>NC_135655.1:99950394-100250394 GCF_964188315.1 Podarcis muralis
GCATTAAATGCAGCAGCCTAATTTGTGAGACTACTGAAAAGGTAGAGTAAATGAATATTTCATTACTTTAATTACCAGGGACTACTCTTTTCTTGCTGTCTTATGATAAGTGTTGCTGTAACTAGCAACAGCAAACATCTACTAAAACATAAAGTGCAATAATAGTACAGCTTGTCAGGATCCCCTGCTTTAAAATACTAGCAAGGAAGGGGGGGAAGGAGGTTGTAAGGCGAGGGGAGGGGGAGAATATAATGGTTTATCTGTTTTTTCGAGATTTGCAGGAGCTGGAGATGGAAATTCGTTTAATGTCAAAAACGCACGCACACAAAGAGGCGAGTAAATAGGTTTTAGTCAAAGAAAATAATGGGCTGGAGGAATAAGAGGGAGAAAGAGAGAGGATAGTTAAGATGAGGACACATTTGAAACCCCAGCCTTTAAAAGAAGGCTTGGAAGTGAAAAGTAGAAAGCAACTGGGAACCTAAACAGCAACAGCAACCCCGGCCGCCACCACAAACGCACGCCAAAAGCAACAAAGTCGAGTGTTGTGTCGCAACACAACCCCGGCGCAAGAGTTTGTTTGGGCGGCTGGAGATGGGAAGGGAGAGGGGGATGAGAGTCGTTAGGTCTGAAATTATTAGAGCAAGGCAAAAAAAAAAAAAGGAGGGGGACTTCCAAAAGTAGACTTCCAAAGCAGACAAAAAGTTCTTTGGGCTGCAAACTCAGGAAGAGTCCTGGAGGCTTCAAGGTAGGCAAGAAGGAAACTGCTAGTTTCCTTTCAATACTTGTTGGGGGTCGGGGGGGGGGCGTGAGTAGCAATAATTACTCAGGCTTGCCACGCCAGAAATCCCCAGGTGCCTCGGCTGCAAACGTCAATCTCAGGTAGAGAGAAGGGAGTGTGTGTGGTGTGTGTGTGTGTTGGCTCCTAGGGAGAGAGGAGGAGGAGAGGGTGTTGAATAGGAGGAGGGGGCCGAGTTTGCGGGGATGGAGAGATTGCAGAGACTGGCTGAAGCCAGCCTGTCTCTGCATTTATCACTCTGTCCCAGAGGAGGTGTTTGTTCGACATCGCAGCTTGACAGCACAAAAACACTCTGGCCAGCAGCCCTATCAAAGAACCTACTGACACGTATCATTCGTGGGCCCGGGTTTCACAAAGCGGGGGGGGGGGGCGCTCCTACCACCTCGCACTTTTATCTGCGCGCAAGTGTAAAACTCCGCACGTTTCCCGAAGTGTCCGGGGTCATGTCGGACCTTCAGATTAGCCGCTTTGGCCTCCTTTTCTCCTTTGCGCACGCACACACACACACAAAAGTGGGGGCGCTGCTCCCTTTTTGAAAAAGACCAGATCACCTCCGTCGAGGACGACGTACTTTTGCCACGCTAAAAAACTTCGAAAACTCGCCTGGGTTTATTTGTCTTGGCCGGAGAGACAAAGAATTAAAAGAGCTGAACCAGCCTTATCCGATCCGCGTGGGAAAAGGGGATGGATGGATGGATGGATGGATTGACGACCCGCCTCCGGTCTGCAGCACGAAGGGCATGGGAAGAGGGGCGGGGCGCGGTGTAGGGTTAGGGTTTGAGAAGCGCCCCGGCCAATCAGAGAAGCTGCTGCCAGGCTTTCCCCGCCCCTCATTCTAGATGCCTGGGCTTGGCTTCTTTCTCCGCGCCTGCGTAGTTTGAGTGCTATGGTCCCCAACTTTCCTGCAAATTGGGGGCAAAGAGGCTCAGTTCCCTTTTGGAACAGCAACTCGAAGGCGCGTGTTTGTTGTACAGATGAGTAATAGAACCGAGACTCCTCTCTGGGCCTGACTTGGAGCCCTAGTTGCACCTCATGGCAAGTTTTCAGGCCTTGGTCTTGGGATGTGCCCTAGTGCGCACACAGAATACCTTCCCTCTCCACTGAGTAACCACAGGTTCTCCACCACCACATACTGGTGGTTCCCTCACTGCGAGAAGCCAAGTTACAGGGAACCAGGCAGAGGGCCTTCTCGGTAGTGGCACCCACCCTGTGGAACGCCCTCCCACCAGATGTCAAAGAGAAAAATAACTACCAAACTTTTAGAAGACATCTAAAGGCAGCCCTGTTTAGGGAAGCTTTTAATGTTTAATGGGTTATTGTATTTTAGTGTTTTGTTGAAACCCAGCCAGATGGGCGGGGTATAAATAATAAATTATTATTATTATTATACTTCTGCATGTTGTGACCGTGCCTGTCAGTGGAGCGTGATCTCAGGGATTCGAGCCTCACGTTGGGCAAAAGTTTCCAGCATTGCAGGGGGCTGGACTAGATGACCCTCGGGGTCCCTTCCAACTCTATGATTCTATTACTTGACTCTAGTCCTGAACCTCCACCTCCCCATTCATCCTTTCTTACCTGCCTCTACTCCAATAGCCTGAACTGGAGCTTCTTTTTTAAACGTACAGTATTCTTAAACCAGGCCTCTGTGCCTCAGTTTCCCTGTCCCTAAAGCATAAGTAGTCTTCATAATTATAGTTCCTACCAAACCACTTGTTATGTATATACGATTGAACGCAAGATTAGAAATATTACTTGATGTTAGAGATACAGTACAGGTATATCCCACAGCAGGTGCCACATCATATATTACAGCAGAGAAGGCATCTGCGCATGCTCTCTTCCACCCCAATCAAATAATACAGGTTGCTAAATTTTCCAGGTGCTCTCAGTTAAGAATGCGGATTAGATGGATCACACAGACTGCCTGGCAGTGTGGTTGTCAGGATCCACCCTTTCTGCTACTTTATAATTACCCTGGTTGCCCATACATGAAACCTACTTCAAATTCAGCCTGCTTAAACCCATACAGTTGCACAGATTTAAACGGGATTCGGATGCAAGCACACCTCCTTGAAAGTGAATTTAATGGGCATCAACAGATTTCCCTTGCAACCAAACACAGCTCAAAACTGGGGTGCCAGTCCTCATGCAATCTACAGCCTTCCACTCCGTTTCAATTCATGTTTTTGTTTGCTTGTTTTGTGAGCTAAATGGAAAATCAGGTTAACTGCACATCCCTGCACACCCCTGTCACGATAACTTAGAAGTAAGCCTCAGTGATTTCAGTGGGACTTACTCCCAGGTAAACGGACACAGCAGAGATGGGGAAACCTGTGGCCCTGCTGATGTTGCTGGACTGGAATTCCCATCATCCCTAGGCATTGGTTGGGGCTGATGGAAAATGAAGCCTGACCACATCAGGAGGTTCCTCACACTGAGTGTACATAGTTGTAGCCTAAGAGGCCAGTAAAGGTAAAGGGACCCCTGACCGTTAGGTCCAGTCGTGGATGACTGGGGTTGCAGTGCTCATCTTGCTTTACTGGCCAAGGGAGCCGGTGTTTGTCCGCAGACAGCTTCCGGGTCATATGGCCAGCAGGACTAAGCCGCTTCTGGCAAACCAGAGAAGCACGGAAACGTCGTTTACCTTCCCGCCGGAGCAGTACCTATTTATCTACTTGCACTGTGTCCTTTCAAACTGCTAGGTTGGCAGGAGCAGGGACTGAGCAACCGGAGCTCACCCAGTTGTGGGGATTCGAACTGCCAACCTTCTGATCAGCAAGCCCTAGGCTCTGTGGTTTAACCCACAGCGAATAACAGGGCTGGCATTTATGCCTTTTTGAAGCACAGAGAGGTCAAGGAGAAGAAGTGCAACTACATTTAATCCCCAAAGAGGAAGGGGAAATTAATGGGAGCCTGAATAATTCGGCTGTCATATGACTGGCCAAGTAAGGCAGAAATCAAAGAAATCTTGCTTGGGTTGTCATCAACACCTGTGGGACTGCCTTCCAGAATAAGGATCCAGCGGGACAAATTCTGCCTGGCCTGGCCTGTTGTTGCAATTGCCAAGGAAGTGCCGGCCAGCATCACCATGTGTCAAGCCAAGCCCGGAGGAAGAGCTAGAGACCCTGCTCTGGAACCCATGAACTAATGGCTCTTGGGTGGAGCCACCTGAAGCCAACCGAGTCTTTTGCTGAAGCATTTGACGTGGCTGAAATCCACGCACTTGTTAGATGGAACCATCCAGGTCAGAGGCTCTGCAATACAGTATCTACCGGTACATCTCCTCGTCCTGGTACTGATTCTTTCTCTTGCCTCGCACCTTGCCTGGGGTTCATTTCCACCCAAAATCAAACCCATGGCGTGTGCGACTGGAGGAAGCGGGAGAGAAAATGTGAAGAGGCACAAGGATAGACCGCGGAACAACTACGCACTGCCACGTTTCCAAGTATCACAGCGATGCACCCCTTGCCCAGCTCCCGCGGTGGCAGAAAGGAAGGGCTTTTGCCGGACTGTCCCAGAAAAACGCGCTCTCTGCCGAGCTCACTTTGGTCTCTCGCCTGATGTGGTGATAATCTATTCCAGTTTATTTCTCCCGTCTCTCCGCGCCCCCACCCCCAGCCGCCCTTTCCTCCAGTGCCCCAATAACAAAGAGTAAAAGAACTTCCAATTCTGTTTTAATTAATTGCTTGCTCGCAACCATACACACCCTATCAACTCTGGTTCGTTAGTGAAGCTGGAAAGTGGAAAGAGTCGAACTAGCCTAACACCCACTGAATAAGAATGTTAAGTGTGCGTTGGTGGGTTAAAGGGGGGGGGGGGGGACCAGCGCACATAGCACAACACTCTCCACATAATCACTGGATATCTAAGAAGACTAAAGGTAGCAATACGCTTGGAAAACTCCAGCGCGCCGAATGTGCTCCTGTTTCAAAGGCGTCCGTATAAACAGGCTTCTTCAAAACCCAATTCCAGGAGGCTACACGCTGAACTCCTTTCACACACATCCAACACTTGTCACCCTTCGCTGCAAACAGCACAGTAATTGTACAAGTTCTTTTCCCCCCTTCCCACAAATACGCTTTTAAATTCGGATCGGAATACGGAGTCACAACGGATTCCCCCACGCCTAGGCAGGTGGCAACGTTCTCGCCTCTCTTTCGAGCTGCAACTTTTCCACGCTGCCAAGTGAGTCCCAACAACAACAACACACGCATACCCGTCCCACTAGCCTCCCGTATGTAAACGCTCCTCGGTCCCGGTCCCCCCCATAATATGCATTCCTGGACCCCGCGCGGAATAGATTAAAATATAGGATAGGGGATGGTTATTATTTTTTGGAGAGGGGGAAGGCTTGCTCCTGTTTAGGCAGAGCTGTTCTAACGCTACAGCCGCTTCTCTTGATTCAATCGGGGGCTCAGGGGAGGGAAGGTATGCTTTTGCAGTCTAGACAGGGACCAGCGCCCGGCTGGGCTCTTTGCTAAGGGCAGGAGAAGCGGTGCGCAAATTGCTCGGCCAACCTCCCCTGCCTGCGCGCCTGTCCTGGCGCGTCCCACTTTCCCGCTGTCAAACCGCGACGCGCGGAGTTAAAAGAGCTGGGCAGAGGGGCCTTGTGGTTTTGGGGTGCGCAGGGGACGGTGGAGGATCGAAGCTACGTTTCACATCTCAGTAGTCTACCACCATCACCACCAGCAGCCCCCGCCCCCGTTGCAGCTCCGGTTTCCAGCGCCAGATCGCGATTGCTGCGGTTCTGGGATTCGGACGCGCTGCTGCCTTGCGCTTATTGCTACCGCAACGGACGGTGCCAACCTCAATTAGATCACAAATGGGATCACTTTAATTCAGCTCTCCAACGGTGACCCTGACCAGGTTTTTGAAAGTCTAGTAGATAGATAGATAGATAGATAGATAGATAGATAGATAGATAGATAGATAGATAGATAGATTTGAGGTGAGGGCTTGTTTTAAACAGCTCTTGCTTTTCCAGATATTTCTGCCCCTACCCCACCCCTTTCCAAAGGAATACTGCATGCTCGGTCATTCATCTAAAACGACATAAAGCATAATTATGGGATGATTTGGCAGTTGGCATTCCTGCCAAGCTGCGCTCCATTGCCAGATCCTAGAAACGCGCCTGCTGCTGCTGCTGCTGCTCTGGGGTTGAGAGGCAAAAGCAGGCAAGGAAGGAGGCTTCCTTGAGAGAGAAGCTGGAGTCAGGGATTGGGGGGGGGGGGGAGAGAGAGAGATTGAGAGAGAGAGAGACTCGACATGGAGGAGCCAGGCTTGCAGGAATAGTAACGCGTGCACCACATTTTGCATTCCCCTTCTCTCTCTCTCTCTCTCTCTCTCTCTAGGCCCCCGCCCGCACAATCCCACTCGCATCCCGGTTCAAAACTGCTGCATCAACCTAGAAAGAAAAGCAAGAAAATGATCGGCACGCTATCAGAAAGCACCAGGAGGCTGTGACAAAAGGGAGGTTTGCCAACTTGACACACGGGTAACAACATAGCAAACACCTTTAATTCTGTCATGTCTCATACCCTTTACTTTCTCACACGTTTTGTGGCTGTTCTAACGTTGACACCTACAGGGTTTTTTTTTATGCCCCCCTCCCCCCCAAAAATGTAGAAGAGGGAGGGTGGAGAGAAAGAAACCTGGCGATAATTT
Source organism: Podarcis muralis (assembly GCF_964188315.1). Classification (NCBI taxonomy): domain Eukaryota; kingdom Metazoa; phylum Chordata; class Lepidosauria; order Squamata; family Lacertidae; genus Podarcis; species Podarcis muralis. The sequence goes on from NC_135655.1 coordinate 99,956,855, forward strand.
TTTTTTTTTTTAGAAAGGAAGAAGGGAATAAAATAACCTGTAGAAACTATAACAAAATCTACGCATCCTGATAGCTGAGAGCAACTCTGAGTTCGAAAGGAGTGACATTCCCACGTGTCTCTCCGGCGCCAAGACGCCTGAACCCAAATCCGCTGGTTCTCTGGGACCAGAGTGAAGATTCTGAGGGGATGAGAAGGAGAAGAAGTCAAGGGGCTGTTCTGCTCCCAAGGCTGAGGCACCTCAGCCGAGAAGCTCCCCTGAAATTAATGGAACTTTAAGAAATTTTTTTTCATGGAAACAGGTTAAAGATGCAAGACAAGCACCTTTCTGCCTTTGGGAAGTTGGCGATAGGGCAAGGCTGGAGTTACTTGCCACAGGTTCCCCTGCTGGTTTGCGGGAAGCTTTAGTGATCCCAGATTTAAGCTTCAGATCCACACCTACACCACGTGGATCAGCGCGATCCTAGGGGATGAGTCCTTAGGAGTCAGTCCCACTGAATCCCGCGCAACTTGCTCCCAGCTGAGCGTGTAGACAGGATTGCTGCTGCACCTACTGCGCTGTAAGTGTGCGATGCTGTTGGTTTAACAGTGCATGGGAATATGCCAAGCTTTTCCCTCTGTCTGTCATTTATGAACAGTCATAGCTCGAAGATAAAAGTCCCGAGAACATGCCGTCATATCTCATGAGTGCAAGTGAACGGCACGCGAGGAGTTAAACAGCTCCCCCCCTCCCCAAAAAAGAGAGAAAACCTCGCTTCTGGGTAAGTTAATATCACAGCTGCTTGGCAAAGCATTATCCCAGCACCTCATTTAACAAAAGCCTCCCTTCCCCCCCCAAAAAAAAAACAGGCTCATGCTTTCACCCCAAGTGTTCAAGGTGTTTACTGAAGTAAATCTGCCTAAATCCTCCACTGCTTGGGTCATAGGGGTGGACAAAAAAAGAGGAGGGGTGAGAGTCTGGGGTGGAAGGTGCAGAGATAATCTCTCTTTCAAATTCTGCAAATCTTTTGGTGTAAATCAGGAATCTGTGTCACATGCCTCCTTCCTTCCACCGGTAACATCTCCTAGTTGGGGTGCGCTCCTTTTGGGAGAGGAAGAGAAAGGCCGCCCCAGCACCTCTAAGAAAAAGGAGAAATCTTTTCACACTCTTCCGACATATTCTCTCTCGTTTCCTTTAGCACGTTTAATCTAGTTGCCGATGAGATATTGGGGTGGAGGGAGGAAAAGCTGTTACTATCTTTCTTTTTTTAACCGCTACAAACAAACAACCAAAAAAAGGGGGGGGATGCGGGCGGGGTGGCCCTGAAAAATGACAGGTTGGTAGCCAAGAGATAGTGTGGTTGAAAAGTTGTCACTTAAGATTTCTGCTCTTCTAGCCCAGTTATTTCAAGCCTAGCAGTTGCAGATCCTCCCCCCTCTCCTCTCTCCATCTTTTTTTAAAACTTGCTGCAAATGGAGGCGAAGAACACAGGCAAAATTTGACAGCTCTCCCTGAAAGGGCTTAAATACTTCTCAGTAAGCAGGTTCTAGTTATAAATAATCTCTCTCTTAGTAAAGAACGGTGTGTGTGTGTGTGTGTGTGTGTGTGTGTGACTAGAACCTAACAATAACTTGGGAACATTCAAAATGTTGTTGTTGTTGTTATAGAAATCGATTTTAAAAGATAAATATATTTTTCGAAAATTAACAAAAGTAGGGATTGGGCTAGGGTGTAGCACCTGGTCACAATAAGTTATGAGAAAGTTAGGATACCTGTGCGTGTGCTTTCCAGCTGCAAATTTGAGATTATGTAGCAACAACAGGCCAAGCTAAAGCCCCCTTCGATTAATACTATGATTGAGTCTATTGATCAGCACCTCGATTCCGTTCACCATCTGTGGCTTGAAAGTAGGAGCAAGTTATGCTCCTCTTCCCCTCTTATGGACCAGACATCTCTCTCCCTAACCCATCTCCCCTAGTTCATGGAGAAGGAACAGTAAGAGCTAGCTGTGCTCTATCCATCTATTAATAAAAGAGATTAATCGATTCAGTGGAGAGTCACGGATTATTATTGTAGGTTAAAAAACAACAGCAACTGGGTTAATTAATCGGTTTGGGGAAAGTAGCATTTCAGTACCGAACAGTACTAATGCATTTAATTGATGATTCACACTAGTTTTGCAAACCAAAAGGACATTGCATAGGAGCAAGTCTCACTCAATTCAGCAGAGCCAGCTTCTCAGAATGTGTGTTTAGGGGAATAACAGGTCAATGGATTTGCTTAAAGCAAGTTTAATTTTTGTAAATAGAAATTGGGTGTGTGTGTAATGGTCGGGCTGGCACCCCCATATTATATGGACAAATCGCACTGATCTACAGGTGAATGTTTAACCAATCTTAAATATACTTTTAGAAAGTTTAACAGCCCGTCCTGAACATGTTCCCTTAAATGGGGGTGCAATTCCTTTCAATGAAACTTTCAATGAAGTGGAATTAGGCCGCAGACTTTGGATGCAAAGCCTTGCGGATTAGGTCCGGATAAATCCCAGGGGGACTGACTTCCCAGTGAGCAGGCTAGGGCCCAATCGTGGCTCCATTAGACTGATTTAAGCAAGTCCTTAATTATTCAGATTTCCTGCCTAATCCCGTGTAGAGTGAACAGGATCGTTTACACCTCTGACATCGGCGTGAAAATGCATCCGCGTTTGCTTGCAAGCAATGCCACGAGGAACACGACGGGCATTTCTTCCGAGGAAGTTATGCGACCACGTTCCTATCCTCAACCCGCTTATTAATATCAGGTTGCGTTGTGGCTGCTATTCCGAGGTAATGACTTCGGGGTGGGAGCCACGGATCCTGCAAACAACGCAGTCCTCACTTGCAGGTAGCAGCACCCTGATGTTCCGAAAGCAACCGAGTTATTTTGCGCGCGCGCAGAACTTTCTCCTCCAAGTCTGCGGTGCTAAAGCGCACGCTTCCGTGGGGAGTAAGTCCCAGGGACCGCGAAGATGGGCGGGGAGAGGACTGAACATGCAGAGGATGGTAGGTCTTGGTGTCAACTGCTTCGGGTTCCAGCCTTAGAAGCTCCCGACCAGGTGAAACTAAGATGGGAATGAGTGGAAACGTGCGCCCAGGTTTGAGTCCAACTCGGAAAAGGGAAAACCAAGCCAGGCAGCCAAAGGCGCGGAGAGCCCTCAGGGCCAAACGTGTGGCGACCTGCGCCCACCTGCCCTGCAGCCCCAGACTGCCGGCAGCCTTGTCCATGGAGGGTGAGAGAGGCATTTGATCCCCTCCCTGACACTTTCTACCTCAAGTGTTCGCGGCGAGTGGCCATGAATAGTACCCGCATGCCATCTTGTAACACTATCTGCCTGTCAGAAGAGCGAAGGCCGGGCAGCTATATAAGGCTTGTAACTAGGGGAAGCCCAACAAACAGCTACAAAACACCTCCGCTATTTGACTCAGCCTCCACCCTTCTGCTCTTGCCCCCTCTCTTCTTCTTCTCCTTCTTCCTCTCCTCCTTTTTCTTCTTCTCCTCCTCCTCCTCCCCCCTTTCCTCTCTCCCTCTCTCTTCTCCCTCTCTCTTTCTCCTCTCTTTTCTCTCTTTTCATCTTGGCTTTCTGTTGCAGAATGCAAATCTAGCCTGCCGGCGGGTGAATGGACTGAATTGTGATTAAGAAGAAGAAGAGACCCTTTCTTTGTTCTCCCCTCAGGGGATGTTTACTGGGAGAGACACAGCGGATCAGATATGAAAGGCATTCAGGTCAGCATTGATGTGAGCGAAAGTGAAATCATACCTAAGGCATTCAAAAGACCGCCGTGTCAGGGGTTCAGCTAACGGTGCAGCTACTCGCTCTGTGTGTGTGCCTCGGTGTGTGTGTGTGTGTGTGTGTGTCTTCCCTGGTAGGCATACGAGAAAATAAAAATAAAAAAGCCGTCCACAAAACAGGCATGGTGTTTTGTTTTCACAGCTCAAATATTTATTTATTTTCTTGCAAAGTTTGAGATTTCTTCACTTAAATAAAATAAAATAAAATTCCAGACTTGAAGAGAGAGGAAATAAGCCACCTTGTTTCTCAGCTGTTGGATAATTCTGGTTTTGTCTTAATTTTAGAGGTGGAAGGGAATGGCGCCCACCCACCCACCCGACCCCTCCGCCTCCTTCCTCTCTTCGGAGTGTAATGTGAAACCTGCCTTTCCTTGGTGCCTCCATATGGGCTCTATAGGGCTACATTAGACATCTAATTGATATGAATGAAGAAGATAGGGCCGCTGAGTGGTGGAGGCAAAGGAGGCTAATCCAGGCTCGCCTCCATCAGAAGCGACCTCAGGAGAGAACAGACAGCATGGCATTTAGCGGGGGTGGGGTGGAGAAAGGGAAGATGAAATCATCCAACACACCTGAGGATAATAATAATAATAATAAAATAATAATAATAATAATAATAATAATAATAATAATAATAATAATGGTTTGCATTGCCATTGCAACGCCTCAGACCCAACCCCAACTTCGCTTAATTTAGGTTCTGCAACGATAAATCCAAATAGAAAGCCTGGGCTCTTGCTAGGCTTTTCCACGAGGAACCACTGGGAACTTAGCTTCGCAAAGTTTCTGCTGCTTAAATAGACAGAAGCTGCCTCCTCATCCGGCCCAGCGCGCAGCGGCGCTGCTATCGCTAAATATGTATCCACAGTCCACACACGTGCATTGATTTGGGGCGGGTGGCTTGCGGAGCAGCCAAATCCTTACACTGAAGCAAACCTTTCGGAGTTCAGGGATGCTTCCTTCCCGAGGATTGTCCTTAAGCTTTTAAGAACCGGGAGGGCGGGTGTCAACATCCATTGATTAAAAATAATAATAATTAAAACGGTAAGGCGCGGGCGCGCGCACAAAAATAGTTAATGAGACTTTTTTGGGGGTGGGGTGGGGAATCATGGTTTTATCCCCTTCCTTTTCCCCTTTAGAATTGTTGGTTTCGTTTAGATATCGGAGGGGGGTTCCCTCCCCCTCTCCTCCCCATCTGTTTCTTGGTAACATTTAATGCTGCACGTTTTCAACTAGTGTTTCTGCCTCAGAGACCTCTCTCCCCCGCTCTAGTTGTCTAAAAAAGACAACTAAAGAGCAATCAAAAAGGTGTCTGACTTCGCCATTCAGACAATTGTACCCTTGTGAGAATGCCTGGATGAATGGTACGGTGGACACCCCAGCACTATTGACGTTATAAACATGTAAATGAAACACATTAGGGCAGACAATCAATTGTCTGTGGGCAACTTGCGAACCTGCAAACTCCCTCCGCTGCGTGACAGGCACAAAATAGGGTCTACCTTGGGAAGCCCAACCGGCTCGGGGGTGGGGTGGGGTGTTTCTGCGGCTAGGGGGGGTGGGCAGGAGAGGACAAAGGCGTCCCTTTCAGAGAGGAGAAAATGCACCTTAAAAGCAAACGGGGGATAATGCAGATTGCCCAGATGCTATGGAGGCCAAACATGCCTGATGCCTTTCAGGGAATCAACACTCTTCCCACTTTTAAAGGAGAGAGGGAGAGACAGAAAGAGAGAGAGAGAGAGGTAGAGAGATTCGCTTCCAGCCCTTAGGGAGTCGTCCCCCCACCACTGCCCCTCAATACACACAAAGGTTGATTTTTAGACTCCCCTGCGATTTTCCAACCCTACGTGCTTAAAAAAAGAAGAAGGCCCTACTCCATTTCCCCGATTCATCTGTAAGAACTGGGGAGAGAGAGAGAGAGAGAGAGAGAGAGAGAGAGAGAGAGGGAGAGAGAGAGAGAGAATATACGACAAATGGTGGGGGGAATATTAGACGGGGCGGGGGGGTGACTTTCTAAGACGAGTCCCAAACTCTGAGGCGACACGTTTTTAGACGGCACTTGATCTACGGGAAAGGAGAGTTAACAGATTCTCTTGAGGACTTCCATCTCTGCCCGCCAAGAACCTCAAACTAAAATAAATACATCCACCTTGACAGGGGGGAAACAGCCCCTTGTGTTCTCCGGGCGCCTCGCTTTGCTGGGGTGTGAGAAGGATGACAGGCGGTGCACACCTTGGCCTCTTCTCTGGAGTGCCACACACACACGTGAATGTGTCATTCATATAGACAGAGATGCATATATTATATACAGAAGCACGCATATATGTGGGTCTGCAGTACACAAATACGAGAGCCAGGTTGAGGGGGGGGGGAGGGATGAGAATGCAGTATCTTCAGAGATCACTCAACTTTTCAAAATAAAAGGATCCCTTTGCTGTGGATTTTCGCACTCGTAAAATAATAATAATAATAATAATAATAATAATAATAATAATAAGGCTTGCCTCGGGACCATTCCCCCAGCTGTTCCTGAAACGTCCAAAAAGTAATTAAAAATTTTAAAAAAAATACAACTAACCAACCAAAAAAAAAGCATCCCACTCGCTCTCACTGTTTTTCTCCGTTGCCCTCAGATTTGCACCCTACACACACACACATGATGTTATTTCTCAGCTAGGAATGTGGCTGGGAATCTTCCCCCCCGTCTCTCCCCCCCCCATCTTTTTGGGGAGCTGGCAAGCCGCTCTCGAGAGAGAGGCTTGTCGAGGCTGCTGTCAGTTTGGTTCCCGGACGCGAGAGATGAGCGAGGCTGCCCGCTTGCTTGGCCTGCTCTTTTGGGGATGGGGAGATGGGACACGCGAGCCTTGCTCCCATTCCTCCAAACTTTGTGAAGGAACCCCCTCACTAAGGGCAGAAGGAGGAAGTCAACTTTGCCAGGGTTTTTGCTCCACGCTCCTGCGCTGCAGAGATCCGAATCCTCAACCCGTGGCTCTTTTGCTTTTTCAAAAAACCAAAACCAAACCCTCAAACCAGCCAAAACCCTAACCCTCACCATCTCTCAGAGAGACAGGAGAGAAAATTGATGGGGAGAGGACTGAGGTCACCCCGTGATCACATCAGTCGCAGCATCTTTTTCCTCTCCAAAGGGGGCCCATAACACCCTAAGCATCAGCCGCCACAGCAAGAGCAAAAACTTGGGGGAAGTTTGGAGCTCGCCTGGCAGTGGAGATGGTGGTGGATCTCCCAGGGGCAGAGAAGGGAGGGGAGGGGGACGCAGAGGGTGGGGTGGGGGCTGGAGAGGGAGAGGGAAGCAAAAAAAAAAAAAAAAAAAAAAAAAAAGGCAAATAGAAGGCAGCTTGGGGGTTTGCCTCCTGCTCGCAGAGAGAAAGTGTTTCAATTCACAGCGAGTCAGGCGACTGGGAATCATCTGACTGAACTTTCCTGAAAAACCGACAGGCATTCCTGGACTGCTGCGGGTTCTTCTGAGCTCCTACAAGCGCCAGCTCCTCTGGAGGGAGACCACGTTAAAAGGAAACGGTTCCCCCTTTCTGCCCTCATTTCAGCCACACAAATCTGGGCATCTCCGCATCACACTCCCACGCCACTTCCTTCTCTCCTCTAAGTCAATTTATGAACTTGCTCGCTTGAGAACAACAACAACAACAAGCCTATCGTGATTTGAAGCAGCATTTCATCTTAAAACTTAAATAGGTGCGCACACACTGCCCAGAATGCTCTCCGGACCTCTGCTTAAGGTCTTCATTCTGCCCATCATGATTTGCCCTTGCTTTAAAAATAATTGGGGGGGGGGGGGGGGACAAACCTTGCACAAATAAATAAAATTCCATCAGCCTAGTTTATGCTTTTTTTAAAAAAAGAAGCTTCTCCCCTCTTTTTTTTTTTAATGAAGCCACAAATATTTTGATTCTCATGAGCTGCCCCTGAATTTCTTCTCTCTGATTTCGATTAGCACCGTTCTGTGTAATGTTATCAGGAAAAACACAACCACAGCAAAGTGACATCTTTTCCAGGAATCCAAAAGAAGGGGGTGAGGGGTGGAAGAGAGAAATCCACTCCCGTTCAGATAAATCCCCAGCAAATCCCAAAGGGGCCAATACGTGTTTGTCGAGGAAAAAATAGGAGAGAGAGAGAGAGAGAGAGATGAAAAGGAAGGAGGGAGGAGGAGGATGAGAAGAAAACACACCCCTGATGTATCTACCTGCTATTCAAAATTCGAATAGTTCTCACTTGAGACATGGCTTAACGAGAAAACACGCGCATCATCAAGCAGAGAAAGATGTCTGCTTTTTTGTGGGTTGGTTTTAAGTGCAACACCACCCTCGCAGGTTTGACACTTGGAGTCAAACAGTGGTTAGACTTTAGAAGAAGTTTGCAGAGTGTAAAAGACGCAGGTTACTTTCACCTGGCAAGAGGCGCTCCCTGCCTCTCTCTCAAGACACCCAGAAGAATGTCAAGGGGGGGGGGGAGAGAGAGAAGCAGAATGACTATTCCTCAGGGGTCTTTCTGCATTGCTCTAAGGATGCCCGTGTTTCCTGCATGCATCTCATGCCTGATCTCCACGCCGCTAATGTCACCTCTCTCTCCTTCTCTTGGAACAAACTGTCAGGAGGAAACACTGAACATGCAGATAGATCATACGTGCAGATATTCACCACACCACACTGGACACGCTTTCAGGAGATAAGCTAACAGTCTTATACACGCGCACGGGGAAGAGAAAGAAGGTTGGCTTGAACCACATCACCCTTCCCAATAATCAAGAATGCCAAGCCTGAATCTCATTCCATGTGATATTTAACATATCCTGTGTGTGTGGCGCGCGAGGTGGGGGGGGGGGGGGAGCGGCAGCGGAGAGGACGGCACAGTTGACATAAAAGGTTTGCTCTTTTAACATTTTTGTAAAGGATAGAAGGGGGGGGGGAGGAAAGCCCTACAGCAGATAGTGGTGGTAAGCAAATCAGCTTAATAATAATAATAATTGTACAAAAGAGGTGAAAGGGGTGCTTTTAAACGTCTGCTAAATTACAAGCGACGGGTGAGAGAGGGTGGGCAGGAAAAGTGCCTCTTTCGCCAGGACCACCTTAAATAACGGCAGGCACCAGGCTAAAAGGGAAAGTGGCGGGGAACGCGGATAAGCGGGGGGGGGGGGAGAGAGAAGAAGATGCCCCGAATATATTGTTTAGACTTTGTTTTTTGCCTTTTTGGAAAGCAGCCCCGGGGAGGTGGGATGGGGTGAGTGGAGACACGGCAGCCCGTGGGGCGCACTTCGCCAGGAGTTTCTGCCCTGAAAAGTCCCTCTCTCACACGCCTCCCCAGCGACGGGGGAAACGCACAAAAACTCGCCCACATTTGTTTGTAACCAACCTTTCTCTTTGTGTTTCCTTTCATTTCCTGTCCCCCCCCCCCCGCCAGCCCCAAAATATTGCAAGTAACATCGGTTCGGGTTTACAACAGGGTCTTCCTCATGCTCAACTCCCCCCCCCCGCCCTCAACTCTAGAGAAAAGTTGCTCAGAGTGAGGGCCAAGGAAGCGCCACGCGGAATGGTGTGGGGCTGGAGTGTGCGAGTGTTTAGTTGCGCGAGGGGGGGGGGGAGACTTGGAACTTGTGAGTCAAATAAGAAAGGAAGGACCTGGAGAGAAACCCCCTCCCCAAACATCCGACGCAGGATATGTCCCGGGGCAGCGCAGGACCCCCCTCTCTCTCCGTCCGCTTCTTCGGCGATCAGAGGAGAGAGGGCCACGCGCGGGACACGCACGACCCTCCCGACTGCTGCCTGCTCCACAGAGGGAGTTTCCTTGGCCGCCCCCGAAAAGTAACTCTTCCGCCCGCTCGGCTCCAGATTTCTCACGCTGCTCTCCCTCCTCCTCCTCCCACCCCCCTGCTTTTCCCAGGGTCTGGCTAAGCGGTTGAGGTTTTCCTGCGTATGTGTTTTAATGGAGCTGTTCAAAGATCGCCCCCCTCCCTGTAATCCACCCCTCCTTTCTCGGTGTGTCCATTCCCTCCTTCTCTCTCTCTCTCCACCCCCCCCCCCCACAACACAAGGAAGGATCTGGTCATGACAACGTGAAAACTACCGGACGTTTTCCAAAGTGCCTTTTCTTTTCTTTCTCTCTCTCTCTTTCTCTCTTTCTCTCTCACCCTCAGCTCTTTTGCTTTTCCTGGGTCTTGTGAGAGGAGGAGGGGGTGGAGGGAGAGAGAGAGAGAGAGAGAGAGAGAGAGAGAGAGAGAGAGAGAGAGAGAGAAAGGCTGGCTTGGCTTGGCTTGGCTGAGAGGTGATTGTGGCCGTGAAGGCAGCGATCAAAGGGAAACAAGAAAGAGACAACGGCGGGGCCAGAGGGAGGGAGAGAGAGAGAGAAGGAAGGAAGGAGGGGAAGAGGAAAGAGAGCGGGCGAGAGGAATCTAACGGGTCTTCTTGGGCGATCTCGCCGGCGCAGGAGCGCAGCAGCCGGGACCGTTAGCTAACTCGCCCCAGAGGCGAGAAACTTTCTGCTTTTCCCAACGCCCTGAGCCAAGAGAAGCGACGGAGACTGGAAGGGGGGGGGGGGAGAGAGAGGAGGAATCTCCTTTCCTCTCTCTCTTCCTTCCTCTCAGCGCCCGGAGTCTCCCACCCCCGCTCCGCTTCCTTAAGGAATCTCCCCCCCCCCCCGCCGCCATCAACTCCTCCAAGGAAGCCCCGGGACCTTCCCTCCCTCTGCCTACTTTGATCGGACTTCTCCCCCCCCCCCCAAAAAAAAAGAAGGAAAGAGGTGGGTGGAGGGTGTGTGTGAAGCGAACCAAATCTTAAGGAGCGCTCGCGGGGGGGGGGCACACAGACACACAGAGGAATAGCAACGCCCTGGGATCCCCCACCGCCGATCCTCTCTGCCACTCACTTTCTCTCGGGCTCCCTGAAACTCTCGCTCTCTCCGCTCCAGAAATACACAACAAACAAGACAGATCTCTAGCTCGCCCTCCTCCGTCTCTTTCTCTTTCTCTCTCTCTCTCGGTGGGTCCCCCCCCCTCTTTCCTCCTCTCTCTTTTCTCCGCCGCGGCGCAAGCGATCGCCCTGCTCCAAACCCACCGCGGGCATTGGGGAGGGGGGGGTTTGGGGGCTTTTTGCTGCTTTCTTTCTAGCAACACCCCCCCTCGTCCAAATACGCACACCTCCTTTCATATTTCCTTGCCTTTTCTCCAAACCCTCCCCCCTCCGCCGGCAATCGTCTCGAAGTGTCGCCAGGACCCAAAGTAGAAAAAAAGAGGAAAAAAATGAAGAAGGAAAAAAGTTTGATGGAGGGCTCCCCCCCCCTCCCCCCTTCCCCGGCGGCTCCCTTCTCTCCTTACCGTTTTTCCCTTCTTGGATTGGCTTGTTTTCGCCTCTTACACCTGGGGCCATCGCCATGATCTGCTGCTTCATTGATAAGAGTGGATCAGATGGCAGCTCGCATGGACTCGACTCCCTGATTCAGCAGCACGCAGACTCTATGGAGCAACCAAACAGAGGCACCGGGTGGGCATGGCGAGATCCCGTTCAAACGCGCGGCGCCAAAGGGAGCCCACGGACACAGCGGAGAGGCTCTCCCCACAGGCAACCCCCCCCACCCCCCCCACCCCGACACCTCCCCACCCTGCACAAAAGAAGGACCCCCACCCCGAGCAGCCCAGGCGCCGCGCACAGCAGCGCTCGCCTTGCGCACCACACAGCGCCACACACACAAAAACACACACACGCTCTCCCTTCGCCCTTCCTCGGAAGTGTCTGGCTGGGGGTGGGGGTGACTTTTTTCTTTCTTTCTTTGAAATGCATGCTCTTCTTTTAACAGACAAAATACCTCCCATCATCATTATTATTATTATTATTAACATTATTATTATCTCCCCCTCCACAACCAGTGATCAGACACACACACACAAGTATTACATCTTCAGAAATGACTCATGACCCGTAGAGGGAATGCACTCGGTTTTAATGGTTTTGTTTTCTGTCTCTCTCTCTCTCTCTGTGTGTGAGTTTTTAAACAGGAAAAAAAAAAAAACGTTGCTTGACTCAAATCGCTGGGCGGATTTTTTCCTCCGAAAAGTACTGAGGACCTCACGACGCTGTCTCTTGTTTGCATAACCAATGACACCTTAATATATATATATATATATTGAAAGTATATGGCTGCGAACTGATAAGAGCTGCAGAAGAACAGGCTTATCTGCCTTCTCGCTCGCTCCCCCCCCCCCCCACGTTTCTCACACTTTTAAAGTCACGCTGGCAATATCCTGCACAGGGTTCTCCCCCCCCTCCCCAAATGTAATTTCAGCCTCCCTTCTTTAGAAAGAAAATAAGAAGAGGGGTTGCGGGAGAGATGCGAAACTACTCTTGTGAGACTTTCTTATGAGTGGATCTCATTTTTAAAAAATTGTGTGTGTACACACACACACACACACAGAGAGAGAGAGAGAGAGAGAGAGAGAGAGAGAGAGAGAGAGAGAGAGTCTTGTAAAACTGGTGCACTTTCTCGCTGACACGGCCGCAAACTGGATGTGAGCTTTAAGACTGTCAAAACTGGGGAAACGAGGAAACCCCTCGCTGTCTGGCTGATCTAAGCAAACGCTGTAGCTTCAGAACATGCACCCACACAGCACAACACAAACAACAACAACAACAACCACAACCCAGCATACTCTGACTTAAGGACGAGTTTAAACAAGGAAGGGGGACTGGGTAGTGTGTGTGTGTGTGTGTGTGTGTGTGTGTGAGAGAGAGAGAGAGAGAGAGAGAGAGAGAGAGAGAGAGAGAGAGAGAGACTATAAAAGATGCAGCAGATGCAAACTGTAAAACAAGGACAATTAACCCTTGCTCTCCTGGACCAAATTTATCCTAACCTCGTCTTTTGTCTCCCCCCTTTTATTTATATACTAGGCTTTTGCCATCTAGAAATGGACTCGCAGGCTCATCTCTTTAGGCTGGAAAACCTCTCACCGCAGTTGCGTGAGAGCAAGTCCCGCTGAAGTCAGGGGAACTTACTTACGAGTAAGCATGGGCTGCACAACGCAGAACTTTACAGATCTGGCAGGAGAAGGGGAGGGGGATTTCTTCCCTTCTTTTTATGTGGTTGTTTCCCTATTAACTTTAAAGGCGATTTAAGAAATGAAGAAATGAAATGAAATAAACCTTGCGGCAGTGTGTTGTTTGGAGATTAGCTTCAAATGCACTGTGTTGTGCAGGTAAGGCTCTGTAAGATGGCACAAGCGAGGCCAGCCCTGTGTCTTGGACTCAGCTGCCTATGAACCCATCTTGAGCCACTGAAATGTGTGTGTGGAAGAGCGAGGGGAATCAGCACCCCATTTCATGTTTGCTGGAGACTTCTAACTCTGTAGCAACTATCTTCTCCATTAAAAGAAAAGATCTAGCAGGAGGCTAAGAAATTATTCAAAACAACAACCTGATCCTTGAAAGCATCCTTGGGTAAGTGGCGAAATCCTCTAAGAATCTACCAATGGAGAGGATCACCGTCAAGGAGTCTCACTGCCTACTTACCCTTTGATATTCATTTTTTTTAAGGTTGCTAAAAATTGTGAAAATTGGGATCTCACCAAAGTCCCCCTACTCCACCCCTCGTCTCTTCCTGGGCGAATTCTGATTTTGTTCCACTCTTTACATATTTTTTTTTTAAAAATTGTGCTACAAACGACTTTTAAGCAAGTTGCAGTCACTACTTTCACTTCTTGTTGAGAATCCCAGAAGCTGAGGTGTTAACTTCACCCAGTCTCAGAGAAATAAAAGCAAGAAATGAAACTGACTAAGCATACAGAACAGCAAAAAAAGAAAAGAAAAGAAAAACTTTCTTGGTTGCTTTGGAAGAGACTAAATAGAAGCCTGCCACCAACCCCAAGAGCTGCAGCCAGCTAATAATACATTCGGTGGGGCTGGTTTGCTGGGAGTTCTTTTTAAAGCAAAGCCCCAACTAAAATCTTATTATCCAGCCGTGCCTGTGTTGGTCTTGTTCACAGCTTGAAAATCATTAACAGGTACGTGCAAACTTTAAGATGTGTAAACGTGAGGACGAAGAGAAGCGAGCGGAATGCTGCTTTAAAAAAAAACAACAACCCACAACAGACCGAAGAATAATAGAAAGGCGAACTTTCCCTACTCCTGGTGGGAACTATAAAACGTAAAATAAAAATGGAGGGTGTGTGTGCAAAATAACCTTTTCCACCTGGTAAGCCAGGTGGGTATATGTCCTGGTAGAGCAGGGAGACCCTAGGTAATAACAGTTTGCAGGCAGAAACAACTCCCTTCCTCTCTCTCTCTCAGAAAGTGATCCCAAGTAAATGTAGATTTCAGTTCAAAAATGAGAACTCACCCCACCTCACCACTTCCTCCCTAGCTGTAGACAAGGAAAACAGACCCCAAGACAGCAATTGTTTTTAAAAGAAAAAGACGTGGGGAGAGAGAGAAAGAGAGAAAGAACGAGGGGGAGAAGCGGAACAACAATGAGCAAAAATAGAAAAGAGAGGAAAATATAACCGAGAACGTACCTGCGAAGTCTTGTGTGTAGTTTTGGTCAGCAATGGAGAGAAGAAGAAGCATGAAAAAGCCGCGGAGTGGAGGAAGGAGGGGAGAAAAAAAGGTGCAGGGAGATGTAGCTGGTTGGAAGAGAGGACAAAATGGTCAAAAAGCCTCGGAAAGAGTTGTCGGAAGGGACCGTTATTCCTGCTGGGCAGGTTAGGACTGATCTCTTTCTGCCACTCCAGGAAACACAAACCTGGGGACGGACTGACGTGTTACGCCTCTTCTAATGACATTTTTTTCTTTTTCTTTTCTGTAGGAGAGAGAGGAGAGAGGACCCTGAAACACACGCCACCTATCTTTGTGGGGAGGGATAATTGAAGAGCGCCAAACGTGAGCATCATGTGGAAACGTGATCGCCAAGTTTCTCTCTGGGAAAGGAAGGATCTGGGATAGATTATACCTTGAAGTCTCCGCGAACGCTTTAGTGGAAGAAATGAAATTCCACCTCCCTCTCTCTCTCCTCCTCCTCCTCCCCCCTCCCCTCCGCCTTTCCCTCCCTCTTTTCCACCCTCCCCTGGCCTGCCTGCCTCCTTCCCTCCCTCCCTCCCCAGCCATCAAGTCTTTGGCATCATTATCCTCTTCGCTAAATCCTACTGGATGCGAGGCGGAAAACGGTGAACACCATTCACAGAACTAGCCCAACTCAAAGGAACTGAAAGTTGCAAGGAGACACCCGGAGGCTGTGCGGTTCGCATCCCGCAGGCTTGCTCGCAGCGCGCGGCTATAGAGCAAGACGGGGTCTGCAGCAGGGAAAGCGAGATCTAGGGATCGTTTGTTTGTTTGTTTGTTTGTTTATGGGCTTCCTCCCTCGATTGCTTTTCCTTCGCGCCCCTTTTCAAATTGCAGATTGCAGAGTGACGGGGCAGGCGGGGGAAAACAAAACAAAACTATTCATAATAAAACTTAGGGGTAGAAAGGAAGACGCTGAATTAGCGCTGAAGATATATAACAAGTGGCCAATGAACTCCGGGTCCTTAAAAAAAATAAATTAAATTTATGGGGCGTTTCAAAGCTGCTAAGCGCGCTTACTTAGAGGCAAAACCTTCTGCTGGAGATATAACTTTTACTTGAGAGTGAATGCAGCGGGGATCTCTCTCGCGTGCGTGTTAATAAGTCCCTGCTGCTCTTTTTTGTGGGTGGGAGGGAGAAAATATCGACATTTTTCTCTTGGGGTTTATGCAAAGGCTGAGAATTGGGGGGGGGGGAATAATATTTGCTTTCCCCCACCTTCTGTTCTCCTTTTACACTTGCAAGGAGATAGTCAGAGGGGCAGTTAGGAAACAGAGATAATATGTATAGAGGAGTATACGGGCGAAGTGCGGTGTAAAAAGACTCGGAACCCATAAACAAGCAGACAAAATAAAGGCAGAATGCATATTCAGTGTATGAAATATATAGGTAGCTTTCACGGACTTTTGCAACTGTGGCTTTAAGCTTGTTTACTCGGAAGCAAATCCCTCTGTGGTCAGTGGGGTTAGCATCACAGTAACTGTTCTTTAGGATTGCAGTCAAAGGTTTAGACAGATTGACTTCTACCT
Organism: Podarcis muralis; assembly: GCF_964188315.1. NCBI lineage: Eukaryota > Metazoa > Chordata > Lepidosauria > Squamata > Lacertidae > Podarcis > Podarcis muralis. The sequence goes on from NC_135655.1 coordinate 99,972,762, forward strand.
GCACCAGTATATTAGAATATCACACACACACACACACACACACAGTGAGAGAGAGAGAGAGAGAGAGAGAGAGAGAGAGAGAGACAGACACACACACACACACACACACACACACACACACACACACACACACTCAGTGTCTCTCTCTTACACACAGATGGCCCTTGAAGGGCAGAAAGTTGAGTGGGTAGCTTTGCATTTCATGGGGGTAACAAGTCTTTTTTGTGTGTGCGCTCGCGGAGAGGTGGGGGGGGGACTTTGGCAAAGATTAAAATGAAAATTAAGCCCTGAGACTCCACCTTTGCACTGTGGGGATTGGTTATGCAAATGGGGAAGGGATTTCCTGGCGAAGGCAGCTTTCTACTGTATGGTTAATTAAATCATCACTCAAAAAGGTTTCCAATGTGACGCGCCTGTCCTAATCCAATCAGGTTACGTAGGTCCTAAACAAGAAAGATATTCCTCTCCCCCCCCCCCCACATCTGGAAGTCAGCAATTTAGCAAGTACTGCACATTATTAACCAATTCCGAGTCCACGGTCCCAGGGGAACCTTTAAAACACACACGCACAGCACACACAACTTAAAGTGTGTTCTTAACCAATGCTCTTCTGTTTGCTTAATCAAAAAGCTGCTTTGCAGGCGCATCGGCGGAGGGGCTGGGGGGTTGGGGTTGGGAGAGACCACCGGCTGTAGGCGAAGTCCTTAAAAGCACCCGGAGAGGATGAAAGAGGCCCGGCTGGGCGGCGGGGAGAGGAGAGAAGAAGGGGATCCTTTGCTGGGTTCAGCTTCCCCCATATTTTCCCCCAGCAGCAACCCCTTCCTTTTCTCTGCGAGATAACTTTTTGCGTGATCTCAGTGCTTCCTACAAAGAAACACCCACCCACCCACCCATCCAGGGGGAAAAGTTCCAATCCGCGAGTTTGGCTGGCATGATCCCGTGCTGAAACTAAACAGGAGCTGCCCACACACACACACACACACACACACACACACACACGAGAGAGAGCGAGACTGGGTTCCTCCGGCAGCATCTTCCTCGCTTGGCCACAGTTAAATCTCTTAGAGACCGCTCCTCTCTTTCTCTGCAGACCCCCTCCGACCCCGCCAGCTCCTTCCCACTGAAGGAAACTGAAACAAATGCTGCGCTGATCCGACACTCCACTTTTACTTACAGTAACCTAAGATAAACTGCTGGCGAGCTGTGCATTGAACGGGCGCCTTGAGCGAGGCGACTGGGATGCTTGCTCCAGTCCCTGCCAATCACCGCCTCCAAAGGGAAAAGGCTCCTGAAGCTCAGGACCAGGGGGTGGGGGGATGGATGCGTATTTTGGAAAGGGGAGAGGGGGTAACACACTCTTGCCACCTTGCTGGCCGAGGGAGGAAGAAAAAGGAATAAAAAGCAGCCCAAATCAGAACATGCAACCGCATCCTCTCCGCCACACACGCCCTACTTCCCTCTCTTTCGAAGCTTTGGGTGAATCATTTCCAAAACTGCGGGGACACGGTCCAAATAAACCCAAACAAGGCTTTTGGGGAGAATTTATTTCCTCCCTACCCTTAGAAAATAGGTCTCAATCCTCCGCTCAGCAGGAACTGGAAGGAGGTAGAGAGACACCCCTCATCTCTCTTCGCAGTTCCTGCCTCACGCGCGCATTAGGATTTCTTGTTCCGTGTTTGAAGGAAATATTCAGACGTTTTGGTTGACACGCATTTGGGGTTAGGATAAGCGCGGGGATCTTTGGAGCGGGGTTCTAAATCAAATGCTCATTTCAGGTTTGCTTGACGGGAAGCTTTCTTCTGGTGTCATCCGGAGAGCAGCCCCCCCCCCCGCCGCCCATACCGCCACGACCCACGCTCCGGATCGAACTGGACTCAATTGCCCCGTCCGATCCGAATCAAAGAGGGCTTTTTTCCATTGACACCTTCTCCGGGGCAGGTAAGGCAGGTTCCTAACGGTGGGACGCCCGGAAGAAGCGAAGGAAACTTCTTTTTCTTAACCTGTGACTATTAAAGAGCCTCTTCCACTTAAGACCTGTCGTTTTTGTATTAATTCAGAACATCGTTTTTTTTTTTTTTTTGCTTTTAAAAAAAATCCTGATCTACTGATGATGGCAAAAAGATGAAGCTCAGTAATTAGACAAGTGGGAGAAGAGCCTCTCCAGGCTTTTATTCTGGTTCTTTGCATTGAGTTGGGATAAAACTTCCCTCTCTTTTCTCTTTTGAGGAGGGGGGAGAGCTAAACTGTTTACTGACTGACCTAACGATCCCTATCCCGGAGAGGGGGGTACCATTCGTTTTTAGTCGGAGGCGCCTCTGGATTTCTGGAGAGAGGGACAAGAGGGTGAGCAGATCCTGTTGCAAATACGTACGCGAAGTACCAATCCCAGGCAGCCAGATCCCAAGTCTTTTTCATCTGAAGGAGGTCTTTTCGGATCTGATCTGGAGCTCTAAAGCACAGTGACCCTTCTGAAAGAGCTACAGCGAACCTACACCAATAATACTAATACTAATACTGATAGCAACAACCTCCTTTTCTGAATTCTCGATTACACGTCTCCCTCCCCTTTATCTGAAGTGCAAGTGCTTAACATGTAATCTCATTACCACCCCTTTATATATTATTCCTACATCTCTAGATTATTAACTAGGGCACGAGGTGGTGGGGTGGTAGTGGGGGGAAGAGCCAACTTGCTTCCAAATATTTTTTCCCCTTCGCCTTAAAGCAAAGCTTTAGATTTCTTTCCCCCCATTCAAATAAATGGGAGTTACACGGGCAATTCTTTGCGAGGAGGACAGAGACCGAACCAGACCGTGGGAAGGTCCTGGTGGATTTAGAGAAAATACACTGCCGCGGCCAAAATAATTCCTAGACACTTAGGAAGTCCCCCCCCCTCCGCAGAGCCATCCTTTAGTTTCCACAAACTCCCGAAACACGCGTGGAAAGAGGGAGGGGGAAGGCAGGCGGGGGAGGCTAACAACGCGGGGGGGGGAACGCTCCCCGAAGAGACTTTTCGCAAGATTGGTACGTAACCGCTCAACTCTTAGTAGCAAGGATGCTTTATTATTATTATTATTATTATTATTATTATTACGCTGCTAAACAGGGGGAGAGAGGGGTTTGGGCTGAAGATTTGTGTCAGAAAATAGCAACCTAAAAAAATTAATAAAAATGAAGCCTATCACCACTGAGGAAGAAGAGGCGAAACAACTTTCACCTCGGCGGTTAGGACGCGCGGCTTCGTGAAGCTACAGGAGGAATGCAAGTGCTCTTTTCCTGGGCTAAGCAAGATTTTGACATCAGCGCCGAAAGCGAAGGGAAAACTGATCGATGCTCTGCTTCGCCCCCTCCCAGACAAACGAAGCGTCTCCCTTGCCTTGGCTTCGTCCAAGCCTCCAGTCCCATCCTTGGCAGGAAGTTGCGGTGGGGGAAAAGGGAGGGAGAAAAAGAAAAGGAGAGACTTACTTTCGAGTAAAATTGGAGAGGCTTGGGAGACGCACGTGTGAGATTTGCAGCACGAGGCTGGGCATGTTGACACAGAAGGATGCCCAGCACGGGTTTCAAGGGGGCTGACGCTCAAGTAAGCCTCCTTTTATTTATTTGTTTGTTTATTTATTTACATTGTCATTATTATTATAGCACACTCTTGGGAATTCAAAAAGAAAGAAACCCCCCACCTTCAGTTCCACAAGCCACCAAATTAGCAGCCTCAGCAAATCAGACGTTGGGTGGATGGGGCGGACCGCGACCCCGTCTGGCGCTGAGGAGCAAAAAAGGGTCCCCGCGTGTCTTTCCCCTTCCCCATCTCTGCAACTTTTCCCCTGCGTAAAGAGGACCCTTGGGGCCAGCCAAACGTGTCTGCCGAAGAAGAGGATGCCAGGCGGGCACCGGGCTCTGCCTTGCCCTCCCCCGATTGCCCCCTTTGTTCCATTGCCTCCATCCCCCACGTGAGAGGGGCCGTGGGAAGCGGGCGGCGGGGGGAGCGCGCGCCTCGACCCCCTTGGCCCGGCCTGTCCACGGACTGCGCCACCAGCGGCTCCTCTCTGGCCGGGCTCTCCTTTTCCCCCACGTGACGCCGCGGCCCTATTTCCGGTTGGCCGGGGGGCTGCGGTGGGAGCCGAGCGAGCGGCCACCTGCCTCCCTCCCTCCCTCGCACGAGCCTCCCCCGCCGAAGGGCGGCCGGGGGCTCATTAGCATGAGAAAAGGGCGCGCGCTGTGCCTCGGCGTCTCCCGCGCGCTCTCCGTCTCCCCGCGCATATGGCGAGGGCCCGCCGAAGCAGGCAGGCGAGGTCGGAGCCAGGGGCTCCTCAGGGTGACGGACGGACGGACGGGCGTGGGGGGGGGGCGGGAACTCTTTCTTGAAAGGCGCTGGGAAAGGGCTTGGCCAACTCGGCAGCGGCCCTTCCCGAGACTGCGCTTCCAGAGGATCCTGCAGGTTACCCAGTTAAGCGTAGGATTGTTGGCCTGCTCTCTTCTGGCCCGGGCTGCCAAGAAAGTGTCTGAAATTAGAGGTATATTGATGACAGGGGAACCTCACTCGCTCCCATTGTGTCTGGGTGGATTCAGATGAGCAGCTTTTGACATTTGGGATTTTGGGGTTGCTTGGGTAGGTTTCTTTTCCTGCAAACTGAAGGCATGCAGAATTGGGTTGCCTAATAGTACCCAGCAAGCAACGGGCCTTCCTGTTTTCTGCAAGCCGCAGTAGGAAAAGTATATGCCGTTTTTTCTGTTTTCTCTTTAAAGATGCAGTTTAAAAGGAGTTTCACTTTTTGGCTTGTTCATTTGGAAGGAGACAGCCCACCCCCGGCATATAACGCTTGGTACACATGGCATCTCAAGAATACAGCATGCCCTGGAGGAAGAGGAGGATTGGTCTGCTTAAAATTCATAATCCTTACAAAGTGGCTGCCCCATTCATGAAGTGTTCCTTCTTTTTAGCGAGAGTAAACACAATCACAGTGAAGAGAAAGAAAAGACATTTATTCACGGAGTAGTAATGCTTCTAAACCACACAAATGCAGGGCCAGCGTTTCATAATTTAGTATTATTTTTGCATTGATTTGTATATGAAATAGGTGGAGTTTCATTGTGCATTTCCCGGGGTTGCTTGTTTCACCCTCCAATCTGTGGGCTCAGAGGCTTGCATTTGCGAGCTGTGAATATGTGCTGTGTAGTTCACTGGGCATACTTGGGTCACCTCCAAGGCAAAGAAGTGGTAGCTGAGGGCTGGTTTCTGTGTTGCACTCTTGCCCCTCCCTTAATTTTGCTGCAAGTACACTTCTCAGGCAGGCAGCGGATGCATGTCTGGTGCAGACACACTTCACACCTGAGTATGTGCCTGTCCTTTGGCTATGAGGAAAAGGGGAACTCCAGGCTGCCTTCCTAGAACAGGGAGATTTCAGTAATTCAGTAGCTTAAGCCAAGTCAAATTTCTTTCTGGAAGGCATTGTAAGAAGAATTGCACAGTGTGTGTTACCTCTATAGTGGCCAGCTGGAACTTTGTAGGATTGTTGTGTTTTTTTTGTACAGACACCTGATATTTTCATAATAGGTAGATTTTTTTTGGAAAAGATGATCAGCTGCTGCTCGAGTTCTGCAGCCACGTTTTAGCTGAAGTGTAAGCATCTTGTACTGACACTCACATTGCAGAACTATAAAATGCAAAAGGATCAGATATTTTCACAAGAGGACATATACCACAACATGTTGTGACACTTTTTTCCAGCACCTAACAGGAATGTTCTTGTTTAGGGTTACTGCCAGCCACCTGGAGATGTCTTTTTCTAATTCTTAGGGGCTCAAGGAAGCCAATTTACTCTCCCTCTGTGGTTTTCTATCTCTTTCTTTTCCTGCGTTCTGTTAAGACTGAGCATGTTCAGTTTGGGATTGTTTTGTTAGTTTTCTTTTTTTTACTTCTGCAAACCTTGAGGTTTCCTTTGAGCATTCTGAGTGAACCGAGTTCCTTGTTAGAGGGAACAATTGTGCCTGATTAACATAACTTGCATATCATTTAAAAAAAACATGGCAGATACATTTGGAGGATATTGTTTGCTCTATGCTATACTATCCCCTCCCCCGAAAAAGTTCTTATGCACAGACTTGGAAATGGCAACATATGATGAATTCCTGTATCATTCCCATGTCAAAACAGCACTATGAATCACTGCTTCATCCATATGATATTCAGGTCACTCCTGTTCAGTTCTAGGATTGGGCTATGTATCCTGATATATAATAATTGTTTAAAATTTTTACTTTTATATTTATTACAACTTACACCCTGCTTTTCACCATCAGCATCCCGAAGTGGCTTACAGAATAAAAGTATGCAACATACAAAGTTTAAAGCATAAATTGAAACATCAGAGACTTAAAACTTCAGAGCGGCATTCACGGTGCGGAGGCCTCCAAAAATAAAAGAGTTCTAATCTGTTTTCTGAAACTTGGCAGGGATTGTGCTTCCCTGGTTTCTAGTGGGAGGGAGTTCCACAGAGCTAGGTTCCGTACACTGAAGGCCAACTCCTTGTTGACACGAGTTGTGCTTCTGGTTCCCTGTGGGAGTACTAATATTGCTGCCCCTAGGTGATCTCATTGATCATTTTGGGAGACATGGGTTAAAGCATTCTGGACCTAAGTTGTTCTGGAGTTTGCACACTAGTATCTTGAACCTGGCCTGGTCCTCTCTGTTATTTGCCACTCAGTGGCAAAGCATTTGCTTTTTCTACAGGATGCCTCACGTCCAATCCCTGTTCCTTCCGTTAAAACAAGGACATCCAACTCCCAAGAGACTGCAATCTGCTTCCGGGGAAAACTGGCAGTGATCTACCCATTTTTTTGGGGGGGGGGAGTTCACAGTTGGGGGGAGGAGACATGATTCTAAATAACGCGAGCGATAAGGATCCCGCGATCATCCGGGGATCAACCTGTCTATTGCGGTCAACCGGTTGGACACCCCTGCGTTAAGAGATGGCCAGGTTGCAGTTTATGGGGAAGATGAAGGGGCCCTCTGCAAGACACAGGAGAGTATTCTGGTCTTGTAGGTGAAATTGTGCTGGTAAAAGGCAAAGCACCTCCTGTCGGGAAGGGCTGTAGCTCAGTGATAGAGCATCTGCTTTGCATGCAGAAGGTGCCAGGTTCAATCCCCAGCACCAACCAGGTTCAACCCCTGCCTGAAACCCTGGAGAGTCGCTGTTGGTCAGTGCAGATGATACATGCTTAGATGGACCAGTGTTTGATTCTGTATAAGGCAGCTTCCTGCATTCCTATCTGTGCATATTTGCAAGTGTATTAGAAGTGTGTCTGTCCTTTTGAAAGTAAGTGGATAACACAATCCTGGGTGGATTCCTTTAGTGTTCATTCTTGGGATATAAGGGGCAGTTGCCGCTCTTGCGTCTCCCGTGACACCAATATTCAACTCCGGGTACTCTCTCTGGTGAAGTTGGTGGTTATTAGCATTCCTTCCTTCCCTTTGTTTACAGTTTCTTATTTACTTTGTTGAATTTTTTAAAAGTTGCAAGAATTCTGTCAAATACATATATTCAACAGTATTTAGGCCTCAAAAAATAAAGATGCATTAGAAAGATGCCTATTATGCTTCAGAATTATTAATTGACATTTTTTATGATGAATAATTAATCATTGGAATAATTTTTGTATCTCTGATCTGAACACATATTTGCATATCTAATGTCTGATTTTAAATGTGGTTTCTTTAGTTGCATTCTCCCAGGACAAAGAGATGAAGTAAGAAACATCCTAATGTGAAACTATCCCCCCCCTCCACCACCTCCTTGGGTTGCACTTGTAAAAGTGGGTTTATTGAGAGAGAAATTTCACTCAAGATATGAAGTTGTCAACAAAGTTTGTATGCCTTATGGGTGCATTGTAGAAAACATATTCAGATATGACTGGCATGAATTAATCCATTTAGGTCCTACTTCCTTAGATTCTGTGATAAGTTTAAGATCCACATTTAATTTATTTGACAGGTGACCTGGTCCAATGGATGCTTTCTTGGAAATAAATCTTGCTAAAATCAGTAGGATTTATAGTCATAGATAGATCGATAATCTGGCTATCTATGACATACATATCTCTGTCCTTTTAAAAGCTGTGTTTATATGACTCTTAGCCATACTCCATTTATTGCTGTATGTTTAAGCATAGGTACAAGCCCAATGCTGATCCAATTGATCTTCCCAGCAGGCCTCATTGAGAGAAAGCTGGAGGAAAGTTATATCTCTCTGTAAATATCCCATTTGTTACACACCTGCTACTGTAAAAGTCTTGATGTGACTTACAGCTCAGGGCAAAACACATTCTATGCAAGCCATTCTGAATTAAAAAACAAAAGCAGCATCTTCAATAAAATAACCAGTGGATTTAAAAAAAATTCAAGCCAACCCTAGAAAATACACATCATCATCATAATCAACAAGCCAAAAATGCCCACAGAGACAGCCATGATGTTAACCAAATGCCTAGGAAAATATGAAAGCCTTTGCCTGGCGCTGGAAATAGGTTGGTGCCAGGTGAATATTCTTTCAGAGAGTGTTCTACACAGCGGAGACTACAGGCAAAGGCCACCTCTCTTCATAATCCTCTGCATCTCCATCCAAGGAGGAACTCAGATGATGACCTCATGGTTTGTATAGGCTCATGTCAGAAGAGGCCTTCAGTTAGGTAATAGGCCCCCAAACTGTGTAAGGTTTTATAGGTTAAAACCAGCACTTTGAATTGGACTCAGAAATGTATGGGTCAATATTTTTTTACCAATAATAGTTGTTCAGCAACAATATACACTTTGATACGGAAAAACCCATGCACTAGCTATGAAATTGTTGTGTGTTCTAGGTTAGGATAAATTCTCAGTCTGTGGTAGGCAGCAGCCAGAAATCTTGATTCTAAGTGGTCATATAATAAGACCAGAATCTGGAAGAGGACAAACTTTTGTTTTGTTTCTGCCTTTGATTTGATTCTACCATAGAACTTTATCAGGATTTACACCTCATTCACCTTTTGTTTTATTTTGTTTTAAAGCCCCTGACAGATTTACCTCATTAATATAAAATTCTCCTGACTGCTGTTCTAATAAGAGAACTGTGATTGTGCCTGTAAGATCCTTCAGGGATGGAGGGAATTGCAGAGTGTATGGTTTTATGGCAACAGCTTTAGTATCAAACAAGAACTTACACTGAGTACTACCTGAGTCTTTCATGGCTTCTTGACTTGCTCTTGCTTGTGGAGAAGAGCACACACTTGAGTCCTAAATAAAACCTAGGCCAGAACTGCTCCAGATTGAAATATGCTAGAACCGAGGTGGGAAAATATAATGCAGGACTCTTGGGTTGAGCTTTTCCATTCCACTACTTGTGCTGGGATTGTGTAAAATACAGTTGTACCTTGGAAGTCAAGTGGAATCCATTCAGGAAGTCTGTTCGACTTTCAAAACGTTTGAAAACTGAAGTACGGCTTCTAGTTGGCTTCAGGAAGCTCCTGCAGCCAGCCGGAAGCTGCAAAAGCCCTGTTGGACGTTCGGCTTCCAAAAGTAGTTCGCTAACAGAACAGTCACTTCCGGGTTTGCGATGTTTAGGAGCCAAAACTTCCAGGAACTAAGCTGTTCCCAAACCAAGGTACGACTACTGTATGTTGATGCCACAAATAATCATGGCCATGCAATTTGTTTATTTATTTAATCTGTGAAATTTATATACTGCCCTTCATCACAAAATGTTCCCGTGGTGAACCTGTTGTTTATGCTGAGTAGAGGAAGCATCCTTCACGATTTCTAAAATTGGTACCCACCTGTCATCTCTTCTGAAGAGCACATAAGAAAGATTGCTCATGTGATAAATGTTTTCAGGATCTATTTTGCTAAAAAAGCACCGGCTGGAGGGTTGGGGAGGGGGGCAGCGTCTTGAAATTACGCTTCCAACATGAAGATACCTTAAGTAATGTGTTGGAATTTACATTTTACCTCCGGTTTACTGCAAAGTTGCCCGTAGATCTCACCAATCTCATGCAGCCCATGAAACTAGCAGAGTCCCACAGTGCAACCCTCTGCATGCTTGCTCAGAGTTAAGTAGCCATTTGCTCAGTTTGGGTGTGCTCCAGGTTAAATGACAAGGACAACTCCCAAGAGGTACAGCTCCCCAAAATAATTCGAGCTATCCCATTCACTACTTCAGCTTTCAGCCGTAGTATTATCGCTGTCCCGTTTTACATAGATGAAATCCTTGCTGCCCTAATAACAGTCTTTGCCAGCCCTTTGCTCCCCCAAAGTAGAAGTGTGCTAAAGATTGCATTCTCAATCTGTTAGACAGACTCTGGGTTTCACTGCCAACATTTCCTAGGCCTGCCTAATTTGTGACCTATCAAGTTGATTGCAGCCAAGTAACCTTTTATAGTCGCCTGCCAGATTCTTGACGACTCCCCCATTTTGCAGTTCCAGGCAGGCAGAAGAACCAGGAATTTATTGAGCCACTTAGTGCATGCTGCTATCCGTGGTTGGCGAGTTGTGTTTAACTTGGCGGGTCACAGGTTTGCAGGGCCTGCTGTGTACCCAGGCAGAACTGGGAGTCCTGAAAACTGCAGCAGACATATTGAATCACCCCCAGTGGTCTTTCCAGCCCAAACTTGTAAAAAAAATGAGTCTGATGCTGCTTTAAAATACTGAGCAGCAAAGCAAGCTTAATTGAGAGAGGTGGGTGCAATCCCTTGAACTTTTATTTTATTTATTAAATTTGTATACCACCCTTCATCCGAAAATCTCAGGGTGGTTCACGGCATGAAAATACAAAATGAAAACATGAAATACATAATGAGAACAAGAACAAACCAATCTGATAAGCCCCCACATGCTGCAAACGCATTAAGAAAACATAGAATGTTAATCAGCCAAAGGCCTGGTTGAAGAGGAATGTTTTTGCCTGGCGCTTAAAAGGATATAATGAAGGTGCCAGCTGAACCTCCCTGGGGAGAGCGTTGCACAAATGGGGAGCCACTACAGAAAAGACCCATTTTCATGTTGTCACCCTCTGGACCTCTCATGTAGGAGGAACATGAAGAAGGGTCTCGGAAGATGATCTCAGATAGGTTGATATGGAGAAAGTTGATCCTGAGCTGTTTAAGGCCTTACAGGTGAAGACTAGTACTCTGAATTGGGCCAGGAAACTAATTTGCAGCTAGTGCAAAAAGGCCAGGACTGGTGTAATATACTCAAACTGTCTTGCCCTGGTGAAAAACTTGGGCACCGAATTCTGCACCAGCTGAAGTTTCCGAACCGTCTTCAGAGGCGGAGGCAAAGTGCCTTAATTTAAATACTTTTAATTAAAAGGAAAGTTCATCAAAACCTAACACCCTGTCTTGGCTTTGGCACATTATATTGTGAGCTACAGTGCCACTATTCTAACTTACATTGGTATACAAACATTTGTTAATCTTTCCTGGTCTGAGTCCCTCCCCACCCCTTGACCAGTCATCCATTTGTAACTAGTATAAATCAGTCCAGGCAAGTCTGTCGCTGAAAAAGATTGTTTTCTGGTTTTGAAGTCAGGGCAGAGGACCACAGGCCTGGGAGCCATACGTGGCCCTCCAGACCTTGAGATACTCTGTAAGCCACATCCACCCCCGGCCTTGCTCCATGTCCTCCTTGTGTGGTTTTTGCCTGGCTGGAATTTGTCCTTGAACTGTGATAATAACCCTTACTTGTGTGGATGCAGAGGTATGGAATGGCTAGAAATGCAGCCCACTGTACAAAGGTGAAAGCCACATCTTTTTGTTTCCAGCCACAACCATCACTTGATATATAGCCCCCAGAAGGTGGCTCATGAAATATCCCTTGTGGTGGAAAATGTTCCCTACCGCTGCTTGGAAATGTAAATCAAATGGCAATTCCTCATAGTGACTTTTCCTCACTCAGCCAGTATGTGTGAAAACAAGCTCCTTTCCAGATCCACAGATTGCGGCCAGAACTGTTCCAAGGGTATCAGAAGCTGGAGTGATGTGGCATTTCCAAATGTCTAAATGTACAATGTCATCATCAGGAAAGCTGCTTGTCTTGGAGATGGTTGGTTGCTCTAAATCAGTGTTTCCCAAACTTGGGTCTCCTGCTGTTTTTTGGACTACAATTCCCATCATCCCTGACTACTACTCCTGCTAGCTAGGGATGGTGATAGGTGTTGTAGTCCAGCAGAGGTGGAAGACCCAAGTTTGGGAAACCCTGCTCTAAATGACTGACAGCATCAACCTATACATGTTTGCTCAGAATGAAGTTCCTATTGTGAAGTTGGTCCTGTTTAGTTTGTATAAAAAGGGTGGGGAAACCTCTGGTCTGGGAGCCAAATGTGGCCCTCTAGTTGTCTCAATCTGACTTTTGCAACACTCCCCAGACTACACCACTCACTGGCCCTTCTTGGTTCTTTGAGTGTTTTTACTTGGCTGGAATGTGCCTTTGACCTCTGAAGATGCCTCTTGTTCATCTGCATGAAGGATAGAGAGGGGTGTGTGAGTGTGAAACCAGCCCGCTGTATGAGGATAAGCATTAAATTCTTTGCCTTGCCCACTGTAGCAAGTGGGCCTCAGGCTTTGGCAAGTGGGCCTCAGGCTTTGGCAAGTGGGCCTCAGGCTGAAAAAGATTCCCCCCACCCCTGGTGTACAGAATTTAACAAGATACTCCAGCAACCAATAAAAACAAACTGAATTGCAATCCTATGCCCATTTACTGGAAGCAAACGCTACTGAACTCAGGGTGCACTTTTGAGTAAACACACACCGGGCTGTGGTGCATAAATTGCAGAGGCTGCTTTTCGTTTGTTTCGAGAAGTGCCAAATACAAGTAAAGATTATACCGTTCATAGATTTCTTTTTCAACAACAACAGGTATTTCAAAAGGTTATTTAGAATATCGCCTTGAAACATAGGACTCTTCGAAAACAAAACAAGAGGGGAGGGGAAAAGGAGCATATTCTCTTTTTTAACAGATGGAAGATCTAAACTGTCAAACTATTTGCTGTTTATCCCAAGTAAACGTGCTTAGGCCTCTCAGCTACATCCAGCCCTCTAAGTGACAGGTCACTTAGGTGACTAGGAAGAGGTCATGTTGTTCAACTTCCGCTTTTTGTTGGGATGCAAACGAATTCACCTCACTAGCTGATTAGGATTATGCCATTACCAGGGAAGTGTAAATAGATGACGAATTCCTGTCTGGGCTTGCATAGCCTCAGAACATCCTAATATCACTGAAGAATATGATCTTGGGACTAAGCTGGCACCAGTCTCCCATGTTTAAATGCTGAATAAGTACAATACATACTATTTTCTTGAATTATTATTTCATGATACCGCAAGCATATTCAAAAGATGGATGCATTACGGGTAAAGGTGAGGTTAATTGCACTAAAGTAAGGAGGTTGTCATTGGCTACTGTGCTGCCATACCAATATCTGATTAATTCATCAATTCAGTCAGTGCAGTCCAGTTTGTAAGCATGTGGGAAACATGGAGTGCGGAAGCCTTAGGTTGTTCATTGCAGCTAAATCACAGTGTTTGAAGTCACTATCTTTCACCTCCGATCTTGCATTTTTAAGATGGATTAAGATGTGGCAGGGAGACATCCTAGGAAAAAAGAAATGGGATTAAAAATACATATAATAATAAACATTTAGTTCTCTTGATTTGAGGTGGTTCACTATTATTCCTATTCCTCAGATAGGGAAGTTGTCATTGAGAAAATACAACTTTCACAATGGCTGAAGTGGGCCTTGAACACACTCACCTCATCTGGACCATATTGTCTGAATTGTGTTTTCCTTTGCAAATTGTAATTCCTTGAGAGATTGTCTGTCTTGGTTTTCTGCAGCTTCTTTTCCTAGTTGCATTGGAAAATATCCCATTAAAAAAAAAGCTGTGCAAAAGGAGTGAACAACAGCGGTGATGGGAAGAGTAACATAAGCCATACTCTAGACTTGAATTTCTGTGCTGGATGAACTACTGTTACAGAACCATCTGCACAGGCTTCCTAGTACAGTACTGCACTGAAGCACTCTGGAGGCTACTGCCTGATGTTTGATTTCCCAGCACTGAGAAATACTTTCAGCATTCATTTTGAAGCCTACATGTGTAAACTGTCCAGGACTAGAAGCATTTCCACTTTTAAAAATAAAGGAGACTAACATCCCTACTAGGGACGCGGGTGGCGCTGTGGGTAAAAGCCTCAGCGGCTAGGGCTTGCTGATCGAAAGGTCGCGGTTCGAATCCCCGCGGCGGGGTGCGCTCCAGTCGCTCGGTCCCAGCGCCTGCCAACCTAGCAGTTCGAAAGCACCCCCGGGTGCAAGTAGATAAATAGGGACCGCTTACAAGCGGGAAGGTAAACGGTGTTTCCGTGTGCGGCTCTGGCTCGCCAGATGCAGCTTGTCACGCTGGCCACGTGACCCGGAAGTGTCTCCGGACAGCGCTGCGCCCCCGGCCTCTTAAGTGAGATGGGCGCACAACCCTAGAGTCTGTCAAGACTGGCCCGTACGGGCAGGGGTACCTTTACCTTTACCTTTTACTTAGGGTTTTCAGGTACTTCGCTCCCAACTGTACATCAGATGGGGGCAAGGCATGCGGGGGGGGCTGATGAAGTGGGTAGGAAGATTCACGTTGGAGAAGGTGATGCTCTGGGTAGACTGGTCCTAAGCTGTTTAAAGCTTTACAAGTAATAACTGTTAAGGACATCCAGAGGGGCAGCCATGTGAATCTGTCTAAGAGTCCTGTGGCCTTGGACATCTGCACTGAACATCTGAGACACTTTAAACAGCCATGGCTTTCCGCAAAGAATCCTGGGAAGTATGGTTTGTTCAGGGTGCTCAGAATTGTTAAGAGACTCTAAGTCCCCTCACAACACCACAATTTCCAGAGAACTCTGTAAACTGCAGCTCCCTCTTTGTTAGAAGAATGGGGGTCTTTTAGCAAGGAAGTCACCACATGATTATAATGTTTCCTCCCCCCCATTCCATACAAATACGAGATACAGCGTAAAGGAGCTGTTGCCTCTAGTTTTGCTGAATAAACAAATATGACTTCTTGAAGAAAGCAAAGCATGGATAATATGCTGAATGAACTTTTAGCAGATTTGACTAGCAACAACCCTCTCCCTTTTTCAAGGGCCTCTTTCCTGAGCAGGCATTTAACACTCGAGCCAAATTATATGACTGTTTTGTGATATGGATAAATCTGTGCTAAGGACACCAAACTGGTTTCCTTAATGCTTCAGCCAGAATTTTAATGCCCTGGCTGTCCAAAGGTGAAAGGCTAATGAGGAGAAAGGAATTCTTGGATGGGAACAGGACATTTGGGCCCAACAAACCTGCCCTTTTCATATTTATTACAACACACCTCTTTGCATTGTTAGTATATCCTCTGACCTTGTCTTCCTACATAAACACGTGTCACGACCTCCTTACATTCTTAGTAGTTTTTCTCAGGGAGCGCCTTAATGCATGTGAAGGTGCAAATCAATATTCCTTGCTGGATTTGTAGTTTATTTTTACATGTCTGCTTTTTGTGTGCTGCATTCTAAGTCATTAGTATGATGCATGCTCTCTGCCTCCAACTTTCCCTAGTTCCTAGTCCTCGTAGGTAGAAAATCAGGGCTCCAGTTTTTGTCTCTTAGGAGCTCCTAGTGCAACCTTCTCCAGTGCTGGCTATGGCTGTTGGGAATTGCAGTCCAAAACAGCTAAAGGGCAACCAGGTTGACAAAGCCTGGCTTTGTTAGTGGAATGTAATCATTTCGTAAACCTGAGCTTCCAAGCTCCCAAGTCTCTGCAATTCAAATATCTAATTGGGGAACGAATGACTATTACCTCTGGTGGAGAGCTGCTACCTCTGTCACCATTGTGTCAGGGATTCTTGGTCCCTCATTCTCACTTGCCTACACCACAAGTACCTGTGTCTGCGTTTCTTCAGTCTTTGAGCTGCCACCAGTTCTCTCTCAGAATGCTTTTAAGCCACCTAGTAATGTGTTTGGATGTGAGACAGTTTTATTAAGGGGACTTCATATACAAAAGGGAAATCTGATACCTATCTGGGGTGGGGTGTGTGGGGGTCTTAAGACGCTAGTTGGCAGTTTCCACAGACTCCAGAGCCACCGCTTCTAACGCTAGCCTCTAAATGGCTTTACCCTCAAGCCAATCTCTGCAATACTTCACCCCAGCCAATGTACTTCCATATCTCTCTCTAACCAACTCCCAACTACCTACCCACTTCACTCTGTTGATCTCCAACTGTCTGTCCCTAACATTTAACTGTCAACTAGGGTTGCCACACCTCCCTAGAAAAACGGGAGCATCCCTTTTTGGGACTAAAGTGTCTCCTGTCCCATTTGTTCTACAAATGGGACACTTTCCCATCCATATTTGAGTTCCTCCTCAAAACTGCACGGGCAGAGGGTGGATTTGGTGGAGAGAGACAAAGTTTGCATTGGCCGGGCAGAGGGTGAGTCTGGTTCATTGGTTGGTGTCACCTGCCCCCCTCCCTCCAGCTCACTGGACTCAGTGTCCTCACCACTACTGTAATATCCTCCCCACCTCCAGGAGCAGCCCCTCCCTTCCTTGACACTATCCGGCATGAGAGGGAGGCAGCTGGCTCAAAATGGCAGCTGCGTTACTGTTGGTGCAACTGATGGGGAGAAGGGGGAAAGAGCAGCCTCCTTACCCTCCCTCACCCCCTCCTTTCTTCACACTCACTGGTGTTCCTCCTCAGCCGCTGCTGGTAGGGCATGGTGCGGCCCCCTTCGCCACTTAGCCCCCTCGCCATCCCAACCTGGCCTCTCTTCCCTCCTCCTCGCTCAATTGTTTCTTGCCACCAGCATGGGTGAGAGGTTGGAGCTGTGGCTCAAGTCGCCTGTAGGAGCTGGCCATCTACCGCTGGCCCCTGCACTGCCACTATAAATTAAACCCACAAAGCATAATATTAAACGTGATTTAAAGTAAAAATGGGGAGAACCCTCAAAGGGGAAAGAGTGGGGGTGGGGATAGGAGGTGTCCACACAGGGATGAATTGAATGTCATAACGATACGACAGCAAGAAGAGATGTGGCTGCACATTGAGTGGGATTATTTTGCCACAAACAGTCTGGTTCTGGACATCTCTGCAGACCATGAATTTGCCATTCGATTCAATGGGGGCTCCTGCTATTGATGCAGATGAAGAAGCCTGAAAAAGCTTTGTGTGCAGAATACTGCATGTTCTCAGCATCTACGGATAAAAACAATTAGGATTCTCTCCTGGATATCTTGCAGCCTTTAATGTATAACACAGTGGACTCAACAACAGTCTCTTACATAATTAAAAAGCTGAGGAATGTACTCCTTTGGGTGCCACCATACTAGCTATTTTTCTATTCCAAGAAGAGGCTGTTGTGGTGGTTTACAGCACATCCCAGGTGGAGTCTCTGGGTTGCACTGGATGTTCTACAGAAGTGCACAATAGGGTGTGCAAGTAGATTGTGCTTCCTCCGGCTGTGTTTCTCACATAATAATTTGAAGACAAATGCGGGGGTGAGGAGAAAGCACAACGTCTGTAAATAAAAAAGAGCTTATGCATTTTCCCCATATATATTCTTTCAAAATACTGGTAAGATGAACTGTGCTCAGTCATGTTTCCTGTCCTCCTATCTATTTAGAACATCCACAGACCATTATTAAGGCTGCAGTCATATGCACACTTATGCTCCATTGGACATGGTAGGACTGACTTATTTCTGAACAGACATGCATAGTCCTGCGCTGGGCGGTTCCAGTTCTGGGTTTTGCCACTGGGGCATGCATCTCTTCAAAGAGGGACTCGTTTCCTTTGGAAAGACCCTTGAGACGTTTACACAAAATACTACTTTCTCCACTTCCTTTCTTTACTGGCAGGTTGGCTCTGAAGTAGGCCCACTTGTAAATAGAGACCTTCGCATCTGTTTGCAGACTGAGGCCCTTCTTGCTGGTGGAACATCTCAAGTGGAGGCTCCAAGCTTCTTCAGAAGCAGCTTCTGGCCCAGTCACTTTCATTCCTAAACACGAGAAGGATACAAGTAACCCTGAGGCTATTCTTGGTATGGGAACAGCAGACATATGTCTGGAGCAGTGCAAAAGTCTGCCAGGAAAGAGAGATGCCGTTCAGTTGGCCCACTAAAAGCTGCGCCTGGTGTGAATAAGAACATCATGTGTTTTGTGCAATTATAATGGTGTATCTCTCTATCTACTGTTACCCATTCTGTCTCTCCAAGATCTCAACAGTCCAAGCAGGTGTGCTGCAGAGAGGATAACATGATCATATGCACTAGTTTACGTAGTCTGCTTTTTAAACATGACCAGTCCCTTGTGGAAAACTTGCACAGGTAAAGATTTTTCCATGTGGCCTGCATCCTGTGTAGCGAGCCTTGGCAGCAGGAACTAAATTCTTTCAAAGAAGGAAATGCCAATTGTTTAGGGCCAATTTAAAATTCCTTTCATATTGTGTCAGCCAAGCACTTCTGTCTTGTCTGGGCCTCTTAGTCTTCTTTATTGGCTTGCATCTGTGTTGTCCTTTATAAATGCCTTTCGATGGCTTACTTTTGTCCCTGATTTCAATCTCTGTCCCTTCCTGTTTTGATCTTCCTACCCTCAGCAATGGAGGAAAAGGCCCTTTGTTTGACCAGGTCTGAGCCTCAGCCATGGACTGGTGCTTATTCCCAATGCTGATGCTTGCATTTTGACATAGATTTGGATCTCACATATTTATAATGGGCATTAAACTACAGATGCTGGGAGTCTGTAATTGTGATGCCCTCAGCAGCTCTTGGTATCTTACCTTGATATTCTAATCTCTGTCTTTTGCATAGATTAGAAAGGAGGCCCCTAACCTGACTGGCTGCAATGTACCTACTAAGATAGGAAGATGGTTATCAGTTCATTAGGCTCTTGCTATCCATACCTGCCATTTAGGCTCTTATCAAATGCTGTTTGAGGAAAGTCTAATCATACCTATCAACCCACAACATTATCCACTGGAACAACTTTTACCTCCCTTCCGCACCCCAGGGGGGTGGGGAACAAAGTGAAGCACTAGCTAGAGGATTTCATCTTGTAAATCCAGGTTGGCTGGCTGGAAACCAGGTTGCTCAAGAGTAGTCTGTTGCAAGGCCAGACCTGGAGACTAGCAGAAAAAGAGCTACTCTTCACATGCTGCCATAAAACCTGACATTGCTCCGGTGTTGCTGCCTGATAAGCGAGTCGAAATGCTTAGCATCTGGGTGCCAATATGTTTCCTACACGGCAGCCTGCCTGACAAAAGTTAAACGGCAGCGCTGGGATTAAAGTAGGCAAAAGGTTTGTGGCAGAACTATTTAGTAGCCAAAATCTTATCCCTCTAATGGCAATATAAGAAGATGCTTACTCTGGGGCTCTATGAGGTAAGCAGGGCACAATTGTATACATCCTTTGCTTCTAAAAGGACTATAAAATCCCCTAGTGTTATACGCGAGCTAAGAACTGTTGGGGTTCCCTGGAAGGCAGAAGCTGTGGTAATCAAAGGCTTCATCCCTAAGTCACTGAGAGACTCCTGTAATGAAGGAGAGAAATATTCCATGCTCAGATTTCTATGGTAATCATGGCATTCCAGATGGCTCAAAATTCAGGGCTGTAGTTGAACAGGGAGCACCCTAATAATTTCATACCCCCCATGACTATGTGAGCCCCAGTATCATATACATTAAGGTTCAGCTAAAACGCAGGATATACTGATTCAGAACCAGTGCACTCCTTTTTAGTGATTCTTGACAGCTTCAGGCCTAAAAAACAAAATGCTCCAAAAGTGGTCCATTGCTAGAATGATTGCCTCTAGCAATCTAGATCTTAATTGGGCAGGAAGGAAACAGAGGAAAAACGTGGTGCAGTAAGTAGCAACAGAGGGGTTAAACTCTAGCTATAAGCATTTCTGGGTATCCATGAAAGCAGTAGGATTAAGGGTAAACGGAATACACTTAAGAAAATGGACTCAAGTAAAATGACAGTGTAGGGCAGAGCTTTTCAAATTGCCTCGACATGTTAGCGAGTCGGCTGCAGTGTGTAGGTGTGTCGCGCGAATGATCTTTTCGCTTCTCCTGGGGCTGGAAAGGGGTTAGTTTAACCTCTGGTTAAACTGAATTACTGTGTCAAGAAATGATGCAAGTCTAAAAAGTGTGGCAACAACATAAAAAAAATTGGAAAAATTTGGGGTAGGCAAAAGCTGCTCCTCACCTCAGAAACCAGAGTCACAAAGGGTAGATCTGCACCCCTCTCATTTGTGACTGAAGTCTCTGGCCCCAGTGGTGTCTTCACATGCATGTGTTTCCCCATGCTAGACTGGTTTTCATTTAATCTTATTTTTCTTTGTGGGGGCAGGGTTAAGTGCTTCAGTAGGGGATTATTGCTGTGGGGGCAAAACCTTCCTACTACCCTTGACATTGGGCAGCAACCAATTAACACAGTGGTACCCTGGGTTACATACGCTTCAGGTTACATATGCTTCAGGTTACAGACTCTGCTAACCCAGAAATATTACCTCGGGTTAAGAACTTTGCTTCAGGATGAGAACAGAAATCATGCAGTGGTGGCGCAGCGGCAGCAGGATGCCCCATTAACTAAAGTGGTGCTTCAGGTTAAGAACAGACCTCCAGACCGAATTAAGTTCTTAACCCAAGGTACCACTGTACAGGGACTGAGAAGGGGCTCCTCTCTTTTGATGACAGCTTCAGGGTAGTGGAGGAAGGGCAATATGTTTCCAATACCCCTTCCCCCAAAACAACAACACCACCATCCCAGGAATGAATTTGGAAGAAAGAGGAGGAGGCCATGAGAACCATTGGTTTCCGTCTCCACTCTGCCCCGAAGAACACAGCTGGTGTGTGGGTAAAAGTTCCTTGCCTCCTCCCTAGGGTCTTGTGCCTGTGTAAAAGGGGGCAGGTTCATGTTTAGAGAAGCAGACCTGCTTCTGATCTGACTGAAGCAATGCCTTGATGGATTGGAGTAAGGGAATGTGGTTGAGCAACGGCTTGGCACTCCTCATCTGTCACCCTCCCATTACTTTTGATGGTTTTTCTTTTCTTTCTTTTCTTTTGCTAGTGTTAACTGACAGAAACATTTCCAGTTCATTGGAAAACTTAAGATTCTAGAAATTTTGCTTAAAAACCTTCAGCAAGCTGTGTTAGAAAGGAGAATTTCTGTTTCCAAATGCACACTCACCCAAACAGTGTTGTCCATTCGGATTTCTTGCCAAACAACACACGCTGTACCTTGAGGTTTTTGTTTCGTTTTTTTGTTTTAAAAAGCATAGAACACTGTCTAAAGCAAACATTGCAGGATAGCTATGATCATATTTCTTGACATTCTTCTTGTGTGCATAAACACGGGCTCTATGCTGGCTTTCGATTGTGCTTCCACTAGTCGAAAATGACATGTACAGATGCTAGGTTGGCACAAGGCTCGAAACCAAACTGGTAGAGTTTGGGAACGCTGAGCCAGACCAAAATATGAGGTCGAGGAAGCTGCTCTTATAATAATAGTGGTTATCTGTTTAATGTGTGATCTGGTGGCGACTGGATGTTGACCATAAGCAATTATGCATGCTCTAAAAACTGGCTGCAGAAAAATCCAGAGTTTCTGTAGGCCAGGAAGACAACTCAGACTGTGAGAAAGGGCAGCTCTATTTCCTCTTAAACTAATTGTTCCTTTGATTTGATTTTACCAGTTTTAAAAAGGCACAATTTCACTGCCACCAGGAATGCTGCTGAATTTAAGAACACCTTCTTAGATTACTGAATCTAAGAGTGCAAAGCATTTGGATTAGATTGGTTCTTGAGGGAATTGATGCAAAGAGTAATGCTCCTGCAGAGGTACCATTGACTTCAGTGGGGCATATGCAGGAGAACTTCCTGATGGCGGATTGTGCATTAGCATTTTTTCAGTTGAGGGAAACTTAGGAGGGGGTGTAGGTTGAGGACAGCAACCTCAAGTGATAGCTCACCTGTGTGAATGAGACATGAAAGCTACAATGTAGGTAAAATATTCATAATGCCTCACATCTCCTGAAACCCAATATTTTTCACTTGTGGAATATTTGTTCACACATTCAGCTGCCAGTCATCAAGTGTAACAAAAGTAAGTGATGTTCATACATGTGTGAGCCTTCTCTTTGTTTGCCAGTGAGGAGTGTGGGTGCTTGAACGCCTAACATTTTAAAAAATAACAATAATATCGAGTTCATTTTTTCATTCATAAAGCCATACTAACTTTGCATCTTAGAGACACGTTTCATCCTGAGTTATTTTAAAATTTATTTTTAAGTTACCTCTGACCATGATCCAGCTGAAGTTCAGGCCCCTTCAAGCCTAGCATGGAACTTTTTAGTTAGAGTAAAATGTGCTTAAATTTGCTGGATTGTGGTCTATTTGTTATTGCAGTCTGCATGTATGAAGTCCGTTGGTTAAATAAATTGCAAAAATGTTATACTTTAATTTCAAGATCTAGAAACGAGTGATCTAGAAGCTACAGTTTTCTTATTATCTTAATATATGAAGGATTGCAGCAAAGAACTGACTTGTTTTGCTTCTTTGAAAAACCATGAGAGCTGTTCACGGTTTGTTTTGCACACGAGCAGAGTAGGGATTTGGATGTGGTTACTTACACAAAATCTTATGTACATAATAAGGCAGGAATGGCTGATTGAGAGGAGCACCACTGCAGACTTGATCTCCCAGCAGCGGTGTCGCTACCACATATCTGAATGGTGAGAGTGCCGGATAGCTGGTGGAGAGATCAGAGCAGTTTATGGACACCAGATTGGCACTGCCAGTGTGCCTGAACTGCCCCAACCTCGCTGTTGCCCTGCTCAGCCCCTCCTCTTGTCCTGGTAGGCAACAGTGATGTCACTGCAGGGGTGCACTTTGGTCTTTCAAATTTCAGTGGTGCCCTGAATGAGGCCAAAATTCAGCACCCCCCACCTTTTGCCTTCCAGTCTGCATGTGCTCTATATCATAGTTATGGTGCCATGTGGCACGCCCCCCTCAGCTCAGCACCCAGTGTGGGGAGACTGGTTCTGCTGCCCTAAATTTGCTTTGGTCATGGCTAGGATGCCAAGTTCACAATCCACCCTTTTGGCTGCTCCTGATATTTGGTGAAACTGCACCACACACAAAAGGTAAAGGTACCCCTGCCCGTACGGGCCAGTCTTGACAGACTCTAGGGTTGTGCGCCCATCTCACTCAAGAGGCCGGGGGCCAGCGCTGTCTGGAGACACTTCCGGGTCACGTGGCCAGCGTGACAAAGCTGCATCTGGCGAGCCAGCGCAGCACAAGGAAACGGCGTTTACCTTCCCGCTAGTAAGCGGTCCCTATTTATCTACTTGCACCCAGGAGTGCTTTCGAACTGCTAGGTTGGCAGGCGCTGGGACCGAACGACGGGAGCGCACCCCGCCGCGGGGATTCGAACCGCCGACCTTTCGATCGGCAAGCCCTAGGCGCTGAGGCTTTTACCCACAGCGCCACCCGCGTCACCAGCACCACACACACACACACACACACACACACAAAATCAAGACATCCGTTATTCTAAATAAATAGGTTGTAGAGGCCTAGTCTTATAAAGAAACTGAGTTTGAAACATTCCTTTCAGAACAAATAGGAAATTAAAGCAAATTTACTTTGAGTGTGGGTAATGGATATTCCTAAGCCTCTGGAAAATGGATATTCCCTAACGATCCTTATTCAAAATCATTAAGGATTTGAAAAACATAATTAATGGCTTTAAAGAAGGATAGTTAGGAGATACCCGTTTTCCAGAGGGCTAGAAACTTAAAAAGAAAAAACATCCACACCTACAGTAACTTTGCTAGAATTTTTTTGTTTGTTTTGGAAACCTTCTTGAATGATTTATCCTCACAATCTCGTCTAGAAATTAACAGTTTCATATTTTTTTTTTAAAAAATAGAAAAGTACTTAAAATAATTGTGCTCAACCAATAGTACACGATTTTGAACCCTCCAAGCTGAGCACAGCCAAATAGGGCAGCTTATTGGGGTCTTGCTGCTGTGACTGCAAAAGTGGAGATGTATGTGTCACCTGGCAGATCCCAATAAATGGCTGGTGGGAAGCATAAATTAAACTGGCAGATATATAGACATGTTAGCTTTTCTCATAACAGCATTGTGACATATGTCCTAATAGGTGAACAGTGAAGCACAAGTCGGAGGTGCCCTTGAAGATGAAGGACTGGTGCAGATCTCTTTAAGACAGGACTAGGAAACCTCCAGCTCATGGCTCAACTCTGGTCCCTCAGGGGTCCCAGTTTGGTCTGCCAGGCTATTCCTGGCAAACCACACTTACTTGTCTGTCCAACCCCTGGTGCCATATGTGAGATTAGGACTCAGGGGCCAGCAAACTTTTTCAGCAGGGGGCCGGTCCACTGTCCCTCAGACCTTGTGGGGGGCCAGACTATATTTTGAAAAGAAAAATGAACGAATTAAATAAAAGGACACATTCTACTCATGTAAAAACATGCTGATTCCTGGACCGTCCGCGGGCCGCATTTAGAAGGCAATTGGGCTGGATCTGGCCCCCGGGCCTTAGTTTGCCTACCAATGGATTAGGTGTAGGACAGATATGGATGTAGCTTCAAAGGGACCTCAAAGTGAGCTCTTGATTGTTCCTTTGCTGAAGCAAGAGGTGCTCCCGCATCGCAAAAAAGTTTGCACTGAAACCCCTGCTAAAATGTATTACTGTAAACTGTCCCGTGTTCCTCGGATGAAGGGCAGTATATGAATCTAATAAATAACAATAAAATATTAAATAATAATTTAAATGTGGTAAGCTGCACTCGGGGACTCCAGGCCACAGAACAGGTAGGGTTGGTGAATCAGTGGCCCCTCAAGTGTTACTGGACTAGGACCTCCATCATCCCTGATCATTGGCATGCTGTCTGATGGGAGTAAGAGGGACAACATGGAGCTCTCTTAGAATCATAGAGTTGGAAGGGACCCTGAGAGTCATCTAAGTCCAACTTCCTGCAATGTAGGAATCTTTTGCCCAACGTGGGGCTTGACCCCGTGATCTTGAGATTGAGAGTTGGGACACAGGTCCTCCAGCCCTGTCCTAAGGCAAGCTCAGGTCATATCTGGGCCTTAATTTTCCCCCAGCAGAATGGAAGGTTGAGCTCTGGTTCAGCTTTGCTTCTGGCCTGCCACAGTTTTGCCTCTAGAGAGGCACAATTGCTGCAGGTGAGAATGACAAGCAAGCCTCAGACTAATTTATCTCCATCCTCCCAGTCTAAAGATGGGTCTCTGTGGTTGTTATAGCCATCATCATATATTATTTCAGAGGTTCGGGCTAGATGGTCTTCATAGTCCCTTCCGACTCTACAATTCTATGGTTCTGTTCTGTTAATGATGCAGTGACTGTGATCCCCTCAGTTTCATCCTATTAAACACAGAGGAGTGAAATGTGTCTTAGACAATGTCTGCATTAGGTCCCTAATTTTAACCTGAGGGGAAGAATTTTACTTTTTAAAATGCCCCCCCCCAATAGACTTGGTAGGGGCAGAGAGACTCTCCTGGATCAATTTATAATAAAACACCGATATTCTATTTCTTTTTGAATGGCAGCATTTTACCGCAATGTGAAAAGCGCACTTCATTCACTCCCTTGGCTGTTTATGTATTTATGCCAAATCGGTGGTAGCATCGCGCATAAGGATCTATCATATTAGAGAAGGAGAAAATGACTATTATAATACTTTCTGCTCTCGGTTTCCTCTACAGTAATGCCCTTACACCTTTTCCTTTTTCAGGCTTTCTGTAGCATCCTAAACAGAAAGATATTGAAGGGAGCTGTTGCTGCTTTGATCCTTATGCTTGTTGTCAAAGCGCTTGGGAATGAAGAGACTGTTGGCTACAATTGACTGTGACAATTAGGAGATGATCAGAGCCCTAGAGTGGAGCACTTAAAGGGTAATTTACATGTCAGTTTGTCGAATAATAAAAAAAAGATATTCAGCTAAGATTCCCCCCCTCCTCTCCCCCACTCAGTGCCTTGTAAACTGCAATTTGTGCTCTGGTAAAGGGGGGAGGAAAAAAAAAAACCCTGGCAGAGGAGTTAGGATAGCCATTTCCATTTGAAAAGAGGCAATCATAAGGCCACTGCTGAGCCTATTGTCCACTAAAAATGCTGATTTGCAGTCAGGGAGTGAAAGAGTGGAACCATCACTACAGAGAACCTCGTACAAGGTAACTCCCTCCCTTATTCTGGTGCCTTTTAAAATGTTGTTTAAAGGGGTTTGCTGCACCTTAACCCCCCCCCCCCCATTTACTAGCATTATAACTGGGTAACTGGGCCTGAATGGCCTTTATCGTATAACAGCAACGGCAAAAATAGTAACAACAGCAATGTCAGCATTTGAAGGGAGGGAAGTGGAAAAGAGCAAGATTATCAACCAGGCAGGTTGAGATCCCGGCTGGAGCTGCTATCTCTTCCATCTGATCCTCTCTGCCCTTCTCCTGCCTTTTGTATGATGCCACCACAATGCCATTATTGATGCTATGGCCATCTAAGCCCAGGTGACTTAAGTTGTGCTGTTTTCAACATGCGCTCCCGGTTGGTCTACAAGCCTTTCCTTATATCCAGAAACTCCTGGTCTGCAGCTAGGCCGGTGATGGAGGCCAGGCCCCCTTTGCTGCTCTGCTTGAGAGTCTGCTATTCCCCAAGTGGTGTTGTGATCACTTCAACAGGACATGTCTGCTGTAAAGGTAAAGGAACCCTGGACAGTTAAGTCCAGTCAAAGGCGACTCTGGGGTTGTGGCGCTCATCTCACTTCAGGCCGAGGGAGCTGGTGTTTGTCTGCAGACAGCTTTCCGGGTCATGTGGCCAGCATGACTAAACTGCTTCTGGTGCAACGGGACACTGTGACGAGTGCCAGAGTACATGGAAACACTGTTTACCTTCATGCCACAGTGGTACCTATTTATCTACTCCCACTGGTGTGCTTTTGAACTGCTAGGTTGGCAGGAACTGGGACAGAGCAACGGGAGCTTTCCTTGTTGCATGGATTGGAACTGCCAACCTTCTGATCAGCAAGCCCAAGAGGCTCAGTGGTTTAGACCACAGTGCCACCTGCTCCCACTGTACCTGTACTTACCGACTGCAACACATGCTGCCTGTCCTTGAGAGAGGCTGAGGTGGAGAGTTTTTGGTGGGGTCCTCCTGTTTGTCTTGCTTTGCATTGAAACCTAGCAGTCAATGTCTATTTTTTAAAATTTCTTTTATTTGTTTTTTTTTTAAAGCTTTTGGAAAGAAATAACCTGAACCTCTGAAGCTGCCTCATGCTGTTTCAGTTTAAGTCAGTTTCATCCACAGGAACTGGTTGGGGTTTCCGACCAAAGTCTTTCCCTGGAGATGCTGGGGATTGAATCTGGGAAGACACTGCAAACCCTTCCCTTCTCCATCTGATTTTGAAGGGCTTCTTTCCAGGGCCCTCATGACCCAGTTTTTCAAATGGGGGGGGGGGGGATGCTGCACTCACAAATGCTGAGGGACAAAATAAATGCAGAACAGGGTCCTTGGTACATGCAGGGACATTGTTTTGTTTGCAGTGATCTACCCCTCCCTGTGGGACGCGGGTGGCGCTGTGGGTTAAACCACAGAGCCTAGGACTTGCCGATCAGAAGGTCGGCGGTTCGAATCCCCGCAATGGGGTGAGCTCCCGTTGCTCGGTCCCTGCTCCTGCCAACCTAGCAGTTTGAAAGCACGTCAAAGTGCAAGTAGATAAATAGGTACCGCTCCGGCGGGAAGGTAAATGGTGTTTCCGTGTGCTGCTCTGGTTCACCAGAAGCGGCTTAGTCATGCTGGCCACATGACCCGGAAGCTGTACGCTGGCTCCCTCGGCCAATAAAGCGAGATGGGTGCCGCAACCCCAGAGTCGGTCACGACTGGACCTAATGGTCAGGGGTCCTTTACTTTACCCCTCCCTGTACATGGATTGGATACTGCTCCAATGGTGCACTGGGACTGCAGCAACAGTAAACAGCATGTCAGAATGGAAAGTTAGGCTAAAGGGAAACAAGCAAATGGGGAGAGAGAGACATTACATATGTGGCATGTGTCCTCCAAGCACTATCCCTCTTCAGATCCTTTACTTGGCAAGGCAGAACGACACCTTGCAATGTAAAGAGCCATAGGGTTGTTGTTGTTGGGGGGCAGCGGAGAAAGAATTTGCTGTGGAGAATGCCCCCTTACAGTTTAAAGAAGTTTAAAGAAGTGGGGGTTGGGGTTGGGGAGAAGAGAACAATCAGCCCCAGCTGCACATCCTCCAGGCCCAATTCGCTGCTCCCCGTAGGAAATCCATTGCACACCATCTGCTCAAGCGAAGACACTTGAGCACAGAAGACTACTGTGGCTTCCCCAAAGCCATCTCCATGAAGGCAGGTTTCCCAGCCCCAGAGAGAAAATCTGTAGTCAAAGACATAGATAGTCTGCTGGAACAGGGACAGGAAGAAGCCCATTTGAACCCACATTCAAATATCACCCAAGTGCTGTAGCATGTTGTTTACAACAGGATATGCACCTAAATATGACTCCCAGTGCCCAATTCAGGGTGGGTGCCCCCGTTTCCTGCTTGGCAGGGGGTTGGACTCGATGGCCCTTGTGGTCTATTCCAACTCTATGATTCTATGATTCTAACGCAACCTGGGGCAGGCCCTTGTCCTCATGCTACCCGCACAATCCAGAAATTGGCAGGATGCCACAACGGGGTGGGGTGATAGAATTGTAGAGTTTGGAGGGACCATGAGGGTCATCTAGACCAACCCCTTGCAATGCAGGTTCTTTTGCCCAACGTGGGGCTCGAACTCACGACTCTGAAATTAAGAGTCTCATGCTCTTACCGGCTGAGTGGCATGTGGGAAGGTGAGGTGAGCAAACATCTCTAAGGAGAGATTTCCACAATCTGGGGTAGGAGGGAGTCTCTTGCTGCTACCAAACACAACTCAGAAATGGATGTGTTGCCCGTTCCAGAAGATCTTAACAATCAGGTCGGTTCGTGTAGTAGCAAACAGTCCTTCAGGCATCTTGTCCCACAGTCGTTTAGGGCTTTAAAAATACACATCATGAATATTTTCCTGCCCATTGTAGTGTATACAATATGTTACTTTTAGATTTCTCTCCTTCACTGCCCCTCCTGTGTTTTAACTTTCTGAATGCCCATGTGTCCCGCCCCCCCCCCCCCACTTCTCTGGATGTGTCCTGCCAGTAAGAAAAAGAAAAGGATGCATAAAGAATCAGCAGGCACATTAAGAACAAACAATATAATGAAGCAGGGAGCATGGGATAGCTTTTGGCTTAACCAGTATCTGCAGAATCAAGGCAGAGCAAATGTGTATCAAAAATCAGCCACAGTAGGAGGTATCCGTCTCCCAGGTAATGGCTAAATGACAAGCAGATGAGCCGCCATCATATTGATTTAAGCATTTTGTTCCAGCCAGTCACAATTAACTTTGATTTGTTTTTACTTTCCTCTTACAGGTTTGCATTTAAAGCACTCTGAGAGCACTAATTGTATAAAATTTTACTCACTGCACATTCTCTTTCTGAAGAGGCAATGAATGAATGAAGAGGAATTTATTTGAGATTCTAAAGCAGGGGATTCTCAGAGCACTTTTCACTCTGCGTGAAATTGGTACGGAAGGTGAGCGGCAAGGTAGACTGAAATACCGTGGGGAAAGAGGAGAAAAAGGCTAGAGCCGTCCATCTTCAGGATAAGCACATTGGTCCTTGATCCTGATATCGTTAGCCATGTGCTTCAAGCTGCATTGAAATGAGTGGAACTTATATTATTATTATTATTATTATTATTATTATTATTATTATTATTATTATCCTTAATCAATTATATAGCACCTAACACTTTCTAAGTACTATAAGACAGCCCTGTCCCTATTACAATCTAATTGAAAGGAAAGGATTTTTAGAAAAATTATTATTTTTAAAGCAGGAATAGTTCTCTTTTAGTGGAACCAGCCCATGAAAAATCACTGCCTCTGTTCTGCAGTGGTGCACAGGGGCAATTACCTGATACACAACTTTGTTAAGGAGCACAACATTTCAACACCCAGTGCTGCCTCAATACAGCAGTGCTCTTCTGTCACCGGGCTTTGTTGAAAATAGTTTCTCCATGAGAACCAGGAAGTAACCTATCTAGACAACAGAACAACTCTTTTTCTCTCTGCGACTGTGATCTCCTTGGTGCCGTGGAAGCCGTTAGGCAGTTGAATGCACGCTCCCTTCATTTCCCTCCCACCCAACCCCCCATCCGTGCAGCCCCGGGTGCTGGCAACCCATGCTATGCCACTGGTATTCAGTCCTTAATGTGAATCGCTAATGGGGGGTTTAGGGTCTACACACACTAGCCCCAGCTAATTAGTACCAGGATCTACAAAAGCAGTTACCAGGTGGCTGCCACAGAGCTCTTTCTGGTGACCAGGACACCAGGATATCTCTCAGAAAGTGAGAGATCTTCTCTTCCCCCAAGGTCTCTGTATATGCAGAGATTTAGGAGGGGAAGAGGTAGCTCACTTTATGCTGGATGGATGAGGAACTCCATGCCTCTCTTGAGGTTTCTGACACACACATTAAAGAACTTGTGGAAGGCATGAGCCTAACTTCACACCCAGCCTCGGAAACTCTCAAGAGCACTAAGAATATATCTTGTCGCTACTGAGCATTTCCAAATCCTGGTGTGGTACACAAACTGACTCAGTCCTTGAATCCCTATGCCAGCTGACTTGCAGAAGGAACTGGGCCAGTGGCAACCACAAATAATGCCTATCAGTGTCAGTCAAAAGTTGTGGTCCCCCTGAACTTGTCCCATGGAACTTCGGCATGACTCACATTCTCTGGGATGTAGCAATTCTTTAGGAAATTCATACCAAATGTGTTTGCTTTAGGAACCTTCACATACATTTGCTTCAGTAACTTAACTTTTAAAAAAAGGGCTTCAGAAAGAGCCGTAGGCAAAAATTACTGTCTGTGGCAGTGTGAGTTTTCACAGGTGACAGCCAGTTCAGGGTGGATGGAGAAGGCGGTGAGTTGAACGCATGATGTATGGGGGTAACCAGCAAAGTCCCCCCCCCCCCCGCCCACAGTGTTTCCTTTGCAGGGACCAGCAAGGGTTTTTTTGTTTGTTTTTTTGTAGGGGATTGGTACGCATAACTACTCATTTTTAATATTGTATTTTAAAATTGCTATAACCTGCCCTGGGATATTAATGGTAAGAGAAATAAATAAGTAGAACACAGCAAGTGATAATTGGAGTGCCAAAACCACCACCTTAATGGCTGAAGTACTGGACACAAATCAAACCTATAACTTAAACATTTGGGAGAGTATCACAAGTATGAGTACTAAATAACTGCAGCAACACTAATTATGAAGACAGTACATATGTTTTGCAGCACTGAAAGCGTACGCCTTAGTCAATTTCTTCCCCAGCGATAGCTTTCTACCAACGTTTTTGTGTCTATATAAGTAACAGGGAATGATAGGTTAGAACAGTGGAGAAATATATAAAATATAGTAGGGGAGTGGGGAACATTGGTGCTGGTTTGCTTGGTGAATAAATCTCATCTTTTGATTACTGTAATCCCAACCCATTTTTTAAAAGTCAGATATGTTCAAACAATTTCCAATATTTTCCAATTGTGAAAGCTGGGGATTTGATACTCTAAAAAGAAAAGAAAATCATGAGATTCCACTGCCCAACAATGTAAACTGAGCCTGCAAGAGACAGCATGGTTGTATTCCTTGACATGATAACATCCACGTGGATTCCCAAATTTTCTGGCTACAACTTAAAATATAGAGCAGCAAGGTTGTACAGAAGGTGTTGGAAATGGACTCCACAGATTCACAAGTCTCTTCTGTGTACTTGTTCCGTCTCCCACTGGTTCTTTCCTACTGTTGACATTAACACCCCTTCCTCTATTTATTCCTTTCTATAATGAATTCCCTTTTATAATCTAGGGCCTCCTAGATCCACTTTTATAAAACCTCCATCCCCATAAGAGTGTTTCCTTTTTGGTGATCGGCAAGAATAGTCCCATGGCATTTATTAATGTTCCATTTAAGGTGTCTCTTACGGCCATCTTAAACATATCTGGCACCATGGTGCAAAGATCCCTCTGGCGCTCTGCCCCCCCCCGCCATTTCCCAGAGTTGTTGACCTTTTCCCAAGCCTCTGCGGGGATCGCTCTCCTCCCACGGAGGCTTGGGAAGGAAGCTGCACGCCCGCCAGCCATATGGTTGACGGGGTGCAGCTGGCAGGTGTGTAAGAGGGAAAGGGGAGGCCGCTGGCAAAGCCGCACAGCTCCCCCACTTGCTAGGGCGCCCCTGAGAGGCCGGCGCCCTGGCGCAATACACCACTAAGCCCAATGGGAAAGACGGCTCTGGTGTCTCTATTTTCCTCCTGCCCCCACTCTACCTTGCTATACAGATTCCTTCCTAAATTGAAGATGGCATTTCAATAGAGAAAAGCCTGGACCTCAGTAGTGAGGTTGGGAGATGTTTGATTTAAACAGATTACGAAGCAGCTCTAAGCTGCTTAAGACTTAGGAAGCAGGGGAGAGAGAAACTTAGCAGAAAGTCTAACATCCCATTCTCCATCATCCACAATTTCTCCTTAAAATTGAATCTGAAGCAAAACTTCAGAAACTCCTCCAATCCTCTAACCAGTTTCCAGCTGGGACTGGCAGCAGAAGAACCTCGATTGGAAATGGCAGAGCCCTGTGAGGAAAGTCTGTTCTTGTTAGACTTCCAACAGGGACTAGAAGTTGGAGAACTAAACATCTTAGCACACAACCTGTTCTTGTGAGATTTCCACCCAGATAAAGCAGGCTTGGATCCAACTCCTCATATACTGTAAGAGAGGTAGCGGGGGCTGCAATTCTATTCAGGTCTGTGGAGCTGGAGATATTTACAGTAGACTTTCCGTTTTAAAAGTTTTA
This sequence comes from Podarcis muralis, assembly GCF_964188315.1. NCBI lineage: Eukaryota > Metazoa > Chordata > Lepidosauria > Squamata > Lacertidae > Podarcis > Podarcis muralis. The sequence continues at coordinate 100,005,786 of NC_135655.1, forward strand.
GGCAAATCGTAGCATTTCAGCTGGAATGGGGGATTTAAAAAGGCATTTTTAACCATTTCACTCCTGCATATCCCTTACCAAGTCTCATGGTCATCCTCACCAGAAGCGGTGTAAGCACGTATGGCACAAAACGACCCATTTTGATTTCACAGAAGGGGCGAATGAAGATCTCCACCAGGAATTCTGATGGTGAAATGGGAACATGCTACACCGCCCTGCCGCCACAGCTGCCGCAGCCGCCCTTACCTGGGTTGCAAAGATGCGGTGGATTCCAGCAAAATCTCATCGGAATCTCACGAGGTCTCACTGGAAACTAGCACTGCTGGTGGCAGAGGCGGCAGGGTGCACATGGGGTTTTCTCACCCCGAGGCGGTTGCTTTACCTCACCTCATGCATGGGTTGGCCCTGATTGTAGCACCAGGGGATTCTCTATTGGACTGGGACCATACAGGCGCTGCCAAACCTATTCTGAAAAGATGTTTCCCTTTTTTGTGTGTGGGATAGGAAGCATGATGCCATTATTTCCACCCTGTTCCAGCTTGCCCTGCCAAAAGTGATGTGCTGTCACTGAGTTAATTATGTATGTATTTATCTTGTTTATTCCCACCACAGTGTTGCTGTCTTCCATTTGTAGGGAAGCAGAACTGGGTTTTAGAGACAGCGTATTCTTTCGAGAAAAGCATTCCAAATACTTTCCAGCTTGAAACGCAACTTGTCAATCCGTTGGACCATAAGGATGCACCACTTTAGAGACAAAGGTGCGTTCAAGCACACACTGCACCTCTGATCCCACTGAAATGTCTCCAAGGATTGCTGGTGAACTCATAGCTCAGCTGGGACCACGTGGAGCCATTTGTATTTCACCCATCACAATTGTGCAAATCAGCATGGCCAGGTATACAGTTCATACCCAGAGGCCCCAATTCATACAAACAGCACCTGTACTCAGTCCCAGCTGACTTATAGGGCTGCCAAATGTGAGAAGTGGGCCAAAGAGTTCTGTGGTATCTTAAAGGATAACTAGTTTGCAATGGTGTAAAGTTTTCATATGCAGGAGCCTACATCATTAGAGAAGGTGGGAGGTGTGGATTGAGGCATAATGGAGGGAAAACAGGCTTAGGAAGGTTTATTGTGTGTTCTGCAGAATGTGTCTTAAAGCAAATGCTTGGGCTTTGTTGCACAGATCTAATAGCAGGCTTACACCAGATGAAATCTGGCCCCTTATAGCTCTTTTGTAGCTAATTATTAATTTGTTCAGTGCTGTAAGTGAAAAGAAAAATATGTTCTTAATTAAGGAGCCTGGGAAAATGTAACATGTTTTAGTTGCATTTGTCATTTAGCTGACAAACAAACAAACAACAATTAAACTTTACACTTAGTCATCTGTGAACTATGCATATGAGAAACTTAATTCAGGATTTAATTTTTTTTGCCATATTAAAAAAAAAAAGCTATCGCAGGAGATTATTTTTGTTTATTAATGAATTCTTATTCTAAAATGAGATACGATGCTATTGGAGAAGTTATGGCCCATATTGTTAAAAGATGTGTTAATTGCACAAATGCCCATATGCTAAGTCACTTCAAAGGTACAAAAATTGGCCTCAGTTTTGTGTTTCAACAGTCCCCAGCATGGAAAGATTACGTCCTTTGGCTTGGAAGCAACCCACCACAATGCGACTGCCAAAGCCCTCCAATGAAGTAGAGTCACCATTATTCTAGCACTAAGTGAGCTATGCTCAATTTATGCTCCACACATGTTAGTGTGCATGAAAGAGAGGATTAGTCTAGTAAAGTCCAACCTTTTGTCAAGAGTGCCACTAGTCAAATCTCAAATATAACAAAGTGTGCACTATAGTACATGCAGATTTTCTCTCAATGTTTTGCTTCTACTCTATTGAGAAGACTACAGTGTGGTTCTATTAGACCTTTTGGGTCCTGCATAGGGGATGCCACAAATTCTCTCTTCTTCTGCAACTTGTGGTTTGTTGTTGTTGTTTAGTTGTTTAGTCGTGTCCGACTCTTTGTGACCCCATGGACCAGGGCACGCCAGGCACTCCTGTCTTCCACTGCCTCCCGCAGTTTGGTCAAACTCATGCTGGTTTGCCACCCATGATCTAGCACTATGTTCATTTAGTATCTATGAACAGATCATGGAATGTTTGGTCTGGCACAGAATTTGGTTGACTGAGAAGATCAGTTTTCATTTTAGGTGATGCAAGCTTTATCCATGCAGCATCTTCAGCAGGACTTCAGCCATTCTGCACAGACTTTTGTCCCTTCGCAGTTTTCATACCAGCCTTGCGTGGTCTCACTCTCTCTTTTTGGTTGCATTGCATATTCCCCTTCAGTCTAGGTACTGACTAAACATCTCTCTGGACAGCAACAGTTCTCTGCTGTATCCAAATGTAAAATGATCTCTCCATATGCAAATGGGACACAGACAACCTTATGCATGTGAAAGTTTCTTAACACCACGCTGCCCATTTACCCACCCATACAGTATAGCCATATAACTGCTGAAGCATGAGCAAATGAAAGGTGCTTTTTAGGGTGTGGGGGTGTGCAGGTTTGAGCCAAATGGTTTAGCCCACACTTCTATAACCAAAGAGGGTACAGTTTCTGTTGCCTTAGCTTCAGGGATGTAACCTTGTTCCACAATAAGTATCCAGTTTCAGGAGACAGTTTCTAGGCAGCTCCACCTTTGAATTGTCTGTACCTGTCTGTAGCTGGACTTGCTTCCAAGATTAAGTTCTGTCCTCTTCCTTCTTTCTAGGAGGCCACAAAGGTAGATCTAGGGAACACAGCTGGTTCAGTCACACTGGGCATAGAGCTTCTGGGGTGCCAAAGCAGGTGCCACAGATATGACGTCCAAAGGAAGATGAGTGGCAGACATGGGGGGGGGGGCATTTCACATGGCACCACTGAAATGTGAGACACCAAGGTTCACCACTGGAGGCCAACCAGGATTTCCCTCCCTCTTACCCATATCCTGCCTGTTTCTCTCCCAAATTCCATGCAGTGCATAGACATCACTACCCCCCCCCCAATTGCACTGATATGTGTGTCTTCCTGAGGACCTGAAGGGGGCCTTCAGTTTATGGATTAGCAAACTGAACTGCAGAACCCCAGGTGTATCTGAGAGTGCAAGAATTGAGATGTCTATCAGGTTTACAAAAACTCTCAGGGAAAGTCCGGCATTGTTCTACTCTAGTCAGATCACTGAATGCCAGCTTTTATGGTGCTCCATAATAAAAACGTAATAGAATAAAAGAAAACTTCTCAGTAGACTTCTCCTTGATATTCTTCCAGCAATCAGAGGACCAAACCATTGAGCAGAGATGGGGAACCTGTGACTCTCCAGATGTTGCTTAACTACAACCCCTATCATCGCCTGAGCGTTGCCTATGCTGGCTGGGAATGGTGGGAGTGGGAGCCCAACAATATCTAGGGGCCACAGGCTCCCCATCATTAAAGAGACACAAACTTCTTTTTGGTATGTCATCATCAAATCATGTATTTCATGACCAAATTTGACAATTTTACACTGAGAAGAAATGCCATTTGGTACAGTTACACTGCTGGAATGCAGCATGAACCTGGGGCTTTAAGGCACCTCTGTTTGCAATTCTTGGCTAATGTTTAAGATGAAGAGTAAATTAGCTTTGACATTCTGTATTCATGCAGGTAAAAAGGGAGAGATGCTGAACTATTAATAATCACTAGGAGAATTCAAGTGTGTAAACATAGCATCGGAATTCTGAAGAGTTCCCATTACTTAAAGTTTTAAACCTACTGTGGTTAAATTGCATTTATGTGAGCTCCTCACACTTTAATGTACATTAATTTGCTCCTCTTCCCATTAATAGGTAATTGTTTCTTCCCTGCTTCCCAAGCAAGGTGAGCGTTAGAGTGCAGAAAACTGAGAACAGAGCCTAGTGCGGCTAAGTTAAAAAGGAATGCTAAAAAGCACTTTAAAAAGAGTTCAGTCTATAAATGCCTCTTATGATCATTAATATTCCACTTTATTAATTTGCAGAGCACTGTTATTAAGTGTCTTATGTGTATTTACTCAGAAGTAATGAATTTCAAGCGGGTATGCTCCCAAGTAAATGTGTATAGAGGTTGCTGATTAACAGTGCTGAGGAATCAAAATGCACCTCCCTTGTATGTTGCTATCTATTTTTTGCCACATAACCTTTCTTTCCCCCCTGTGCACATGTGAGAGTAGGGCCAGAGACATCATTTTTTGGTTTTAGTAGAAAATGCTGCTCTAAAACCTCCAAAAAACGAGACACGTCTGGACACAGCAACCTTTGTTTGGGCAAAAAACCCAAACAGGTATATAGATTTATATATTACAGGGTGAAATCCAGCTAAAACCTAGAGTATGCTCAGTGAAAGCAATGGACTTTCTCTCCACAAACGTATTGAATTCAGTGCGTCGATTCTGAGCATGTTGGATATTGCACAATATTGCTTGTATTATTACTACACTTGCATCTGTGCTGTGATTATTCTTACGTATTATTCATCCTCACCTTTGCCACACATAACTCAGCAGGTAACTACTTCACAGAACATATAGCAGACGATCCCCAATTGGTGTAAACTGAAGCAATCCTATCTGAGAACTTTGAAATACATCCAGTGTTAGCCTTACTCAGAGCAGACCCAGGAAAGATAATGGACATGAATTTCAATGGGTAGAACTTAGTTGGCTACAACCCTTTGGATGGGAAAGCATGATCTTTGTTTCTCTCCTGTTGCCACCATTTTCTTTGGAAGCTGTAGGATAAAAGAAGAGGAAATGTGGACATGGTCTCAACTGAGAGGATGACTTTGTACACAGGATCCATCTGCAAAGCAGAAGCACGACATCAGCCCTTGTTTGATATAGGTAAAGGTAAAGGTACCCCTGACCGTTAGGTCCAGTTGCGGACGACTCTGGGGGGTTGCGTGCTTATCTCGCTCTATAGGCTGAGGGAGCCGGCGTTTGTCCACAGACAGCTTCTGGGTCATGTCGCCAGCATGACTAAGCCACTTCTGGTGAACCAGACCAGCGCACAGAAACACCGTTTACCTTCCCACTGGAGCAGTACCTATTTATCTACTTGCATTTGATGTGCTTTTGAACTGCTAGGTGGGCAGGAGCTGGGACCGAACAACAGGAGCTCACCCTGTTGTGGGGATTCGAACCAACAACCTTCTGATCGGGAAGAAGAAGAAGAAGAAGAGTTTGGATTTGATATCCTGCCTTTCACTCCCTTTAAGGAGTCTCAAAGCGGCTAACATTCTCCTTTCCCTTCCTCCCCCACAACAAACACTCTGTGAGGTGAGTGAGGCTGAGAGACTTCAGAGAAGTGTGACTGGCCCAAGGTCACCCAGCAGCTGCATGTGGAGGAGCGGAGACGCGAACCCGGTTCCCCAGATTACGAGACTACCGCTCTTAACCACTACACCACACTGGCTCCCTAGGTTCTGTGGTTTAGACCACAGCGCCACCTGCATTGTTTGATATATATATATATACATACATACAATATATAGCCAAAACACACCCTCCATGTCCACATTTGATTTTCAAGTATATCTGTGCAGTGATTGAAATCCTCCCAAATAATGTTATTTACAAATGCAAAAACCACACATTCCTCATTTGGAATCGAGCACTCCTGTTTGAAAGTTTTCTTGAGATCTACAGGCTGCCATTCTAACCCATCTGCCCCACCTACAAGGGTTTGTCTTAGGAACACATTTGCAGTCTACTAGAAACGAAGTCTTGCATGTTCTCTGATGGGCATTTTCTATATCGTTTCCATTTCTCTTCTTTGCATCCACACATGTATGTGTTTTAAAGCACGTCTTTAATAATTGTAATAATATTCGAGTACCTAACATCTGAAACTCAGAGAATGAATTCAGTTTGCAACCTGCCCTCTCCCCTGACTCTTTGTGGTCTATTGCGGGTGGTGGAGAATGAGAAAAGACACTCGGTTATGAAGGCACACAGACACATACCAGAAGAAGCCCATAGATTGGATGTAACAAGGAGCACTTTCTTCATAAATGATGGTTTAATTTCCAGCGAAAGTTTGATGGGAGCAACACTGTCACTTTAGTTGTACTTAATTATATGTTTACCTCCCAGTCCGCCTCCCCAAGTTAAAAAAAAAAAAAAGTTACCTTAACTGTGAAGCTCTGCAGTAGTCTTTGCCTGTCATTTTTAATCAGGTTGTTGGAGGTAATTTTTGTTATGCCCCCTCATTACTGCCTTGTTTATCAATAGGTGCGCCAAGTGTCACTAGCTTTTCTCATCAAGCCAGGTCTGACAAAGAGCTGCAGCGCATGGGAAAGAGGCAGCTAGGTGAAACTAATGCCATAGATGTTTGATTCATTAGGAGCTTATTGTTAACGGGGATGTCTGATTGTAAAGGCTCAGTCAAGCAAAAGAGTGCAGAGTAATCAGTCGGATTTATAGTTTGCAGGGCTAAAAAAAAAAAAAAATCAAAAAAATCAACATAAACCTTTTGGATATAGCAGAAACAGAGGGAGGGAAAATCCCCTTTGGGCAGCCCTAACCTGAGACCTGCCAAATAAGGTCATGCTACATGAAGGTTGCCTGTTAGGTGATAGAAGATATAGGAGGATTAAAGCCATATGGCACAGCCTATCATACCTTCTGACTTAAGATAACAAAGCCAAGCATTGTGCTTAGCTGTTTTTGACTGACATCATCAATTTTATTTTATGTTGGTCACCTCCGGTAACAGGAAAAAAATGGCCCAGGGTTGATAACACATGCCTTTTTTATTATTATTAAGATGCCTTACAGCTAGTTCTTGTGTGCCTTTTCCCCCTTAAAAAACAAAATATTTTTTTTTAAAAAAAGAATTATAGTCTTGTTCTTCTATCAGCTGTCCTCCAGCAACTGTCAGCCTCCTTCTCTCTCTCCCCCTTTCCCAATCTCTCTTGTTTTCAGTTTCTACCTTGCAAATGAGAGGCAGACTTATTCAGAACCAGATGTAAGGCTCCTAGAGAATGAGCGTAAGCTGTTGTACTTTAAGCCTAATGGGAAGTTTTATATGCAAGGGCCTTGAACTGATTAGTATAATTCCCTCTTTAATACAGCTGTCCCTCCAGATTAAGGTAAACCAAATGTTGCAATCAGAGATTAGTGTACCTTGCCAGTTATTAACATCCCCGGTTGCTCAGTAAGCACGTCAGACACTAATGCTGTGTATTTATTTGCTACTTCCACCCTGTAACTTGAACTTCTGCACCTGTCAAAGCATTCCAGGGTGTGCAGAGAGAAGGAGAGAAAAGCAAGACTGTATATTATTGGAAAGCAAAAGTTTTATACCTGTACACCTGTTTTGTTTTGTCACGAGTCTGAAGCTTTTTCCTCTTGTTTCTTCCTCCCCCCTGCCAAAATCACCAGGTGGTTTAATCCATTGCTTGGCTGGGTTTTATAAAGGAGGACTTTGTATGCAAAAATTGCATTTGCTACTCTCATATGCCTTTCCTCACCAAAACGAAGCCCTTCCCTTAAAGGCTATTGTTTCCTTCTCTCTCTTTTTAACGTAAGGGATTTTCTCTCTCTCTCTCCCGCCCAAACGATTGGCTGAGAGCTAAAAGAATCAGCAGCTTCGCCTGCTGGGCACTAATCAGTTAGTAGTGCCTCTCTTTACAAGGTGGGTCACACAGTTGTCTTATTACATTTGGCAGGATATCCTCTCCACCAGCAACACAGATGTTGAAGAGGACAATGTCTTGGTGATTGCAAAAAGATCTCTGCTTCTTCCACCCCCACCCAAGCAGATTTTACAGATACCATAAACAACACTTTAAAAAGCTAAGGACTTGTGTGTGTTTATGTGAGTGTGGTGGCCCTGAAAGCCAGTTCCATCTCAGGTATTTTCCCCACCCCACCCCAAATAAAAACACTGTTTAGTGTGCAGATTATGTTAACAAGCATCTGATTTAGTAGAAACGTAAAGAAAGTTTGGAGTACTGAAAAACCCCCCACTGCTGTGCAGTTTTTTGAGGTATACGTGTGATGAATTTTCACTGTTCGCGTGACTATGATCTGAGGAACGCTTACTACAATGACAACAATAAAAAGGAGCAGATGACAAACATTAAGAAAACGTGTGCACGTTCTTTCAAAAAGCCAGTCATCATTGTACTTTTTAGACAGCACAATAAATGTTATAGTCCCTTCAGATATTGCTGTTTTCCTATAATTATTGCGGGCTGAAGTATTTAAGATATTTACTCATGCAGTGTTGTTATTATTATTAGCATGTTTACTCTGAAAAAGCCCCACTGAAGTCACTGGAATTTACCTCCTACTAGCCATGTGGTCTGACCTTATGCCCATTTACTCAGATGGGTTTACTCTCAAGCCAGTGTAGACACAAGCTCACAGCCTCCAGGAGACCAGAAAGGAAAAGAGAGAGTCAAAAAACATCCCCCTTCTCTTATTGGGTTTGTAAAGTTTACTGCCTGCTTTATGCAGCCTGCACATTGCAGCTTAATTGCAGATTTTCTGCAAAGACAAAAAAAATAAATATGTCCATATCTCAGGAATTATGCCTTGCAGCCTACTAAATATGCTAATGTAGTCCTAAGCAGGGATAAAGTTCTTGCCATACCACCCAACAGTTGGGTGGGACGTGCTGCCAAGTGATTGTTAATTGTGCAGCGGGCGGCAGGCTTTACAATCCATCTTAATTGTCATACTTACTTCAGGTTTGGCGATAAGGCTCGATGTTCAGTTTAAAAGTGACAGTGCTGACAAGCGGGGAAGGGTGTGGGCCTGGGCTTGTGGTTCTGGAGGGGTTATGCGCTCTGACCTGCCGCACGTTGATATGGACAGTCTATAAGGGGATTTGAGTTGTCATGGGGTCCCCAGGCAGTTGAATAGAGCAGAGTGCCTGTCCTGCTTTTTCCTGTTAGGATCCTGACACGTGGAGCATTGATGAACTCAGCATAACATTGAATAGGAGCTTTTTGGCAGCTGAGAAACAAGGGCTAAGCTGCAGGTCAGAGATAACACCACTGCAGATCTCCTTGTGCACACAGCTACTAGCATGCTTTCTTTCCTCCTGAGTGCAGGAAACAGCTCATGTTTAACGCGTTCACTTTTCAGTTTTCCCCTTTCTTCTAAAATGGAATTTGACAGTTTGGATTGTTCAGCTCCCCTCTTGTCCCCTTTACTTTTTTTTTTTTTAATCACCTTTGCTTTTTACCTCATAAATACTCTCCAGAAAGCAGGAATTAAATATTGTCCTCCCTCATTTTTTTTTAAACTACTTTCCCATTTTTACCTCAGAAATACTCTCTGTGGAAGCAGGAGCTAATCTCCAACCCCAACTTCTTTGCTACTTTTCCATTTTTACCTCAGAATTACACCCTGGGAAGCAGGAGTTAATCTTGTTCCCCATCCCTTTTCTATCACCTTTGCTCCCCCCCCCCTTTTACCTCAGAAATACTCCCCAGGAAGCAGGAGTTAATCTTGGTAAGGAAATGATAAGGTAGGATTTTTATTCTTTTCAGGGAAGGGCAGAAGGATATGACTGGCTGATCACTTCTGAACACAACACAGGCCTCCTTTTATTTTTATTTTTTAAACGGTTTCCTTTGCTTTTTCCTTTCACATGCCTTAAAGTCAAAAGTTGCCACAATTCTGCTTTGGGAAGGTGGGGTGGAAGATATGAAAACAGTTTAAATAGTGGCCAGGAGAGGAAGGAAATGTTGGGAAGGTAAATAGATAAAAACAGTTCCCCTCGTCTTTCCAGCAAGATCAGGTGAATTAAGTTGCTAGCTCCCCCCACCTTTGTTAAACTTTGATGTATTCTGGCTGGCACAGAGTTGTGTCTTTGAAGTTGTTTCATATTCAACCAATTTTCTTGGCACAGTTTCCAAATGCTAAATAACAACAGGGAGAGCGTGAACATTGTCTTCTATGAAATGATGTCAAGCCGGCATCCTGTGTTAACGAATACAATGTAAAAGTTTCTCTCTCTGGTTTTGGCATTAGGATTAAAACACTGCATTCCTCCTTCAGATATTTATGGGTAAATGACTTGAAGAGGCTGGAGGTTAAAAAGCAGAGGAATGAGCCTAATTCTTTTGTAACTGTATGTGAGAATATGGGATTTTTTGGGGGGGGGAGAGGCCCATGTACAGTTTACACTGCGCAGTCAGTATGCTCCTCTGTGAGACTGCATGAGGGGTGGGATGAACGCAGGCTGAGATCTGCTGATCTGATGCAGGTTAGCAAGTCTTTTGTGTGCAGTTGTGCAACAATGACCCCCCCCCCCATGGGAGTAACCAGGAGCGGATTTTTGTGTAGAAGGAGTTCCAGTCAATATTGGTACTCAAACAAATTCCTGGGTACAGAATTCTTTAAAACTTATGTAAGTGCCTTTCCACTAGGACCCACTTTGTAGATCTTGGGGTTCCAGTAAAAAACAGAGTTAAGTCCTGCAAAGCTGAAGTTTGCCCTCCGCTGGATTCCATGTTAACTGGAATCACAGGGCTATTGCTGAAGACAGTGGCCCTATGACTAGATTCCTCTCCTCATCTCATAACTTGAAATCCATAGGGTGACATCATGCCATCTCTTTCCCTCATCTCCGCATCACATTGCAGTCTTCTGTGGGACAGAGAAATGCATGGTGTGATCTTTTATTTAATGGCAGTTTTAACCTGCCCTTTCTCCAGGGCGCTCAGTGGGACAACAAGGCCGTTCATTGCCCCATTCACAACAACTCTGTGAGATGTACTAGAGATTGCTGAGTGAGCTGTGTGTCTCAGGCTGTCCACATATTATTGTTTACTCTGTATCTAGCACACTGCCACCACTGGTTTTCGAAGTTGTGGATATGTGACGTTAGCCACCATCCCTATCTATCCTGTAGTTTCTTGAGAAATACTGCTGTTTGACATGCTTTCCCTCAAACCAACTTTGCTCTGAATGGAAAACTTTAGCCACATTCACTTCACAGTTAAGCTGAGGTGTGTACAATTGAGGCAGCCATTGCACATGCTCAGAAGACAGTGCATGCACCTATGACAGCTTCTTGAATAGGAGTTTGGGCATGCTCATTGGCTGAAGACATTCTCACCCTATCCTGGTCTGACAGTTGACAGTATACTGCACTTCCTAATAATAATAATAATAATAATAATAATAATAATAATTTATTTATACCCTGCCCACTCTGGGCGGCTCCCAACCGAATATTAAAAACACAATACAGCATCAAACATTAAAAACTTCCCTAAACAGGGCTGCCTTCAGATGTCTTTTAAAGTAAGATAGTTGCTTATTGCCTTGACATCTGCTGGGACGGCATTCCACAGGGCAGGCGCCACTACCGAGAAGGCCCTCTGCCTAATATACTTTCACATGTTTGGGTAGTTTCACATCTCTGCTTATCAGGATTGCAACCTTCATCTTTTACCAGAAAAGCTGTCTCACCTATTGTAAACCTTGTCGCGATGTCAGAGGACAATAATAACTTCATGGGATCCTCACTGTTCAACAACACAGACGAATCATAAAACAATACCATCAATACCACTAGGCAGTGATGAACCGTAGATTGAAAGGAAGTAGGTAAAAATGCTGCTCTTTCTTGGCTTTTAAAAAGTGCTTTGCTATTTGCCAAAGCATAGGCAGGGCATCTTCCTTTCTTACTTAGAGGAAAAAGGATTGGGCCTTTTTCAAAATTCATTTCTGTGGTTTAAGACAGAGAGATGGGGAAAAGTGATTGTGGGACTCTTTAACTGCTACCTTTTCATCTCATTGGTTTCATCTAAAGAGGTTAAAAGGTGGGTGTTCATTTTCAGAGAAAGGATGGGGAGTGACAGGGGACATTTTTGTGACTGACTTGTTATTAAAGAGTTGAAGTAGTTAAATGTCATATGCTAGTTTAGGCTATTTTGTTTATAGGAGCCTGTTTCCAGTTGCTACTGGATGCTTTTCAGTTTTTTTTCCTGGGGAAGCTGCAATGGAAGCTTTAGTCTGCTTTTAACTTGCGAGTGTCTTATGGAATTAGCATAAAGACAACAGTAACCCCAGTGGTGGTATAATACTGCAGCTGAGTTCATTAGAATGGGCACTTAGAAAAACCTGGATTTTCCTTTCCAGGTCTTCAGATCTTTCATTTCATGTAGAGAGAAAAAAGCCACTGGACGGTCACTTTCTTTTTCTTTATATTGGACAAAAAAAGGAGCAAGGGACCTCCACACCCCTCCTGCCTCTGCCCTCATCATTCAAGCACCCTTGTTTTGTGCAAAGTTCACTGCATCTCCTTGGGGCTCAATTCAAGAACCTTACAATGGAAGGTAGTAATTCATTATAGGAGAAGGCTGCAAGCTTTCCCTTCATTAATGCTCAGGGTTTCAACTTAAGGGAGCAAGTCATTCATTTAGGTGCAGTGCCTAAGGCTACCTCCAGGTCTCTTGATTCCCCCCCTGGCAACACACTCAGCTGGAAAAAGCTCCATGCTTTCGGGTGTGTGATAAGGATGGGCTTGCCTGTGACACCTTGCAACCGCTATTTGTGTTCCTACAATGTACTGGTGTGTGTGTGTGTGTGTGTGTGTGTGTGTGTGTGTGTCTGTCAGCTGATCCCTCTACTGCTATTTCTCTTTCAGAAATCTCATAATATCAGACAAAGCGCAGGTTATGCCCCAGTAGTATACTTTATATCCTCTGTGCACCTCCTGCCATATCTTTTTTTCTGGTGCCACCACTGTTCTAATCCAAATGTCAGCTTTCTGTGTTGATGTTCTATGCTGTGTTCTCAGATCTGTGGTTCAGCACACAGCTAGGAATGTGGGAAGAAAGGCAAGAACGGACAATTTGTCCACTGATACTCATGTGCTATTTGTGCAAAGCCATTTAAGACTGCCAGTTTTCTTTTCCTTGGGACTCTTGCACATTTAACAGCTGAGGAGCAAGCGGGTGAAGCTTTCCCCAGCTGATAGAGGAACTTATGGTAAGTAGGTAAATCTACCAGCTGATGTTCCTGAAGTCATGCAGCTGTTAAGAACACAGGGTGCCTTTCAGAAAAAATATATATGGTAGCAACTAGAAGACAACCCAATGGGCTGGGCAGATTGTTGAGATTCCTTTCAGCTATGTGAACTGGAGGGTCATCAACCCTGGCACTTATATAATATTTGGGTTTTCAAGTCCAGGTTGTTGAACTCTAGAGCTGCATTCATATGGCAGTTTATTCCATTTCCTCAAACTATTAGATTACACATTATATTTGAGCTTTCACACAACATAAAAGCTGCTTCTAGAACTATAGTGGAATATAGTGCAAGTTTAGCGATCCTCTTCATGTTATTTGCTTCCAGAAAAAATCTGTTTGCAAATGATATGGATATGAATGCTAAACTTGTGCTGTGTTCGACCATAGTTCTGGAAGTGGCTTTGACCTCATGTGAAAGCTCAAATATAATGTGGAAATTAAGTATCGTGAAAATGGAATAAATTGTTATGTGAATGTAGCCTAAGCGTTGTGCAACTAACACCCTGCCACAGCTTGGGGGTATGGCTGAGTTATTGGAATGTACAGTGTAGCCACTTGGGGCAGCAACATTTCTTAGGATGACTTGGATTAAAGCAGCCTGTAAAATGTCCAGAGTGCTAAAGCATCAATGCTTAGATTGTGATGCTTACCCACTTGAGAATGATCAGCTACCTGACTCAAAATAATACAATTATAATAATATTATAATATATGTATAGTAATAGGAGCATGTTTGCCTTTGGGGAGCGGTGATTACTTGGCAGCAAAAAAAGAAAAGAAAAAAGGGTGAGGAGAGGTCACAAGACAAGGAGACAAGGCAAAGATTTTTGCAAGCTATGCATGCTTGAAAAACACTAATGATGCTCACCACATACGTGATTCATTTCTTTAAAATGTCATCATAAGCAACCTAATTGCATATGTGGAAAAAGTTTGGTTTACTTTTGTATAGACTCTCAAGATGAAACATTATTTTGTCTGGTTGTGTGTGTGTGTATGCCTCAGTTTCCCCTTCTGCTCCCTTCCATACCTTGGCGGAAAGAATGTAGAGTGATTTTGCCAGTGTGGACTTCTACAGATGTTTGTTCTCTTGCTGCATATGCTTTATAATTATTTTTCCTGTTGCATGGCTTTCAGTTCCAAGCCTGTTTTCCCAAACTTCTATCTATATTGACCCAAGAGGCACCTTTTGAGGTGCAACCAGCATTTTTCTAACTCTTCAGATTGGTACCAATTGGACAGTGTCTGTGACACCACTGAAGATGAATCACAGTCCTCCCTCCTTTTTTATGCCGGTGCAAGCTGTAGACCTACCGTATACAGATACACAATATAGTTATATACAGAATATATGTGTATGTTGTGCATGCGTGAGAGAAAGCGAGATTGCGATTGAGAGGAAGCTGCCTTATGCCATGTCAGACTATTTTTTTTCCTGGGTGCTCCACTCAGGGATCTTATATCATAAATGTCATTCAGACTCCCTTTTTCCTGTGTGCACACTTAGCAAATTAGCTTCCACGCATCTACCTTTTTCACTCATAATATTCATTGCTATTCCAACCATACCACTACATACACACATATATACTTTTTAACTTTTTATATGCTTTTCCTTAATGCAGCAAGGCTGTTTCCAGTCTTCCTTTGTACTACAGTGATAAGCTGACTGTTGCAGGATTGGGGTTACCACCATCACAGCACTAAGGGAGAAGCCACTACAGTTTCCATAGATGGTTGCAGTGTACATGCCCTGTGATAAGCAGGCTTGGAAACATAACAGCATTTCTTTTCAGCCTTTGCAGTCTGTGACATAGTTAATACCACCCCATGTCTTCCCTTGTGCCTTTCACTATAATGTTTGTGTAGCTCTTCCTGTGTTTGTCTGAGACTTCCAAAATCTTATGTAAACTCAGAGAATGTTATGAGGTTTGGGTTCTGAATAAACCAACCCTGCATTGATTGTTTGTATTTATATCTGGAAGAGTTGTGAATTATTTATGGAACAAAAGGGGATGCCTGCCACAAAAGTTGTGATATTCAGATGCACAGTTGGGTGTAATAAAGGAGTAAGTAAGAAGGAAATGGAATGAGGCAGGACAAAAAGGAGAGCAATGCAGGGCTTATTCATACTTACCTTTTCGCCATGCTTTAAAGCTCTGTGTCCACATGCTTTTTAATTTTTTTTGCTCCATTGCTTTCCCTAGGAAAACCTGCTCTTTAATGCTGAATTGGAACAAATGGCAATTCGAGTTTTCTGTGGATTGCTGTTTGCTCTGATTCAGTAGTAAAGAGTGGGTTTGCAGGGAAAGTACCAGGTTAAAAATAACATTAAGTGCTTGGACATGGTGCTTTAAAGCATGGATCTGTACACAGAAACACAGTACAAAAGGAAGTCTGGATGAGCTCACAGTGTTATGATTAAGATATCTGTTGGTACAGTTTGGTAGTTTAACAGAACTGTGATCCTCAGATGAAGAGCAGTATATAAATTTAATGAACAACAATAAGAACAGTTCAAATATAAGTTTTTACCCACCCTCAAGGCAAAAGGTAAGAGTTGCTCCATTCCTTAGGTGCTGGTAGAAGAATATTGTCTATTGAATCTTTTAATTACTATTCATTACATCATTACCTAATCCAAATTGTTTGTACTGTTTGCATAAATTAACCCTGGTGTATGTCTGCATAGCTGACAGAGTGGGCAAGGGTGCTGTTTACGGGTAGATGAAGTTGGCACCAGACCTTAGTTAAACTTGTTCCTTGGATTTAGGATTCATATTCTGATCTAATATCATCAAAGTAACCACATTGCTTTGACAGACCATATTTGGTTTTATCCTGTCCTGGTACCAAAAACCAACAGGAACCTAGAGTTGTCTGTAGAAAACTGTTTCAAAGCTGTCATAACTTTAACACAGGGATAGGGCATCTGTGGCCCTCCAGAGGTTCTCCAGTTCTCATCAACCCCAGTGAGTATTGCCAATGGACAGGGATAATGGAAACCATAGTCCAGCAATGTTTGGACAACCACAGTTGGGCTTCCCATCTCTGCTTTAATGATTCTATATCTGTGTACAGATACCCACTTCTTCTCCCCAGTGGTAGCATTTTCCCTTCCACAGTCCTGCCATTGGAGAATTTGGACATCATATTCTGCTCTGTAGAGAAATGTGCCTGGGCGTTGGCAGGATATGCTTTTCAGCTGAATCATCTCCTGCTCATCTGTGCCTGTTCAGTTGGGTGGTCTGCTGCTCCTATCCGCAGTATAGGCTTGGGCAGAGAACTTAACCATGGAGGAGAAGAGTTGAGTTGATGTCAGCTAAGCGGAGGACTGCTCTGAACATCAAGGGAAAGAAGACATTTCTAGAGCGATACTAGTGAGTGAAGCCCACAGCCATACACCCCAAACTTCAATGCTAACACACTTGTTCTTTGGGGAGCTGTAATCCTTCTGGACTTCACATTCTGTGCCTAAAGAGGGAACATATGTATTTTATTCTGCTTCTCCTTACCCCAGTGATCTAAAATGCATGTGCCCCACCTTACAGAGGATAGTCCTCTATCCAAAAGTGCTGTCAAAGGGTAATTCTATATTTGAAGGTCTCCTCTATATAAAGGGCGGTCTGTTTCACATCCAGTTTAAAGGTAATAAAGAATCATAAAGAGTAGGGACCCTGAACAGTTGACTGAGCAGGTCAGTCTTCCCAAGTATGGTAAGATACCTTGTATGTCTATTTAAATCATAGCAATTATTCCTACCTTTGCATATTTAGTACAGTGGTACCCCGGGTTACATGCGCTTCAGGTTACATATGCTTCAGGTTACAGACTCCGCTAACTCAGAAATAGTACCTCGGGTTAAGAACTTTGCTTCAGGATGAGAACAGAATTCGTGCTCCGGTGGCGCGGCGGCAGCGGGAGGCCCCATTAGCTAAAGTGGTGCTTCAGGTTAAGAACAGTTTCAGGTTAAGAACAGACCTCCGGAATGAATTAAGTACGTAACCAGAGGTACCACTGTATAGGCAAAATTTGTGCAAAACTTTGACTTTGTTTATCTCCTTTGTTTATGGAATAATGCTTCCTTTTCACAAAACAAAACAAAACAAAACAGCAGGATGAGACACACAAGAGGAGTTCAGTAGTAGAGTACATGTATTCACATGAGTCAGATAGTTCCTAAGGGCTCAGCTGGGGAATCTAAGTGAAGGCTGGACATGGATGTAGCCAGGATTTTTGTTAGGGGGAGCAGGCCTTTTGTTAGGATTGGCAGAACCTCAGTTACCTATGTATTTTTATTGATTTTTATTGATTTAGGGGTGGGTAGCTGCCTCTCCCTACCCCCTCTGGCTACGCCCATGAGGCTGGGGCATCTCTGGCTTGGGAGTCAAATGTAGTCTTCAGGTCCCTCTGTCTGGCACTCAGTACTGTCTCCACCCAGCCTTACCTTCTCCATGGCCTACACCCCTTTCTCCTCAGGCCACACTCCCTCATGTCCTACTGAAGTGCTTTTACTTTCCTGGAATGCATTCTTGAACTACAGGGCAATAGGATGTGGCTAAAACTGGGGGGAATCAGAGGGTGAGGCCTGGGGATTTCATTACTTCCCCATAACATTTTAGTTCCCTGCCAAAAGATTCAATGGACCTGTGGGGTGAAAGACTGATGGAAGATCAGTGAACCAATTAATTAATGTGGTCCACATAATACAGTACGTTGCAGGGAGATGTGGTTTGGCAGTGTCTGTGCATCTGCCCATTTGGCCTTGTGTACTTGACATGCTGCTTTGGAACAAACTCCTTCACACTCCCCCGAAATTCTGCCTGTTGCTGTTCAGAGAGCCTCACAGCCGTTCCTAAGACTCCCTGGAGTCTGCAGGTTCCTGTAGGCCAGGCCAGGGCATTATAATGCACAATCCCTGAGGACCAGTCAGAATGGATGCCTATTGTGGGCAAGTTCAAATATAAATAGGGAGGGCCTTTTTTTACTACTTGTCTCCTGTAGGTTGTTCAAAGAAAATCACAATAGGCTAAAAATAATGAATCCAGGTGGCTGAATTTTCCACATTCAAGGAGAGTTACATGCTGATATTCTTATCTCAATGCCATGCTTTGGCATTACATACTTGTTTGCCCTTTTCAGGGATCAGAAACCACAAGCTATTGTATGCAGTAGTGTATATGAAACCTTGTAGACTGTTTGGCTGTTTTACCTGCACTCTTTTCTTGTAGTAGTGTAGTGGTTAAGAGTCTCGTAATCTGGTGAACTGGGTTCACGTCCTCCACTCCTCCACATGCAGCTGTTGGGTGACCTTGGGCTAGTCACACTTCTTTGAAGTCTCTCAGCTCCACGCACCCCCAGTGTTTGTTGTGGGGGAGGAAGGGAAAGGAGAATGTTAGCCACTTTGAGACTCCTTTGGGTAGTGATAAAGCGGGATATTAAATCCAAACTGCTCTTCTTCTCTTCTTCTACCACCATTGGGATACTGAAGTTGAAAATAGGTGTTGAGGAAATATTTGTGTCGGTTTTGCACTCCAAACTGTTATACAGGGCTGGTCACTTGATTCTAAGTATGCTTGAGGCCTGTTGTTGAGCAGCCAGAATATGGTTACAGTCATATCTTGGTTGTCGAACAGAATTGTTTCTGGAAGTCTGTTTGACTTCCGAAAATGTTTGACAACTAAGGCACGCTTTCTGATTGGCTGCAGGAGCTTTCTGCACGCAATCGGAAGCTGTGTAAGCCGCATCGGATGTTTGGGTTCCAAAGAACGTTTGCAAACTGGAACACTCACTTCTGGGTTTGTGGCATTTGGGAGCCAAAACGTTTGAGTCGCAAGGCATTCGGGATCCAAGGTACGACTGTATTTGATGCTATATCTATAGCTGATAGATTGCAGCCTGATACAAGGCCTGATAGCCTGCCTCTACATCATGGGGAACCTGTGGCCCTCTGGATGCTGTTGGATGCTCCCATACAACAAGCATTAGCTATGCTGGCTGGGGCTGATGGGAGTTTGAATCCAACAACACCTGGAGGGCCACAGGTTCCCCGCCTCTGCTGTTGGCCACATCCACACATGTAGCTTTCCCACAAAGGATCTTGGGGACTGTGGGTTATTTCTCACAGAGCTACAGTGTCAAGCATCCTTAACCAACATCAGTTCCCAGGATTCCTGGGTGGAAGCCACGTGCTCAAAATATATTATGTGCATGAGAAAGTAGAGAAGCATGATGAGCACCCTCATCAAAGGGTCGGGAGAAAAGGCCCTCCCATATATTTTCATCAGATGAAAAGAAGGACTTTCTTGTACACTTGTAATACTCCTTCTCCTTGTGGTTCCCATAGAGCAAGGAATTCTTCCTAGTCCTCCTTCACACCCTTCAACATGGTGAGTCCCAAAACTGGGATGTGCATCTTTGAGTCCATGCTCCTATGTGAGTAATGTGACCTACGCAGGATCACAGAGCCCAAAAGATGTGCTTTTTCAAGGTTGTGCTCTCACTGTGCCCCCAAATGCATGTGTTTATGGGTGCCACCTGAGATTGTGCCCTGGCAAAAGCACTTTTTTGGGGGGGATAGGGGCAAGATTTCAGTGCAAAATCATGTGATATCATGGTGTCCAAAATGGCTCCTATGCTCTTGTTGGAAAAAACGGGATGTCCAGGTTCCTCCAGGACACTTGCAGGTTATGCTGCTGCCAATTACATGTTGCTGAAGGCACTTCACTTGCTGTTTTCCTTTAGAATGCAATCACCTATCCTGCACTGACCTCTGATGCAAGAATGTAATGGACCATAGCCACATCCCCTTCATTTGTGCACTCCCCACCCACTCAGCTTGCAGTCTTGTGAAAGTCAAGATTGTGTAAACACTTGAATCTGTTTGCAATTGCGGCACGCAAACACATTCACTGATATTTTGCTGTCTGGGTAAGCAGTGGTGGCGTGTGGGGGAGAAGAAAGGCTACCCCAAGGAGGCTTCTCAATTATTTACCAGGATCAGGAGCAAGAAAATAGGTTGACCAGGGTTAGAGCACATCAGAAATGGCTACTGAGAAGACTGGTTGGCTTCATCCAAGTCCACATCCACATAGACATCCCTCTTCATGCTTCTGCAGCCATATTGCTGGGCATTTAAAGGCCCAGGCTTGCCAGTTGCGACCTATCAACCCTAGACCCATCATTTGCACACAGCATGTGTGTTATTAGGCACATCTTGCCTAAGGCAATGCTTATGGTCCTTCTTGGATGACATATCACTTATAAGCCACAATGACACTCTTGTAGTTAATTTTGGTTAATGTTCATGTAATCAAAAATAGTTTATGAGGGGTAGCTGGGTGACAGATGACCTATATATAAAAATCCATCTGTACCTGACTGGGTGTGGCTGAGATACCACAGAATATTTGAGGATATTATGCCATGAATGTGCTGCTACAGGAGGTAGGAATAATCACTAGCAGCTGTCAGAAGCAGGAAGAGATAGAGAGTGGTGGGGAACGTCTGGTCTGGAGGCCTAAATAGGCCTGCCACCCACACGTCTGAATTGGGCCAGAAAGCCATTTTAGCCAAAGCACACTCACCTGTCTGTCACCTGATGTCATATCTCAAATCTCAGCACTAAGTGCTAAGGTCACAGATATTTGATATTTATGCTATGGGAATGCAGCTCTAAGATTGGAGATAAATCTAGGCTTGCTTCCACCTCAAACTTTGAATGATGTCACACAATGTCAGGTAATTGATAGGTGGGTGGCTGTGATGGCAGCAGACTAGTTCAGGCGAAGCAGATCAGGCCAACCATGAAAGCATACATAGCGTATTTCCTGCAGCAGATAGAAAAAAGTGAGTATTCAGGAGGAGTGTCACTCTTGGCCAGCAGTTGCTGCCTATGTTGATTCCCTCACACTGTCCTAATGGTAGGACTGGCCAGGCCACCACATCCATCAATCTTAGCTGTCCAAAGGTTGTCTGCTTTCTGAAACACCCCTGCCTCTACTTCCTTCTTTTTACTCTGTTGTCTGTCTGTTCTCTGTGATGAGTTGAAGATTGCAGACAATCAGGACTCAGTATTTCCCTTTTCTACTCTGTAAAGTGGGGAAATGCACACTGCTGGCATTACATTATGTTATACTGGAGTGATGTTTGTGGACAAAAGCCCTGATCTCTTTTCCTCCATTTGGGGATGCGACTGGCATACCTTGCAAGCCAGTTGTGCAAGGAAGGGCATAAGTAGGCTCTCCTAGCTTCTGCCTTCTCTTCCAGTATTTAGGTAGTGTCTAAAACTCACCATGATCATTGTTATTTGATTTATAATAGTGATAGCTAAAGCAGAAGGTAAAAAACAAAACAAATGGAAAGCCTCTCAATCAATGAAGGAATGATAAATGTGTGACTGTGTGAGATAACTTCCCTTCACATTTAGGGTGGGTGTGTGGGTCCTATTTGAAGAGCTGTCAGAGGACAGTCCTCTATTTGACAGACTCCTCTATTTGAAGGTGTGTCTGGTCCAAAACTGCTTTAAAGAAAACGAACCACCAGCAGGACAGTGAGCAGGGCTTTGAAGTTTCCCATTAGCGTTTAGCACCTGGGCAACAGACTGGGCAGGCACACAGGCCACCTGCCAGCGTCTCCCCCACTATGGTAAGAGGTATTGTATTTCTATTTAAATTAAATTTTAATAATGATTTCTAAATCCACTCTTATGGAAATTAATTAGCACTCGCAAGATGCAAACATGTACCCTCTTTTATTAAAAGAAGCATTGCACCCCCCACCTTTTGGTGATTTGTAAGTGGCTACCCTGCTCACATTTGAAGTATTGGTCATATTTCAATGTGAATTTTAAAATGATGTCTCTGTGCTGCTTTTGTGTGCAGTGCTAGTTGCCTTGCCAGTCTCAAGCTGGCACTGTGGGTTTTCTGTAATCACTGAACTGAGAGGGGAAAAAATATAGACGTGGACACAGACAGAGCTGGCCTTTATTTTAGATTGC
Source organism: Podarcis muralis (assembly GCF_964188315.1). Taxonomy (NCBI): domain Eukaryota; kingdom Metazoa; phylum Chordata; class Lepidosauria; order Squamata; family Lacertidae; genus Podarcis; species Podarcis muralis. The sequence continues at coordinate 100,027,841 of NC_135655.1, forward strand.
TTGTTGTTGCTGAGTTGAACAAGACTGCAGTAGTTGCATGCATAACCCTTCTTGTTAGCCTATCAAGTAAACATCTTAGATACTAGATTTTAAATATGTGACATTTAACCACAGTGTTTGTTATGCCGGTGGCTTCGCTATGGGCCATTTCAAACACTGCAGTTTTCGTACACGGAAAGCACTGCCTTTAAGTGTGATGTGTAACCTGCACATAGGTTGTTTCTTTTTAAAAAATACATAAATTTCGCAAGGTAAGCAGGTGTATGACTATCTTTTTATCTCTGTCTGTTTAATCACAAATGCAGATGAGAAACTATGGCTAATTGCAGCTTCCTAATGTGTGTAGATGAAGCGAAACACATGGACACATGCCTATCACTCATCACCATCTATATGCAGGTTTCATCCTTTTCCCCACATGCAAAAGTGTAATGTGTGAAGGGGCCGCATTATGGGGCAGCAATAGTTAGTATTAGGCTTTTAATATTTCACCCTTTAAAATAGTCTGTCTTAACTTTAAGTCGAGATTCTCCTTCCCTGGAAATCTTTAGGAAATAGATTCAGGTAGGTAGCCGTGTTGGTCTGACGCAGACAAAATAATTTATTTGTTTTTTTAAAAATTGCCCAGTAGCACCTTAGAGAACAACTAAGTTAGTTCTGGGTACAAGCTTTCGTGTGCATGCACACTTCTTCAGATACACTGAAACAGAAGTCACCAGACCCTTATATATAGTGGGAGGGTGGGGTGGGGTTTTTCTCAGAAGGGTAGTAGGAGATGGGTGATTGCTTACCATACCCATTGAGTCAAACCCATTGAGGTGCTACTGGACAATTTTTTTATTTTTAAAATTTATTTGGAAAATAGGTTTTTATTTAGATAAACAGTAAGTCACTACAACTCTAGTTCTGGTCCATTTAGGGGAAAAAATGGGAACTAGAATGTGCTACCTTACGGGGTTATGGATACCCACAATTCATTTTAATATATACAGGTAACTCGCAATTTGTGCATATTTAACTTGTGCGCATTCAGCTTTACGTGCTTGGAAAAAATACTTTTTTAAAATAAAAAGGGGGTGGAAATGGGGCAAAAAAGACTTTGGAAATCCCCACTGCCATTGAACCCAATGTGTTTTGATCATATATCATTTTGGGTTTACACACAATTCCTGTAATGTAAATTGAGAGTTGCCTGTACTTATGACTGTACTTATTTATGTCCTGAGCCAATTTCCAAAAGGCGGCACTTTGTCCTGGCGCTTGACAACTTTTGGGGCGTCCTGCTTTTTACTTTTTGAAATATGGCAACCCTACCTGTTGTACTAGCAATACATTCATAGTTAGTATTGTTCACATGCTCTTGTGTAATTGAGTCACAATAATTAGTTGGCCCATGACAATTAGCATCACTCCTTGCCACCTTGCTTCTCTGTCAGGATGCTGTCAGAGGCTCCCGGCTGGTTGCCCAGGAAAGTATAAAGGCAAGGAAAAGTTTCTTCTTCTTTATTTCAATCTTTACAGAGAGAGGCTAAAGAACCCAGCCTCTTGGATAATGGCGTTGTCCAGAGTGAATCTCCACCCTCCGTCTCTCCCACTTCCTCATTTGTCATAATCATCATTTCCTCTATGGGTGCTGTTAAGTGCCCTCTGTCTTCAAGCTCTTTGCTCTCCTACTTTTAAGACTCACCGGGTTCTGGGAGATGGAGGGCCTGGAACACTTTCTAATGACAACGTGTCAGCCAGATGCTGCTCTGGCTCTCCCATGTTTCCCAACTTTTCTCCTCATCTGCCTCTGAGCTGTGACCTACCTCAAACCCCTGTTGTTAATCTATACTGTCTTCTTCTTCCTCCTCCCTGGAAGGGTCAGGATGGGGAGGCGGTCTCCATCATTCCTCCTCTGCCCAGTCCCTGACAGCCTCTCGGTAAGCTGTGGCTATCTATACCAGTTCAGGAAGGCCTGGTACGCACTGCAGCCCCTCCCTGACAGCTGCCTGCTACTGTCTGTCGGCCTGAAGACTTCCTCTAAACCAGTGGTTCTCAATTAGCTAATTACAGTGGTACCTCGGGTTAAGTAATGCATTCTGGAGGTCCGTTCTTAACCTGAAACTGTTCTTAATGTGAGATACCACTTTAGATAATGGGGCCTCCCGCTGCCGCCGTGCCGCCACCGTGCAATTTCTGTTCTCATCCTGAAGCAAAGTTCTTAACCCGAGGTACTATTTCTGGGTTAGCGGAGTCTGTAACCTGAAGCATCTGTAACCTGAAGCGTCTGTAACCCAAGGTACCACTGTACTGAGGAACCCCTGTTTTCCAAAAGCCAAGCTGTGGACCCCCTACTTTTGAAAATTTCGATAGCTCTATTGTAGTTACCTCTGCAAAGCATTTTTTTGAATAAAATGTGCGGGAGGCAAGGGATGGGGCTGCGGACACCCTGGGTGCATTCCGCTGACCCGAAGGGGTCCCTGGACCCCTCATTGAGAACTACTGCTCTAAACCATTTCTTCCTCTGCAGGCTGCCTGTGCATCGGATCTGCAAATAGTACAGTGTGTGCACAGTCCCAGATAAAGATGGGGAGAAGATTGAAGGAGGCGTTATACTATGATTCCCCCCTGCCACCATGTGCCCCAAATTTTGTACTTCATTTAAACTCCCTTTAAATACTGCACTTAGAAACATAATTATGTCACTGAGGACTTGTTTCGGTGAGGAAAAGCAACCTGCTTACAGTTTGCTGAAGCTACATCCATCTCAGAGGAAAGGAAAAGCTTTTAAGTCCGCACGCCAGTTCCATTCAGAAACTGTACAAGTTTGGAAACTTTGAGGATGAATCTGTTGTTTGGTGTGTGCATTGTGGGCAAACGGACATACTGTACCAAAGAAATGCGCCTACCATCATGAGGCATAATTTAATCCAGGCAAGATTACATGGAAAAAGTCTTTCCTTATTGTTCACAGCGTCCCAAAGTATTATTCAGACACAGAAAAATTCAAATAAGAAAGCAGCATTAACAGAGGTATCTAGGCCGAGGCACTGTGCTCAGCCTAAGATAAGGATCTATAAAGTCAGTGTTGGCCCCTGGGTTGTTAACATTTATTTATGTGTGTTTTAGCAGCCGATGTATTTCCATTCTTCAGACGCATTCCAGTCACCCTTGGAGATTATGTTTCAGTGAACAATAATGACCGCTGCCCTCCAACACGATATTTTAAAAACAATCGTCTAGGAGCCATATTTATTTTAATAACTGCCATCCCCCCCCCCCCGCCTTAAACTTACCAAGACGATTTACTTTATTGGCTAATTTTGCATTTACATGAAGTAATCGGTCAGAGAACTCTCGTGGGCGGAAAAAGTGGTTTTCCTCGGAGCAGCTGCATCAAAAGGGAGCTGTGGGGGGGGGGGGAGAGAGAGAGAGAGAGAGAGAGAGAGAGAGAGAGAGAGACCATTAGAACACTTTGCCTCACGTTTCCTCTTTGGCACATAGATTCACAGAAAAGTATTGGCCCCTAGGTAGCCAGGTCACATTCCCCAGTTCAGATGCAGAAGAGAAACGTAGTAAAAGGACACTGTGTCAAAAAGAATGGCCCCCTACAGTTCTTGTGGGAAATGTCCCGTCCTGGGGTGGGGGGAATGGTTTGAAATAATTTTGCGGCTCTCTCTAATCTGGCTTTCTGCAATATGCACACTGCAAGCCTGTCTTCCACAGCCTGAGACCTGTTTCCTTTCTGCCAGTACCTTAGTATCTGCTTTGCCCTGGAGTCTGCTGATGAAGACTTCCTGTTTGTTTTGAGTCACTGTTGGAGTGATAAATATACTTTCTCCTCTGAGAGGAAAGAAACCAGCTGCCCTGAACTAGAGACAAAATATGTAGAAATTCCACCAAATAACCCTCTTATCATGAAGCCTCTATGGAAGCCTTTAAAAAACCCAAAACCAATAAAAACAATTGTGACAAAGGGAACCATTTGTATATCGGAACATCCCTGGATGTGCACAGACCTCGTTTTCTTTGCCTTTAATCCTATGGCTGTAATTTTAAATAACTCTGAGATAAATAAATACAGTTGGCAAAAAGTCTACACACTCACGCTACGCTGTAATACTCCGCTGGATAAACAAACTGTTTTAGTTGTGGTTTCTTGAACTGACCACAAGCTTTAAATCCAGTTGGGTTTTATTTGGTTTTGCATGAACCTCTAATGCTTCTGGATAAACTTATGTTTATGTTGTCAGCAGCATCCAGTGTGGTGCTGGGTCACTTCTGTGCGTAATTTCTATTTCCGAGAGATAGGATAAACCCCCAGAAAAAGATTAGAATATTAGATAATTTTAATAAAAAGATTGGTGTTTTATTTCGTCAATGCTCATAGCTCACTTTGTAATTTTGAAAGAATGCAGTCGTGTCTTTTATGTTTTTGCTACTATCTTTTCATCTCTTTTATCATCTCTTTTCCTGGAGACAGAGCTCGAAGCACAGCCCTACACCCAATCCCGAGAGCAAGGATCGGATGCAAGTTTCCAGTTCTTAACAATGCAGTGTGGAATTCCAGAACTGTTTTAAGAATACACCAAATCACCCATATGCACTCCCTTCTTAGGAAATGGAGGGAATCCTCACAATTTTCTCTAGGAACACATTCTGCTCCATCCTAATGGCCATCGGTTTTCTGCCTTCTAGTCTGTAGCAAACCTCTGGGATCTTTTAGAGCACAGCATGAACAGCAGACATGAGAGAATGGTTCATGTGTCAAGTTTATTATGAATCCCCTGGATAACGTGTAAGACACACAGCACCAGAGACATACAGCACTGCCGGTGGGCTATATAATTCAGCCTGCAATCCCATGCATAATTACCTGGGAGTAAGCTGCACTGAATATGCTTGTAAACATGGATAGGATGGCACTGTCAGTCTCTGAAGTTGAAGCAGCACTTGAATTCTTAATTTTACATTTGTAGGTGGACCAGTGCTGTGACATTTAGTAGATTAACCATTTAGATATATCAGTTTAAAAGGTGGCTCTGACTAATCAGACAGGAGGCTGTTGTTCTTTTGAAAGTTCCTGCCTTCCTTCTTTGTGTGAGAGAAGGATCCTTCTTTCTCTCACACACAGATGGAATATCTTTTCTGAAATGGTGCCTGCTGTGGCATTAATGCTGAATCTAAATATGAAGAAATAATGCTTTTTTGCCCTTTAGAATTACTATTTAATTCATTTTTATTAATATGCAAATTTATGCAGATTTAATTATTTGATTGATTAAAGCCCAAACAATCAATCAACTATAATTTCTTCAGATGAGCGACAGCCCTAGTATAGACATTTGGATGTGGAAATTCAACATAAATCCATAGCAGATTTTAGGCTTGTTTGCTTGTACATGTCAATTCTGGTGAGAAAAGTTTCAGCTAAAAAAGGGAGCAATTATTTTGAAACTCGGGTATCAAATTTATGTGTTCTTAAACACCAATGGCTGATTGATTCACATGGCAATTAGACATGTGGTGTCCAAAAGAATCCTACTTGATATCACAACCAGCATACAAGTATTTTAATAACTGATTATATATAAAGAAGTAAGGTAAAGATAAAGGTAGGGACGCGGGTGGCACTGTGGGTTAAAGCCTCAATGCCTAGGACTTGCTGATCGAAAGGTCGGCGGTTCGAATCCCCGCGGCGGGGTGCGCTTCTGTCGCTCGGTCCCAGCGCCTGCCAACCTAGCAGTTCGAAAGCACCTTCGGGTGCAAGTAGATAAATAGGGACCGCTTACTAGCGGGAAGGTAAACGGCGTTCTGTGTGCTGCGCTGGCTCGCCAGATGCAGCTTGTCACGCTGGCCACGTGACCCGGAAGTGTCTGCAGACAGCGCTGGCCCCCGGCCTATAGAGTGAGATGGGTGCACAACCCTAGAGTCTGTCAAGACTGGCCCGTATGGGCAGGGGTACCTTTACCTTTACCTTAAAGATAAAGGTACCCCTGCCCATACGGGCCAGTTGTGACTGACTCTGGGGTTGCGCGTCCATCTTGCTTAAGAGGCCGGGGGCCAGCGCTGTCTGGAGACACTTCCGGGTCACGTGGCCAGCGTGACGAAGCTGCTCTGGCGAGCCGGCACCAGCGCAGCACACGGAAATGCCGTTTACCTTCCCGCTATAAAGCGAGACCTATTTATCTACTTGCACTTAAGAGTGCTTTCGAACTGCTAGGTGGGCAGGAGCTGGGACTGAACGACGGGAGCTCACCCCGCTGCGGGGATTCGAACTGCCGACCATACGATCGGCAAGTCCTAGGCGCTGAGGTTTTACCCACAGTGCCACCCGCGTCCCAGAAGTAATGCGGGTCTATTGCTAGTGATGAGTTGAATGCAGGCAGGATTAGACCTCCTGCATGCCTTTGCAATGCAAACCCCTCAACTCTTTCCTTGTGCTTGAAAAGTCTACCAAAACATATACAACTAATCATCTTTGGTGCAATCCTAGGCTGCCTACTCAGAAGTATGCCAAATTGAGTTCAATGGGCAATTATAAACAGGATTGCAGTCATAGCTAGTATTGTATGTTCAAATCATATTTACCGCCATGCAGTTTCTCAAAACTACCAGGATGGCTTAGACACCATGAAACATTACACCAAATACGATAACTTAAACCTATACAATAAAATGGAATTGGAACCTGGCCTCGATCGGAGACGCTCTACCCAGCCTACCCTTGGATAGAATCATAGAACTGAAGAGTTGAAAGGGATCCTGAGGATCATCTAGTCCAAATCGCTGCAATACAGGAATATGCAGTTGTCCCATACAGGGATTGAACTTGCAACTTCGGTGTTATCAGCATCATGCTCTAGTTGTGCATTAACACTGTATGAATAGTTGTTTTGGAAAGTATGGATGGGAGATGGACAGCAGAGCACCTGCTCACATATTGAGGTGGATGTTTAAGGTTCCCAGTCATGCATTTCTTCCAGTAGCACCTTAAAGACCAACTAAGTTAGTTCTTGGTATGAGCTTTCGTGTGCATGCACACTTCTTCAGATACACACGAAAGCTCATACCAAGAACTAACTTAGTTGGTCTTTAAGGTGCTACTGGAAGGAATTTTTTGTTTTGTTTTGACTATGGCAGACCAACACGGCTACCTATCTGTAACTGCAGCCATGCATTTGTAAGCTTTCTAAGTTAGGGGGTCTCCTCAGATTGTGGAACTATGTCCTTTGTAACAGCGACAATGTATGTATTGGCTATTAGCTTACCTGCAGTTCATCCTCTACTCCACCTTAGAGTGCCTTACCTTGTTCAATACATGATAACTTTTACTGGGCAGCTATAAAGGTGTACAGTGGTACCTCGGGTTAAGAACTTAATTAGTTCTGGAGGTCCGTTCTTAACCTGAAACTGTTCTTAACCTGAGGCATCACTTTAGCTAATGGGGCCTCCCGCTGCCACCGTGTGGTTTCTGTTCTCATTCTGAAGCAAAGTTCTTAACCCGAGGTACTATTTCTGGGTTAGTAGAGTTTGTTACCCGAAGCGTCTGTAACCTGAAGCGTATGTAACCCGAGGTACCACTGTATTTGCCTGTGTTAAGTATAAACACAATGAACTTCACTTCAGAATGAATTTATGTATACATCTTCCTATCGTGCTGTTTCTGATTTAGGCATGATATATGCAAAGCAAATAATTGCTGGGAAACTGAGGGAATAATCTGTATGTCAAGGGATGCAGTATATATGTGTGAGATAGTTTAGCTGTCTATGTGAAAAGTTAATTCTGACTCACAGCTGTTGAAAACATCAATTTATAGCATTTACTGGGCAGCTATAAAGTATATTCCACTGTGTGAACCCAAGAAACTTCATCTCAATTATGTGTGTGTGTATATATATCTATATCTATCATATTCATATTCATCTAATGCCATTTCCGATTCAGACATGTTGCTATAGGCAAAGCATATAATTGCTGGGAAACTGAGTTAATAATCTGTATATTGGGTAGTGGTGGCAGTAATGCAAGGGATGTGGTTTTGGAAGACAAAAACCACCTATAAAGAATTATATAGAGCTGGACAAATGTTTGTCTGTTTCATTTTCCAGGGCAAAAGCAGTGTTTTGGGGGAGCTGAAGTGTTTTCTGAAAAAAAACTGCAAGTTCCTGCAGGGCTGCTTCAGATTACTCTTACTGCTGTATACAACACATTTAGGGGTGGGTCAGAGGGCCTATTCCCACAACCATGGTCATAGGCTGTGGAAGCAGGACATGGCCTGAAGGCATTTGGTGATGCCAGCTTCCTTAAGCTAAGCAAATCTGGGTTGGGGCAGTGTGCATGGGTATCATGGACCAGCAGTCAGCTGTGCCTGAAGGTGGAGAAGGCAGAGTGGCTCCACCTGCAGCTGATCAGCCTTCAAGGACTCAGAGAGGAAGGCGCTGATGAGAACCAGCTGGCTTCAGCCTTCTGAAGCAGAGCTTCCAGTAGCAGTCAGGTGTTGACAATGCTTGTAGTTCCTGGTCCTATCTTGCTGCTTCCTGCTGGTCTTGACCCTTGACCATTGGATTCCCTAACCCCTGGACCATCTGACCGTGTGAATTGCTGTTCTCTCAACCCTAGGACTGGACCTGACTTCAGATGCTGCCTCTGCCTCCAGGCAAGTACACCTCAGAGACTCTTCTGGTTGACTGGCCTCCCACTCCACTGAGCTGTACATTGTTGTTGCTCAGCAACGAGACTATGACAGTGGGTCAGAAAACCACATGAGAACCACATGCACACCATCTAGGCTCCTATGGCAGAAGAAAGACATAACATAAACGGAATAGCTAACTGAATAGCAGCATGCGCAGGATTTTCAAGTACAGTACTTATCCCGATGGGTGCCAAAGATTCAGTGGTCATGGGAATGGGCCGCCTGTTCTCTATGAATGTGCTGTAAGCCTGAATCAGAAATGGATGGCCTAAGATTATTATCTTGATCCCAAGAACAGTGATTTTCAAACTCTTATTTGATTTGCTTTCATTGTCTGAAGTTGGTCTGCCTTTTGTGTTCCTCAGTGCATTTATCTTGAAATATGTTTTGCTTAAGTCTATGGAATTTGGGGACATTCAAGAAAGGTGTCTCTTTCCTGGGTTTTCTAGCGCACAGCCACAAATACAGCAGCTATGCTGGAGAAAGGTGGGGCCCCTCATACCTCTGCCTTACTGCGTGAATCCAGTTGTACTGATACCACTTGCCCATGTACGTCAAGCAGAGAGATGAATGGAAATTCTGCACAGAGTGAAGTACCCTATAGATCGCACAGAATGGGGATTAGAAATCTACAAATAGGGCCAGAATGTGAATTCTCTAAAATCTCAGTGCTTTCCTTAGCTAGTGGGTTTGACTTTTCCCAGTTAGTCACACATTTTAGGTTCTCTTTTTCTTCTGTTGAAAGGGGTGTATGTGTGTGTGGCTGTGTGCGCGCTGTTCTTTTCAAACATTCTAATGTAGCAAACGTTTGGCTCTAACTAACAAACAAACTAGGCAGTGGGTCACTCGTCACTGTGTTAGTCTTGCTCTGGTGGTCGGCGGGAGAGGGAGGACCAGGTTGCTGACACAGCTAAAATCAGACAAAACATTCTGGCTTTGTACTTCTCAAATGCCTGTTTTAGAAAATTGCTCAAGTTGTACTTCACGCCACCACCCACCTTCTCTTTCTGGTTCTGACATTGTGTAATAATAGATAATGTTGACATATGTTCCCTGCTGGTCAGAAATACTATACTTCTGTGAAAGGTAACATTTTCAAGAAATGACAAAATGTGTTTTGCTTGGACAAGACATTAGCTATTTGACTAATCATGCAATGTGGGATATGGGGGTAAAAGGTTTACTCTTGTAAGATGTGGAAGAAAGTTTGTTGCGACAGTAAAAACAGCAGCCTTGGGTGTGTTTAGTTTTTGCCAGTTCGAGAGATCCTGGCTTCGAATCAAAACTTGTGTGTCCTCAGGAATTCAAAAGAAACATTTGCAGTATGTGTGAAGAACAGCTGTCTCTGGTACGAGTGAGAACAACTTTTCAAAATGACTATTTGAACATTTTCTCAAAGAGGGATTACAGAACATAACGACTGGGCTCCTCCCCTTCCTGCTAGCTATTTTTATAGATTAGCATTACAATTTGGTAGCTTTTGAGAGAGAGAGAGAAAAAAAATATATATATTTCCCATTAGACAAATATATCCCACAGTAAAAAAAGAGGAAGAGGCAGCTAAATCTTGCTAATCAAACATGCTCTAAAGAACCAAGCAAGCAACTGCAGGGAGATTCAATAAAAAGCAGCAAGCTTGCACAGGGGGCTGCCAGATTCTGGAAGGGGAACTGCACTTCTAGGAGTGAACTAGCAAGGAAAATTTCACCAGGTGTAACTTCTTCCCTCACTGCAGCACTCCTGGGGCCCTAGAAATCATGGGACAAACAGAAGTGTGTATGATCCCTAAATCTCAGGTTTGTTTTGTTAAGGACAGTCCTTGACCTTTCTCTATCTGTGTTTCTCCCTGTTCTCATTGGCAAACATCTGCCTTCAAAGGAGGAGCTTTTCTAGACAGCTGATTTTGACTGCTACTTTTGTACTCTGAAAATATCCCTGCTCATGCTCAGAGGTACTCTCCTTTAGGATTATTTTAGATATTTCATTTTGCACCCTAGCTTGCAGAATCAATTTGGGGCCTGGATGTAATGAGCCCTGCCGTTGGTCTCAGCTAGCAATTCTATTCTATGCCGTGTAGCAGAAAAAAGCCCAAGGAAGATGATATGAGGGAAGCAAGGTTGGTGTCAACCTGCTTCTCTGGGCCAGGCCTGTTTGGGAATGCCCATTAAAAGGCAACAAGTGTCATGACATCATAATGTGCGGAGCTTTCCCCAGCCTGGCTTTGGGTAGGGTAAACTCTAAATGAAACGATGTCAAATCATGATGATGTCCCATGTTGCAGAGGAGATGCAAGAGAGCAGTAGACTTGCATTTCCCTTGTGACGCCATGTTTGAACATGAGCAATTGGAGCCCTAGATATACATGAAGAGAGACAAACGAGGACCATGATGGTTTGCTGTGTGCACCATGGAAATTAATAAAGGAAAGCAGAGCAAATTAATTCATTTATCCTGGCAGGAAACTAGTACTCAGATTTCTGCCAACAGTACTCTGACTGCCTCGAAGCTGCGGCGTACGACGAAGGAAGGGCACCTTTCAAATGACCTCTGACACATTTAGATAGACATGGGAAATTTTTATTTGGGCCTGTTGTAGCTGAGACCACAATGGCTTCCCTCTTGTGTAGCTTTACAGCTGACCCTTTGCTAATGAATAGCCTTTCATGTTTGCTAAGCAGACAGAGTACAAGTATGGATAAAATGCATTTTCAACACCTCCCCCTCCAATCCTGAATCTTCATTACAACAGCTCTACCTGAACAACCAGGGCAGGTGTTTGGCTTTGTCAGAATGAGATTCAGGGATCCGCATCAGTTGGTTTGGCACATTACAATCGGCTGCTAGAGAAGTTGGCAGGAGGCTGTGTGTATGTTTTATGCTACGCAGCATTGCTGTGACTCTTGCCTGAGGGAACAAGCTTGGATAAAATAAGTTTCCCTGTGAACATGAAAGGGAAGGGGCATTCTTTTCTCTTTTTTTAATGGCTTGGTGCCTCCGAATTTGGAGAATTGGTGGAAGCAGAGCAATGTCTTGAGGTAAAGAACATTTCTTTAAATACATTGTTAATTGCCAGGGGCTGGCCAGTTTTGCCGTCGGTATACTTTTTTTTTTCTTTGCTCAAGTTTCAGATTTAAACATTTAGGAAAAAAAATTGCAGGAGAGTATTGGAATGGAAACTGAGAAGTTTGGTGCTGAACATTAGGAAAAGCCTCCCATACCAGTTCATCAATCTCCTTTCACTGTGCATAGTCAAATACAGTTGCTTCAGCTTATGCAATACCTACCCCCCGCAATAGATGAAAATATTTTATGCACTATTTCTGACTGTCAGAAATCTTGGGGAAGGGGGTTGTTCAGACAGGATGTGAAGGGCCCACTGTCCTCTGCTTCCCATGTATGCATGATCCATGTTTCTCAACAGTAGGGCCAGCCCTATCATTAGGTACAGCAAGGCAGCCTCCTCCAGCAGATGATTTTGAGCATCATGAAAGGGAAGCAAATGATAATGAATTTGAATAGGTTGATAAAAGAGATTTCCAGAGATTTGGAAAGAGGAGCACTACTTAGATTTAGTATTTGGGATAAGTGTAATACACTTAAGGTGAATACTCCACCATGGATAATATACATACTTCATGATATTTTACTAAATATTCCACAAAAATATTTTCAAAAGATAAATGGGATACTTAGGAAGTTTATTTAAGTTAACTCTCTACTTTTTCACTTAAGAGAATGCAGCTGCCAACATCATAAGGTGTTAATTTTCAAGACATTTGTTTATATCATAAAACTTATCTGTTGGCACATACAAACAGTTTTGCCTCATTTGAATACCCCAGCTTGGGTAATTTTAGAGATGGTAACTCTCCACTTTGGATGACAAGTGTTGGGGTCTATATGTATTGTTAAGTTTGCAGGTGTGTGTGTGTGTGGGGGGCTTAGGCTGAATGCCAGAGCCCCTTTCTAATTCTTGGAATAGCCAGGTTAGCTTCCAGGTGAGGTGATAGCCCAGGCCAGGGGTCAGCAATCTTTTTCAGCTGTGGGCAGGTGTACTGTCCCACAGACCATGTGGTAGGCCAGAGTATATTTTGAAAAAAATAAATGAATGGATTCCTACGCCACACAAATAACCCAGAGATACATCTTAAATAAAAGCACATATTCTACTCATGTAAAAACAGCCTGGCCCCACAAATAACCCAGATATGCATTTTAAATAAAAGGACACATTCTGCTCATGCTGATTCCCAGACCATCCGCGGGCCAGATTGAGAAGGCGATTGGGCTGCATTCGGCCCCTGGGCCTTAGGTTGCCTACCCCTGGCTCCGGCAATGGGCTATTAAGGGAACAAAGGAGGTGGTTCTTTGGAAGTGGATCCTCAACTTGCTGATAGTTAGACAAAGTCCAGAGAGGAGAGTTGAGTGATGTGAGCTAGAAGCAGGAAGCAGGCAACAGACTGGGAAGCCAGAGAGCCAGAGCGATATTTGATTTCTGTTTGAATCCAAGGCCATGGCTATGGGGAAACAAGGGCCACTTGGGGTCTTAATGTTGTGAACTCCTCTATTTGTAGGCTCAGGTTGTATATATGTGTAAATAAACCATATATTGCAAAGACATCATTGGCAGAACTGGAAACCAACAATGGACTAAATGGTGAGAAACTGCCCATGTCCCCAATTCTCTGTTGGGGTGAAGGAAAAAAAACTTTGGGATTCATGGAATGATACTTTGGGACAATATCAATTGGCATTTCATGGGGCTCAAGATTTGATCCTGGGTTGTGCGAGACTTTGAGTGCTTGCAGCACTGAAGTGATCTCTCTCGGGTCCAAGCCTAGGCAGTGTGTATGGAGGTCCTGGGCTGCTCAGACGACAAGGCCCCTTCCCCTCTTGGACTTGCTGATGTGGTTCACAGGAAAGCAGAGCAATACCAGCTTGGCTGCAGGAGTTGCTGGAAGAAGATGCAATCCAACTGTCTTAGGGACTCCACTCCAGATTTGTGTAGGGTTTACTCCTTGGCCTTTTCTTCTCCCAAAGATGTCCTGCAAGAGGCAGGAGTGGGGTGTGCATATTCGCTGTTGCCACCCGGACCAACAGGAGCTACACTGCTAGCAGAAGCTGCACCTGGATTGGATGTGTTAGGCTGGAATTATAAGAACATCAGGAAGCTCCTTCCACATGGTTTGCAGGCAGGGGAGTGGCAACAGCTGAGCTCATAGCATTTTCTCAGAAGCAGAACGTCTGTGGAATAAGGGTGTGCCTTTCCTGCAAAATTAGGGGACGCGGGTGGCGCTGTGGGTAAAAGCCTCAGCGCCTAGGGCTTGCCGATCGAAAGGTCGGCGGTTCGAATCCCCGCGGCGGGGTGCGCTCCCGTTGCTCGGTCCCAGCGCCTGCCAACCTAGCAGTTCGAAAGCACCCCCGGGTGCAAGTAGATAAATAGGGACTGCTTCCGCGTTCCATGTGCTGAGCTGGCTCGCCAGATGCAGCTTTGTCATGCTGGCCACGTGACCCGGAAGTGTCTCCGGACAGCGCTGGCCCTCGGCCTCTTGAGTGAGATGGGCGCACAACCCCAGAGTCTGTCAAGACTGGCCCGTACGGGCAGGGGTACCTTTACCTTTACCTTCCTGCAAAATTAAGGTGCTTTTCCACGAACTGGGTGAAACAGTCCTCAGTCCAGCTTCTTCCACTCTATATTTCCACCTTGCTTCCTCAACATGTTTTGCTTCTCCCCTAGTAACTGTGCAGTCCCTCATGCCATGGCTAACTAAGCCATGAAATGGAGCATTAGTTCAGGAGTGTCTTGTCAGAACCCAATGGCTTCTGTCACCATCTGGCAAAAAAGAGAGGGGGCAGACAGGGTCTGGCATCTACAGCAGTGGGTGTTGCTTGGATCCTGGCATTTGCCCAAGAATGCTGTGTGCCGGCCTTGAGTGTGACTGTTTCCACATATGCACAGTCTTGCACATTCAGAAGCCAAGCAGGTGGATTCCAATCTGCCAGTCCACGTGGGATGCTCTGTTATTAATGCCTCTGACCTGTATTCAAGTGTGCTGTGGGATCTCGTATGAGTTTACATGCTGCTCTTCTGCATGTACAATGAAAGTCCTAATTGCAGAAGGAAGGACTTTACTGCTGCATATAGTTTACATGCTAGAGCAGGTCAGAAGGTACCTTGAGTCATGCTAGCTTTTCTTTTAAGAAAGCAGGGTTACCATGGTAAAGTACAAGTGGGTAACCCAGAGCATTCTAATGCTTCTTACTGCATATTCCATTAGCCATTAGGTCTGATTGCTGCATATGGATCTTTCAGTAGGGCTGGTTGCATAGGGAGGTGAGTAGATTATATGCACTAATTCTTAATAAAGAATGATCAGATTCGCTCCCACCAGCGGGAGCATTCCTGGAGTGGAATTCTAGGGGACCTTTCCAGAGCAGGGAGTGGAGAGCTGCATGGGGAGGCGAAACTGGCAAAAGTCCCCAACTGGGTTCTCCCCTCTTGATCAAAGCTTTCCATCCATGCACTTCTGTATCTAGCTGCTCTGGAAAACAGGACAACTTTGACTAAACTTGCAAAAGAAGTAACTTTATTTTTTGAAAGTTGGGTTTATAATGGAAACGTTTCCACTTTGTTTTGTACAAAGTTTTTTTTTTAATGGCTTGCTCTTATGATCAGTTTCATTTTCCAAAATCAATTTCATAAAACAGGGCAACAGAGAAGACCCTGACAAGTGACTAGATGGCCATTTATTGGGCAGGGTTTTTTCTTTCTTTCATAAATGGTACATTCTGAATCCTCCTTAGTGGGACACTCTTCATGTTTCCATTTTTAAAAAAGTCTTTAAGAGTTTACTTTGAAGAAAGACTTTGAAAACTTGCCAAAACCATCTTTGTATTTTGAAAGTCCACATCAAGAAAGTAAATAGTCACTGAGGGTAGGGAAAAGGAAACTATTAGCATTGTTTTCTTTTAAAGAAAAAAGAGGGGGGAAATGCAGTGTGAAACGTCATAATCTATGAAATGTGTATTTGTTATTTGAATTCACTTAAAAATAATTGTCACTAGTAAATCCATGATAGCGTGCCTGTACAGTTAAAAATACCTCTATATCTGCTGGTTACATATACTTTGTTTTTTGTTTTGTTGCATTTCTTCAAGTTTCCATGTTAAAATATTTCTATTAAATTGCTGAGCTTGAGATTTTACAAAGGCTTTCATGGGGTCTGGAAAAATCAACAATTATTCAACTCAGTTTGTTTTTAATGTAAGGACATCTATTACCATATATTTGCATACAACACTAGTTCTTCAAAATCTCTTTTCTAGGGGCTCTGCTTCTATTTCCTATAATATGCAAAGATGAGATAGCACTCCCCCCTCTATCACACACACACTTCTTGCATTTGTAGTGAGACATAATGGGGAGGACTCATTTCCAAGGAAATCAGTGAAGTTGTTTTAGCATGGACAGCCCAAGAAAATGTTACTTTGTAAGTTGCTATGAACTGAGAAAGTGGCTGTTAGATTTCCTTTAAAACATGCCAAAATTCTTTTAACGTAAAAATCTTCAAGTGGGCATCAAGCTGATTAGTGATA
Organism: Podarcis muralis; assembly: GCF_964188315.1. NCBI lineage: Eukaryota > Metazoa > Chordata > Lepidosauria > Squamata > Lacertidae > Podarcis > Podarcis muralis. Next base: position 100,044,120 of record NC_135655.1, read on the forward strand.
CATTCAGAAGGAAGGACCGCGAAGTTATACCAAGGTTCTGCTAAGGTAGAAGTCTTCCCCCCCTGACTTTAGTGCTGGATACAGGACCTTTTGATAGTGTGTAATTATATGCAATCGAGTCGTTAGCTTGCTTTTTACTCTTGATAATGCAGGTTGTACTTATGCATATATTAATCACAGTGCCATTAAGCTGTCCCATGTGTAGGGTGGTAGTATGAGTGAACTGCCTGTTCACTTTAACTTTAATAAGTTCAATACGTGTTCGGCTAAAAAGGAATCTATGCTGCGTGCACGGTGAAATATTCAGTGGGATGCAACACAACAGACGGGTGGCCATTTTGATGCCGCTGTGAAGTATGGAATTGAGGCACTGGAAAGTTCACAAGGTCTTCCATGCTAATGTGAAATCCTTTTGGTTTGAAGGACTGGCTAGGCACAGAAATGTAGATTTCTACAAAGAATGGTTGGCAAATGTGTCAACGCCCGTGCAGATGAATGTGTGCAAAACCCATTCTGCATGTAGTGTCTCTCTCCACATCCCCCTGGATAGGCTTTTTTTTGCAGTTCTGCTTTACAGTGGTACCTCAGGTTAAGTACTTAATTCGTTCCAGAGGTTCGTTCTTAACCTGAAACTGTTCTTAACCTGAAGCACCACTTTAGCTAATGGGGCCTCCTGCTCCTGCCATGCCACCGGAGCCCGATTTCTGTTCTTATCCTGAAGCAAAGTTCTTAACCTGAAGCACTATTTCTGGGTTAATGGAGTTTGTAACCTGAAGCGTATGTAACCTGAAGCGTATGTAACCCGAGGTATCACTGTACTTCTAAAGCAATAGAATGGCAATACCAAAAGCTCCCAAGTGGATGCATATTTTGGGCTTTGTTGATAATCTCAGCATCTAATAAGAAAGCACAATCTCTCTCTTTCCTCTTTTTCTGAACCTGAAGCCCTAATCCCTAATTTCTGCTGTTTAACTTAAAATGCATTGAAAAAACATACAGGCCACAATTGCTCCATCCATGTAGTGTTTATCAGGCATTTATTTGGATTTGTTAAGCAGCTGTTTACATGAACCAATCCTGTGACACTCACGTAGTATTTCAGCAAGTTAAACACCTCTGTACTTAGTTACGGTACCAACTGACCACAGGCTAAATCAGAGGAAGTTGACTGGAGCATCAGCTGATCTGCAGCATCTATGCTGAAAACATCTGGGAGTCAGTAAAAGTGGTACCCTGGAAGCAGACTTTGCTGGATCCTCCATACACTGCTTGGAAGGAGGGTAACCATCCCGTGTGAAAAGCAGCAAGGTACAAACATATACCGAGATGGATGTCAAGGTTAATTTGTGACTTGCCTGTCATAGCAGCTGGGAATGGGCCAAGCAGAACTGTGCTCTTCTTTCTTTCCCTCTTTGCCTGATCTTATCATGCCTGGAACATATACATTGCACTCAGAGAATTCTGGGCACTGTAGTTTGTTAAGCGTTGATGGGAATTATACCTCTGTGAGAGATAAACTACAGAATTCTTTGAGGGAAAGAATGGCCTTCAAATGTGCTTTGAAGGAATAGGGTGCTTTGATGGGATAGTGTGTATTTAGCCTGTGACTCTAATCACTCTATCCATGCCTATACCATCCACACACCCCACAGTCATTTGGAGTATCTTCAGGGATCTGTATTTAGCTTGCTGAGATCTTTGAATGAAGGGCAGAACAACAACAACAACAACAACAACAACAACAACAACAACAACAACAACAACAAATTATTATTATTTATTTAATATTATTCTCTATTTACCAATAAGCCTGATGAACAGTTCTGGAGTATACTCAGTATTTTGTAACATTTTGGTTGGCTTAAGAAAAGTATTGCCCGAATGTTGGTTTTTGGAATTTTTCTTCTGGACAAACATGGCTAGCTTTGCTTCTTTTACGTATGATTTTTGAATTCAGCAGAGCAACATGGGAGAGCAACATCATGGGATGGGTGTTTCCAGCTACTCTACCCTTTGCCCTTGGAAGCCTTTTAAGAAGCTGCTTCTGACTACAGATTTGGGCTGGTGCAGACTCAGCTGTACTACAGTTGTTTCTACGAAAGGTACAAATCCCTCTTCTCTTCTGCCCACTATCACCAATCAGCCATTGAATTATGATTTACAAAATATTCACAGTGACAAGACAGTCACTACAGTGGACAGACTCATAGTAGACAACATTCCAGAAAGAAAAAGGAATTATGCCGTAGCTGGAATTGATATAATGGCGTTTTTCAGGATGCTTTAATAGACATGAGTGATGTTTTGGCAGGCAATTGCAATAACTCTAGATATCTGATTGCATTACTGACTACTAGCAAAGGGTGTCTCACGGGAAGGAGCATTACTTAAGGTACTTCATATTTTTAACTTGCTGTAGCTATTTTATAACCTAACGTAATGCTATTTTCTAAGAGACACATATTAGAAAGGAAAATATACAAGAAGAAAATGTGAAACATAGGCATTGTTTCTTAGGTAAGCACTGGGAAATACTAATGACAATTTCTTTGGTTATGAGCTGCTTAAAATAACATGTAACATTTGATTTAGGCAAAATGGCTGCCACTGAACAGAGTTAGAATATATTGTAATCATGGTTTAGGCTTAGGAAAATGTTTGTTTTTCATATACTTCATTTAATTTTGAATGTTACATGAACATTTTGGTTCTGTTAGCTTTGGCCAGAGTCCTTTTTTCATGGTCAAGATCTTATTAGAAGTCAATGGCAATCTTCTCACTCACTTGTATGTCTCTGGGTCACACATTTCATCTCGTGAAGCCTCTAAAAACACCTCCAGGCATTTAAAACAAACTAGGAGAGGTGGCAGGAGAGGAAGCCCAATGACTTCTCTTTCCATTTCCCAGGCATGCTTACAACGACTGAGACAGAGCCCTCACATGTTTTCTGTGGTTAGGGGGTCGCACACAGAAGTTGATATGGGGTACTCACTTGTAACGAATGCCTGTGATTCTTAAGCCTCTTGATTTTGAGCAAGATCACACTACTGAATAAATCCTGATCCTTCTCCGTTTGCCTTTTGGGTTGCTCCATAATGACATGGCTGCAAGAGCTAGAAGTTTTAAGCAAGCAGCATCAAACACCAGGAGTCCCTTTTTCACGATCAAGATCTTATTTCAAAGCCAGTGACAATCGGGAGTGGTGATAATGCTAAGGTCTGGAGACTCATTAACATGGGATATTTTGCCCATAGCCCCAAAGATGCTGTTCCTGATTTTGTTCAACTTATGTGCCTTATGGCAGGCACACAGTATGGTAACCCAGTTCTCAAGTTTAAGAAATGCTTCCTCCACAGGCAGGTTGGAAGGAGGAGTTTGCTCAGGACAATATATCGAAAGGTGTGTCTCAGTGATGGAATGTTCAGTTAATTTCAAGGGCTCTGTAGATTTTATGAAGGTCTTCACTCTGACGAAATTTGTTTTTTGCCCTGACTACAATGGAGCAGGAATGTGGGAGTATGCAGTGGGTCTGTAATTCAGTATGAATAATAGAACTGTAGAACTGGAATGGATCAACTAGTCTAGCCCCCTACAATGCAGGAATAGGCAGCTGCCTCACATGGTGATCAAACCTGCAACCTTGGCATCACCAGCACCACGCTCTAACCAACTGAGCTATCCAGGCATGTGAAGCACCAGTTGTTTGAGCTGGCCTTTCTGTCAATTATGACTGTAGTTTGTGCAATCATTGTGACTTTTTTAAAAAAGGTACTATACTCACACAATTCAACCTGCATGTGGGCTTAGAGATTATTGATTAATGTATGTCCAGGTCCCTACAATCCCGCAACCTGCTACAATCCCTCTGACAGCTCTGTACGCCCCCACAGCTGATCACATGAGGACTGCAGAGCAGATGAACAGAATTAAAATAGACTATTCTCTCACATGCCAGATTACAGTATAGCATTCTCTTACAGGGAAAGAGGCACTTGCTTAGAGGCAGCAGAGCATTCCGGATCTATTTTATTTATTTATATATATGCCATCCTCACACTGAAATACCAGTGATGTAAAATATATAAAAAAACACTGTAAAATATCAATAAAGTGGGCAGGGGCCAGGATGGGGAATAAGCAGCATAGTAAGCAACGGGTCTAAAACCCAGAAATTTGTTGTTGTTTAGTCATTTAGTCGTGTCCGGCTCTTTGTGACCCCATGGACCAGAGCACGCCAGGCACTCCTGTCTTCCACTGCCTCCCGCAGTTTGGTCAAACTCATGCTGGTAGCTTCGAGAACACTATCCAACCATCTCGTCCTCTGTTGTCTCCTTCTCCTTGTGATCTTTCCCAACATCAGGGTCTTTTCCAGGGCGTCTTCTCTTCTCAAAAGAGAACCTGGAGCAGGAACCGGCAAGCCACTCCAGTATCCCTGCCAAGAAAATTCCATGGACAAAGACAACAAACCCAGAAATAGACCACAGCAAACCAAACACCAGCAGCCTGAGCTGTAGCCCTGGAAGTGCTTGCTGAAATAAGTGAGTACTGCTATGTTTTCAACAACAACAATGAAAATGCTTTGGTGCAACCACAAAGAAGGCTCGGTTGTTTCCTTCAGCTATTTCTCAATTGAAGGGACAAGGTGGGGCTGAAACTAGGCTTTCTGTCACCGAGGGCAAAGACCCAGTTTGATACCCCACCCCCCCAGATGCATGTTTGTGTACATACACATACACCCCCAACACATTTATTCATAAAGGGCATAAAAGTAGGCAATATATCATCTGAATACAAAGGAATCCTAAGAAGTACTATGACTGCATGGTCATGCCTGATGATGCACATATGGTTTCCAGTCAACCCTCCATTCAGACACTGACCATCAGCAAGATGGTGGCCTTGTGTACCTTCAGATCATTTTACTACTACCATTTTACAGCAGAGTGAGCTTTACTTAACTCTGCTTATTTCAATGAGTCTATTCTGAGTATGGTTAACACCGGGTATCACCCATGATATATTTTTGATGGTATTTAACTGACATCATAGTTTCTGTTGATCATGTAACACTGAGATTGTGAATGATTGGGGAAGGTCACCTTAAATGGATGTAGTATGGTTACCCACAAGAATGCTATTAGCATTGCAATGCGGTGATGATGAAATTGCAAATCTCAGTTTTAAAGCTCTGTTTAATTCCTCTGTTGCACCCACCCAAAAAGAAAGGCAAGGAAAAGTGGGAAAGAAAGCCTTCACACTGAAATCAGTATAAGTATACCCCCAAAAGAACTGGTCTGGTTTCTTTGTAAATGAGCAGAATGATAGGACCAAGAGAGAGGCAAATTAACCTACAAGGAAACTGACAGCTTTATAACCCATGCCTCTGATTGAAATGTTCGGAAGTCTCCTGGCAATTGTCTCAGACATGCAGGTAGAACAGTGAGTTCGCTTATTATGTGAACTAAAACAATCTGGCTTTCCACAAATGCACCTTGGGCCCAGCTAAGTGTGAAGGTGTAGAAGTGTGTGCCAAACCAAGGGAAAGACCTTATTTACCTGAAATGGTTTGCTATCAAGATTTGAGATCTAAATATGAACAGGGCAAAGATGCCTTAAACCCTTACAGTTCTCATATATGTAGAAACATCTATGGTGGTATCCAGGAGGCAGCGAGTGTATCAAGTCTGAGATAGTTTGGTCCACCCTGATTGATGTGAAGAACAGCATATTGATGACAGAGATGGTAAAATACACTGCGTAATTCTAACATGATCTTCCATCCTTCCTTTTTGCCGCTCTCTCAGTGTCAAAGAGAGGAGAACAGCTCTTTTGCCTCTCACTTGGATGGTGGGCAAAAGTCTGGAGCTGGCCTTCAAAATTTGTTCCCTCACCCCAAGTATAAATTATCAGTTGGATCCAAACTTAGTAATATTTACCAAACTTCAGTAATACTGAAATCTTTTGAACTTGTCCTGATTATTTGAAGTCACATTGATATCATTGTGTCTAATCTGGCTATGGTAGGAAGACAAAACCCAACCATATATATCTAGAGACACACAGACACCCACAATACAGGCTTATGCACAGCTTCCCTCAAGCAACTTCAGTAAGTAAATCTCTTCTTAAATGAATAAATGGGGCCTGTCAGGTCAAACGTTCAGAAAGGTATTGGACTGAGTAGTAATTACAAACCAGAGATATGTTAAATCACCAAAGAATAATTTATTTCCCTAGCAAAATATACCTAGAAGTTTATGGGCTGTGGGGTCATTGTTTCACACCTTCCTTCCAGCTTCTATAATAAATTCTAGTGAAAAATCTACTACTGAGATGTGGAATTTGAAAGTTATCTTCCTGAACATTCCATGTACTTCCTTTTTTCATCCCTCTGGAAAGAAAGGCGGGCCTCTTTTCTTACTGAGAGGCACAGAAGCCATGTCACTTTGTGATATCTTCATAGTTTTTACTGGGAAGTTTTCAGCGTTTTTCTTCGTAGATGCTTTTCTTCATTCCCAGTGTATCATCCTGCTTGATAGCAGCCCTTTGCTGTGTGCTTCTTTTAAGAGCTGGTTGTGGTGGTGGGGGGGGGGGGGGAAGAAAAGACAAATAAAAAAGGGAAATAGTTCAACACATTGTTCAACGATCTTTTAGATTTCACTGAGCAGATGACATGAGTGACAGAAATGGAGAGTGCAGCTTATGAAGGCCTGGCATATAGCAAGCCTGCAGGAAAGGTAAGCACAGCTATCAAACACATTTTGTATAAGTGCTTCTCCGGTTGGAATGATTTTTGAAGTTTTTTAGGCCTGCAGGTTAATGTCCCAGGAACATGTCGATGCGGCTGAGAGGCAAGACCATGAACCTGGAAGATAGAGACGGACAGGTTCTCTGGGGAGCGGAGATGAAGCTAAGCAGGTTAAGAGCCTCACCTGTCACAGGCGAACTACCTTCACAAGAAAGCGGATGTTGAACAAAGACAGGGAGCCGCTGACAAGAATTTCCAAATGTGCAAGGTAAACAAAACAGAAGGAGAGGGCAGAGCGGGGAAGAGGGAAACTCTGGTTTGTAACCCAAGTAGAAAATATTCACCATAAATAGCAGCTCACTTGTAGCAAGACTATATTAAGGCTTGACAAATTCACCTGTCTAGGGCCTCACACACAGCTGATTTATATGACTGGGCAGGTGGAAAAGTGCTGAGCCCTTTTTTTTTCCTTTTTGGCAAAGGAAGTGCAGTTGTTAGTGGAGCAATGCAGAAGAAATGCCATCTCCGACACTGAGACTGAGCGAAGAATGGAAGAGTTCTACAAATTAGCGTTCCCAGATGATGGCATTAAAGTTGCTTAATGCAAAAATCTTGTCCTTTAGATAGTGTACCCGGTACTGATGTACTGATGGATTTAGTTTATTTAGGGCCTCATCATTTTTAGAAAACAGTGCTTTTCTTTTCTCCTTTAAAATGGCTGGGATACCCTTCTTACAGCGGCAGGTGAATGAGTATTGAAATAATCATAATGATGATTATAATATAATATAATGGTTGTTCCTCCTCCTGCCATATGCATCGGTAATGCATATGGTCACACCCACACCATACATTCAAAGCACATTGAAAGCAGATGGCTTCCGCCAAGGAATCCTGGGAACTGTAGTTTGTTAAAGGTACAATCCCTGGGAATGGTAGCTGTGTAAGGGGAGAGCTACAGTTCCCTGGGTCCATTTGGGGAAAGTCATGTGTATTAAATATGCTTTAATTGAATGGTGTTGATCTCACCAAAGAGTACAAAGGGAGGGATGATCAGTTCTGGCAGGCCAGTCCAATTGTAGCAAACAAAGCCACCTGAGGTTTCAAATCATGTCATATAAGATTTCCACCCAAGATTCCAGGAATGGAATTAGGGTAAGTTGTGTTTGAAAGATATTTTCTCTTCACATGGCATGACTCTTCTAACACTCTGCTGAAGCTGGGATAACAGGGAAATGGAGGCTGATAGCAAAGGCCTCATGGGATTTCCTTGGGACTCTTAAAATGAGACATTTGTTCATTGCTTTTTTCCTAATAAGGTAACTCCTGTCTGGAGCTGCAGCCATCCCATTAAGCCAATCACATTCTAATATGCCAAGCTGAACTCAGTAGCCTAAACTGTATTTTATTTTTGTGGCTTATGTGATTCTGCTAGGTAAGCAAGCAAGATTGTTTCGATTATGGGTGTTACATTTTGTTTCAAATTGTGTATGTTTGTGTGTGCATGTTTTACCTGTTAAGTGAAATGGCCAACAGTATCAGCAGGATAAAAAGTTATTTTGTCTCTGACTCATACAGCAGAACTGACAAGCAGACAAACAGAAAATACTTTCGTTGATGTCAGATTGATACTGAAAGATTGTCAGCTACTTTTGTTAGCGTAGGATAGATATCGAAAGGTTGTCGACTTCCATTTAGGCATCCTGGTCTTGGAGAAGGTGTATTTACTATATATGTATGGCCTGAGCCATCCCAAAGACTCAGGGTGAGTAAAAAAAAATGTGAACAAATAAAAATACCTACAATACAGAACAGAATATTCTATAATATCATGTTACTAAGTTGTTCAAATGTCCCTATCTTTTGTTACTTTCTCTTGATGCAGATATATTTCCTAGATCAGCATATAAGATGTCTCTCCCAAATGCCTTGGTAAATGTCCAAAATCCCAGGGAGGAGGGTGGAATGGTAAGAGAAAATAATATATTGTGGGAGGACAAAGATTGATATATGGATGCGGGGGACTGAACCCCTTCAAACTGCACTTTATGTCTCATCAACTATTATGAATCAAGTCCAAACCTTCCAAAATTTCATGCCCAACTCGTAATGGGCTCACCAGAAACCAAAACTCTACACCATCAGACATGCAACCCTTCAATAAATCCCCCACTTTCATCCAAAACTTAACAGTGCTCAATCATTTGAGCTAAAAGCTTTGGAAACTCTCTTTTTTTTTGGGGGGGGGCGCACTCTTCTTAATGGCAGTGGGTACTATATATACACAAGTGGCCAGGCCATAAAATGAGGCATGTGCTGAATCGCTGCACAGGAACACTCCTACTTTGTGACAGTAAGTTTGTGGGAAGGAAGGGGAGGGGAGCTGCCCCAGACAAGCTTCCTTGGAAAGTCCCTCAGCTTTCTCTGAGAAAGCTCAGAAAGTCCAAGCTTAATTATGAGGCGAGTGAGGGAAAAATTTCTCAGTGCTGGTCAGGACTTCCTTTTTTGCTGACTTAATCCTGAGATCCGAAGGACTAGCCCCCAAAGAGAGATCTGACTACACTTCCCCAAAGTGCAGAGGCTTGAATTCTGATGAATCGGCAGTTTGAAGCATTTTATAACTCTGTGGTTATGTCCTTGTTGTGTGGAGAACCACTAAGAAAGTCTCTCTCTGCACCTTTGCTGTCTGAATGTGGGCCTCTAAATCAGCTTATAGTCACAGCACAAATAATGAAAAATGTGGAGAAGAGAAGGGGTTTTCTCCAAGTACTTTCCAGTTGTTGATGACAGGAGCATAGTCAGACCTATGAGCAGCTGAAGTGGATTTCATCATTTTATTGTATCCTGATAGCCCCGTCTCCTTCTTTTAACTCCTGTAGTTCAACAGAGTCCGTCCCTGCAGTTTGCATAAGTTTGCGATATTTTCTCTTTTTTTTGCCAAGGGCATAGCTGTAGCTGAGTGACTTTGTAAAGAATGGTCATTCACCCATCATTCTATTTAGCAGAATCACTCAACAGCATTAAAATGCTGAAGGCATTTTAACTGGTGTGGATATGTTGCTCTTCCTGGGCAGCTTTCATGATCCTGTTAGCTGGCAAGCCTCTTGGTGGGTTGTCTAAAAGGACACTTCTGAGGGAAATTTGTTTTATAAGTAAAAGATGTCTGAAACAGCATAATTATTTGGAATGTTCCTTGTTACTCCCATTCTTTATGTGTCTAATCAGATTTCATTAGCTGGCTTGTCAGCCGAGGGGGTGGGGGGTGGCGGTTCAGAATCGATGCAATGCACATTTTGCAAAGTTTTGAAATATATGTTTGATTTTTGCAGTAACTATGGCAAAGGATGTTGCAAAGAGTTGCAAGGGAGATGTTTCCTAGAATCTGACCTTGTTCATGTCAGTAGGGTAAATGGATTGGCTGATATGCCAGATGAAAACATGTCCAATGGGATCTAGACTGCTAACAGCTGACAAAGAATCAGTAACCACCTGCCTCTTTCTTAGTGGTGCTTTATTAAAAATAATGTTTACTGGTGATGGTGGTAGCCGCACTATAGGATGGGGGATGTATAGCCTCAGGCAGTTACTGGATGAACTGCTGCAATGTCACAGTAAGCTCAAGGAGCCATTCTGCCATTGGCTCAGCTCTTTTGACCCTAGAGAGCAAGTAGGAATGCAAAAGCCTCAGGAACACGAGGCAGAACCAGGGCAGCCTAGAACAGGAAGCTGTTGTTCAACATCTGGGGGCGAACATGGGCTCCCCATCCCTGCTGTCAAACTGCTACTCATGGCTTTGGGATCTGGGTGTGGAAATGAGCCCCTTTGGAGTTAGACTGACCCACACACCAAGGGACGGGGGGGGGGTGTATAGTGAGGCAGGAAGACAGATGGTCTATGTCTCCTTTGTATAAATTTATTTTTAAATAACTTGTTCTGGTGTGCTTCCTCGTTATTATTATTTTTTAAAATCTACATGACATTCTTACTTTAAAAAATTACTACTTACATGTTATTAGACATGGTTATGAGGTGATCTGAGGGCAGGGGCGGAGGAAGGGGGGTGCGGTAGGTGTGTCACTGAGGGGGGGTGACAAAATGCCAGGCGGTACCGCGGGGCCTGCAGCACTCTAGAGCCACGTGTCTCTCCTGGAAGAGATACAGTGGCTAGGGCATGGGCAGGCTCTGTGCTGCCCAAATGGTCCTCCCACTGTCTCCACCCCCCCCCCCAGCTGTAGGGCGGCTGAGTGGGAGGAGGCAGGCAGACTCGGGGGGGGGGGAGAGGAGGCAGGTGCCTGAGTGGCTTCCTCCGCCACTGTCTGAGGACTGCCTTTTAAAATAAATTTCACATTATTATTTTATCAGCCACCACCACCACCAGTAAGACCTGTTCCAAGTGACTAGAAATGCCCCTGAAAGTTATGTCATGACATGTCAACCCGCTAGGGACCTTATGCGGAAAAGAGGTGGCTGGCCCCATCCCTAATCAGGAATGCTTTGCTCAACACCTGGAAAGGTGCAACCAATGGGTCAGGTTCAAACGCCCGTAGGCTGAGGAAAGGTCACAAGGCAGCTTCTGCATTATATAGCGTTTCTGCACGGTCTATAGTATACGTGTTGTAGATTGCCTTTCCACTGAATCTTAATAATAAAAACCGGCCTCAGTTAACCAAGTGACATGTTTCTCTATTCCAGGAATAAATGTAGCCATCCTCTCTTCATTCTATTTTAGTTTTTAAAACAACTTTGATCACAGAAATCATCCAATTCCATCAGTGGTATGTTGCTGGTGATAAGACAATCTCTTCTGTATAACCATGAACACGTTATAGGAGATACATTTCCCTGTTGAATTATAAAATTCATCACATCCTGTAGCTGCTTTCTTTTTTTGCTTTCACTGCATGGCCATAGAGGAACTGCCTAGAATATCAGCAAAAGCACCTGTTGTCTATGAAAAACTATATGGGGATATTGAACTATAAAGCTTAAGGAGGTTAATAAATTAACAACCAATTCCACCAGGGCACATTTCACTCACACAATATGTGGCTCTAAGGCTGCACATGTCCCCTGCCTAATTTTATGCAGCACTTCAGAAACGGTAGGAGCAGCTTTGCCCTCTGGTCCATCTCTGGGGGCCTCACTCTTTTCCCTGTCATATTTGTAGGTGCCAGAGAGAAATGGGGTGAGAAAGAGATGCCATCCTGCAAATACTGCAATAGACTTTTGGTTCTGGTCCCACCCACTGCCACTATGTGGTACCCAACATATTCCCCTTGAGGAAGTGTGGATTTTGACAAAAAATAATGTTCTCCATTCGTGGTTTAGAAGATTGAATTTTGGAGTTATTTGGCCCAATATATGAGATTGTGGAATAAATATTTATCAACGTAATACTGGTATTAGCAATAGGAAGGAATTTCTCTGTTTGTGAGGAGGCCCAAGCTCCAATGACCCTCATTCCTGCTCATAAGAAAGGCTTGCTCAGTTCTGATTTCTGAACTGGGTTCTGATAAAAAGGAGCCAGGTTATTTTCCTATTTCATTTGGAAAAATAACCAGGTTCTGCCAAGTCCAAGTCCAAGCTGAGCCAAGGGGAGACCAGCCATTACTAGTACTGTTGATTTGAATTAGCCTTGATTTGATTGAATCAGCAGAAACATGTTCAACTGGAATGAGACTAGATGCAAGGCATCGTTTTCTTAACTCTGCTGTTCTTATCCATGCTCCTCTGACACATTCTCATTTAATTAGTCTAAGGTAACCTAGTGTATTGGAGTTGGCCATGGAACAATTGGTTGTTGAACTTCAAGTACCATTGAGTCATGGGGTAGCCTTGAGGTACACTTAACGTTTTTTCAATTCATTTCTAGTTTCATTGAATGCAGATTCCCAGGCACACAGATGGAACCAGAATTTGTGACTCAGTCCTTCCATCCTTGAAAATGCCAAGCATGACTACATTCCTAGATCACTGAGAATGATGTGATGATTACAGTGCACATCATTTATCCAAATAGCCTAGAGGGCCATTGGAATAATCAGAAGCTCAGATAAACAGCCATGCTATTTACAAGGGTTTGCCATGAGTCAGGCCACATAGCTGGGGGTAGAGGGGTGTAAAGAGGCAACACAGACACTTGCCTGCAAAAATAAGATATATTCTAGATTTCCCCCCTGTATTTTTATATGGACCAAAATTTTATATTTCTGATTTTTCTCCATATGCTATCTTGCATTATTAAGAAAATGAATACTTTAATGGAGACTATTCCTATAATTGGTGCATATATGTGTATACATCACTTGATTGCTCCATTCTTTTATTATACACCTGGTGATTGGCAGTTGAAGTTACAAGAAGCAAAATTAAAGTCCTGTGCTCACATTTTATCTGCAAGGGCCCATTCAAACATTCAGCATATTGCAACACAAGCCTGGCCATGATTCTCCATACCATGGTACCCCTCAGGTTGGATTTGCTCTTTTGGTTAGAGCTTGGTGCTGATAACGCCAAGTTCATGGGTTCGAGCCCCATTTGGGTCAACTGCATATTCCTGCATTTCAGAGGCCTGGGCTAGATGATCCTCAAACTCTCTTCCAACTCTTCTATTCTAGATTTACGGGTTACTGCAGTGCATTGTACATGGGACTGTCCTTGAAGACTGACTGGAAATGACAATTTGTATAGAATACAGATGTTACACAACTTACTAGGCTGGGTATTGAGATTATATCTCACATGTGCTTAAAGAACAGCACCGGCTCATGGTGTTTCTGTGAGCACAACTGAAGACTGTAACATGGGACTTGAGGCATAGCTTCTGAAGAAATGTCTGCATTCACATCAATCTACCTGTGTGCTAAAATTGTTGTCACAGAAACTTCTCTGGGTGTCTCCTCACCCAGAGAAGAGTTATGGGTGCATAACTACAGAGGGTCTTCCCTGTTGTGATGTCCTATTTGTGGAACTCCCTCTCCAGGAAGCATGTGCCAGGAAGGCCCTTTTAAATTCCCACCTGAAGGGGAATTTTACTGCTGCTTTATCTTCCTGTTTTTATGAATTTCTTGGCTTTTTATTGTATTTTTACCCCTTTTAACATCTGTAAACAATGCTGATAATGGGATTATGAGCACCAGGATAACGAATCCCCTAATAAATATTTATAAAGTGATGAACCCGCAGTGTGAATCAGTCTAGAGGTTTCAGATAACCATAGTTCACAAAAACCTGGTTCATGTTGTAGCTACTCCTATACACATGCTAGCTATTCTTAGCATTTTTAGAGCTGAATGACTTAATCTATTCTCAATTCAACATCTTCTCACTATGTGTTTCCCCAATGATTTACTCGTTAAACTGCTGCACTCTTGTATTTAATGTGCAAGGCTTTGAGGGGATACGGAATTAGCTGTTTCTCTCTGTTTTGCAAAGTTGCATTGTGCATATGGTAACATCATTTGGTAGCATCACTGAAAACTGCCTACTTCCCAGACAAGCACACTGAATCTAGTTTTCCTCCAATTTCCATCTATCACCCTGTGAAAGCTAGCGCAACAGACTGAAAATAGCTTCTCAGCAACTTCAAGTAGAGATTATCTGTGGTGTGTCTTGCGCGTCGGGGAAGTGGGATGCTACTCAAACATGTGATTTTCCTATTGAATGGTTTGACGACCGGGTTGTACCATGGGATAGCTTGCAAGATGACTGGCACAGATATTGTCACCTGAGGTTAGATTACTCAATCTGTAATTAATACAAGCAGTGGCCAAGCTGACCCCATAATATCTGAATAGGCTCAACGGGGCTATTCTCAAGTAAGTGGCATGATAATTGCAGCCCAATATCCTGATCTTATGCACAGATGGCACTCCTGAATGAGTGGACTTCCCTGTTCACTTCAGTGGAGGAGATGAAACACCCACCCATCCTTTTGCATATGCAGAGTTTTCCCTTTTCTTTTTAAATTAATGGGAAAGTCATTGAAGGCAGGGAGAATTGTGTGGATGGTTGGGTCAGGATCTTATATTCATGAGATCTGCAATTCAGTTCAGCCAGAATGTACTTAACTGAAGCCAGTTTAGTTCTATTAGACTCCTGCTCAGTTGGTTTGTAGATCAGATTTTTTTTTAAAAAATTTGTCCTTAATCTGGCAAATGTTCTATTTCCTAGGGGGTCCAGGAAACTTCTCTAGCATTTTGGTATACAGCTTTTTTTTGCTTCCAGAGCCTCCTAAGTCTTCAGTGTGTTCCTAATTTATATGGCAATGCTCCAACTGTTTTACCAGCACCAAGCTCTTTAATAGCATCAAGCACTGGTGTCTCGGCTCTGGAGCAAACAGAATAGTTTGGGTGTGCTTTTGTCTTTGGTGAATGATTTTCTGTTGCGTGGTTATTTGTAATAATGGGCATTCATTATCAAGAGAGAGTCCTTTGCTCAGGAGTCATCATGGGGCATGCTGCAAATGAATCTTGACACGACTTTGCATTTGTGTATTAGGGGCTCATAATGTGCATTTATTTGTGTAATGCAGAATGCAGTTTTTAAAAAACATCAAAGTGCAGATCATACATAGCAGATGCTTCTAAAATATCACATCTTGGCCAATTCTTCTGCGGTTTCCCCCCCTCCAACTTCCAAATATCTTGGTGCACATTTAAAAGGAATAACCTGCCATATTTTATTTAAAACCATAGCCAAGTTTGAACTTACAGAAGCACAAAGAGGAATGGAATGCTCTTTTTATTTTTTTAAAAACAAATAATTCCTGTAACTTTAAATGCTGTAATAGTTTTTATTGTTTTGCTTAAGAAAAAACTATGAAAAATACACTGCTTGAGGTTCCGCCTGGATCAGATTGCTCCTGTGTTATTATACAATGCAGAGTTTATTGCTGCATAAATTCAAGATTGAGTAGTACATATGGTATGCTTGGTTATGTCGTTCTGTATGAAATCTGCAATGCATCCTATATATGCTTACTCAGAAGTAAGTCTTACTGTATTCAGTGGTGTTTATACCTGGATGAATATGTCCAGAATTTCTGTTTGAATTGTTCTAATTTAACAGGATCTTTTTGATACTGCTGAGGGCAGTATTTCTTGCCCACATTGTTATTCTGTTCGTATTCAAAGAACTGTTTAACCTTGTTCTTTTAGCAGTGCTTGGTAATATCTTGCAATACAGAAAGTTCAAAATAATGTATGAGAAGTCATTACTTTTCTCTGTAGTAGAGCATTGTGCGATGCAGAGACCTGAAAATATGATTTCAAGCAACCAGGTAAATAACATTCACATGACCATTATAGCCTTAAACTGTTTTCATGGAATGTCTGTATTTGATTACATTTTGTGAGAGTGAGTTGAGGGTCTGTGCGAAGTAAAACTGAGCATTTTAAAGAAACCTATATTCCTTAAAGTTGCCTCTATAGTTATAGAGGAGAAAAGCAGAAATTTGTTCAGTGTATTGTAAAAGGTGGGTGGGTTTCATGGTGATATTAGGAGGGGGAAATAGTTAATTTGATTAGCAAAGACTAGAAATATTATGGAAAAGTTTACTGTATGGAACACAGAATGAACCATAATATTCCTATATTTGTATATAAGCTGGTAATAAGGGCCGTGAAATCCCAATCAGTTGCCTTATAAATATTACCTAATGTATTGTAATACATATTATTATTATTATTATTATGTCTCTTTTTGCCATTGGTTCTGTGCATGATAATGTAATAAATGTGCCGGTGAGTTTCCTCCTTGCTTTCTTTCCCTTCCCTTCCCCTCTCCATGCTTCTAAAGCCCTGCACTTCAGTGTATTTTATTTATTCAGAGTACAGCTCTTGGCCTGCTTAACCAATCAGAGAGGCTTTAAGGGCCCAGGACTAGCCATGGTGCTGAGCTCCAAATGTGATTCCAACCCTGACAGGAGGATTATAGGAAACAGATGACTTACGCTTCTAATTTGTGGCCTTAAATTGCAAACAGAATTTCAGGAGTCGAGCAGAGTAATAAATGGCAATAGAGAAAGCCACACACAGCCAAATCAGTATGTGGTGGTTGTAGGTTAAACTAAATAGGAAGAGACAGGTTATGATGGTTTAGTGTATTACAGAGAAGAAAGTCTTAAATTACTAGTGCTGAGAGGTATTGCACTATAGCAGACAGTATTCCATTGTATAGTCTGCAGATAGCATGAGCAGAACAATAAAAAGGCAGGTTTAGCAGAAAACCTGTTGCTGGACAAATCTTTCTCCTTACCTAGAAAAGAAAAGCTGTGTTTTATGTTTGCTTTGACCTTAACTATATGTTGGCCTCTTAACATCTGTTTTCTACTGTTGCCGTTTTTCACACCAAATTAACTGTCAGGGAGTCAGATAAAATAAGTTTAAAATACTTCCAAATTATTATTTTTTTTATTTTTCACGATGGCCAATAATACTGCCCCCCATTTCCCCTCTTTATCTCAAACTGTATGAAAAAAATAATCAACAAACTTACACCAGATTTCTTTCTGATAGAAGGCATAATGTCATTGTGATTCTAGCACACCATACTCTGACATAACATTGCAGGAGATGAATCCTGGTATACTCCATATTGCTGGAAGATAGTGTAGTTACAGTAATTCATTGTTTGCTAACTAGGACAGTTTCTGAATGATTCTCCCCCCCCCCCAAAAAAAGCCACCACAAAATGTTTCAGGAAATTTTAAAAAAGGGAATTTGCAAATTTCTTTTTTAAAATGTTATTTATGATTTTCATTTATAACAAATATACATTTCAGCAACACACACACACACACACAATTCTTATATACCAATCTTTGACTTCCTCCTCCCTCTTTTTGTGGCGCTATAAATTTGTTTGCTTTCTTTACCCCTGCATATCCCAATTAACTCTATTCTTTTTCTCATCTATTTCCTATACAATTTAGAAACTGAAAGTTTTTTACAACACAGTGGTACCTCGGGTTAAGTACTTAATTCGTTCTGGAGGTCCATTCTTAACCTGAAACTGTTCTTAACCTGAAGCACCATTTTAGCTAATGGAGCCTCCCGCTGCCGCCGTGCCACTGCTGCGCGATTTCTGTTCTCATCCTGAAGCAAAGTTCTTAACCCGAGGTACTATTTCTGGGTTAGCGGAGTCTGTAACCTGAAGCATATGTAACCTGAAGCATATGCAACCCGAGGTACCACTGTAATCCTGCTAATGTCTTAATTTGTTTGTAAATATTCAATAAACAATTTCCATTCCTTATTAAAAGTTTTGTTGTCTTGATTTCTCATTCTTCCGATAAGTTTTGCCATTTCTGTATATTCCATTAATTTCTGTAGCCATTCTTCTCTCATTGGGACTTTGTCTTCTTTCCATTTTGCGGCAAATATCATTCTTGCAGCGGTAGTTGCAGGGAATTCACAAATTTCATGATCTAACAGGACCAAAGTGATTCTTTTTCATGGGTGTTTCCAGATTGGGTCAGGGCTTCTTATGCATAGCAGCCCCCCCCCCCCCCAGTGTCTGCACTATATTGTTGGCTTCAAAATGCCTGCTCTCCCAATTTATCTGAATTTATGCCTTCAGGGGGAAAATCCAGTAATACAGACATGCTACCAATGACCTGTTTCTGATTATATCAACAACCTTGTTGCAAATTAAGCTCCTCTCTGGAAGCACCCCAGAACTACTGGATCACATGGTTTTCTTGGAGCATCTGAATTTGGGCAGCCCAGTTTCGCGCCACTTCATTACCTAGAGCTTGCAGTGAAGTGCATCACAGCCAACAAAAGGGGTCTTTATTTCTTTTGCCAACATTTATATTCTTCCCCTTCAATGTCAGTTGGCATTTCCAGGGTGGCAAAGGGAGATGAGGAGCAACAATAGCAGGAAGTGATCAGTTTGACTTTTCCTATAGAGGCACTTAAATTACAGAGGCTGCAGTTCTATACCTACTGACATGGGATTAAGCCTCATTAAGGAAAGGGGAGTTTACTTCTGAGTAGACATGTACAGGATTGTGCAGTTACAGGATCAGTCCTTTGTTTATTTACTCAGAAATATGTCCTACTGGATATAATGTACCTGACTTCTCAGTAAATGTGCCTACGACTGCAGACGTGGCTCTTTACTCAGTGTTAATGCTGATTTCACACAAGCCTTGTGCAATAGTAAAAAGATTTAGCAACAGTGAAGTCTGCCTTAGGTTCTCAATTTACAGGTGTGATAGTCCCTCCCCCCCTTCACTACAGCAGTTACACACTTTTGTGTTTGCAATCTCTTAGGAAGGAGAGGAGAAATACCAACCCCAAATACTAATGAGCTACTGAGTTGCTGTCTAATGATTTCTAATAAAGAGATAATTGTCTTGAAAAAGACAAATGTTCAAAATACAATGATAAGGTTGGTGGGTGGAGAGAACAATTCTTTGCTTCAAAGCAATGCTTGAATATATTGTGGCATATAAGGCTTAAAGATGCGTATATTTAATCCTCGAGCCATGTAATGGCATTTTCTTGGTCAGATAATTCATCATGTTAAAAACTTTAGTCATTGGAAGCGCTGTGTTTTATTTCAAGCATCAAAGCCCACTTACATCAGAATGAACGAAAAGTGTTGTCATTGCCAAATGGTTATTGTTTTAAGCAGGTCTGTTGATTATCATTGGAAATGACTTGCTAAATACATTTTGATTAATCGCTTGCAAAAATTATGCTTGTTAGAGCTGCTTTCTATTCTGTTCTCAGCGTAGGTTATATAGCTTGCTTCCTTTACAACTGGGATGCGTAAGCCACCCCTCCCCCGCTCTTTAAAGTTACCAGGTGAGAAAGGAAAACAAATCTTAGTCTAAAGCTTTTGTCTAAAAACCCTGGTTCCCTTTGTAAACACACACACACACACAATTATTGTCTGTGCCATACAGGAAAGAATGGAGCCTATATATCAGACCTGGACATTTTCCGACAGGAGATGGCTTTTGTTTTTGCACCCCGTCAACACCGATCACCTAATTAAATCTGATATCTCTGGCTGCCACAAAATAATTTGTTAATAGTTCTTTGGGAATTTACTTAATGAGTTTAGATGTCTTTTGTATGGTACATGTGGGGGCATTTTGGAAAATGGAGCTGAGCGGGGGAAATGGGGGCAAAGCAAAGAGGAGTTCAAAACAAAACAAAACAAAACACCCCCCCCCTCCACCACCCTCCTGATACAACCAAGCCAGACGCGGTAGGTGTAGTTTGAACACATATGCTTGTGGACTGTAGTCATTCATTAGCAGAGAACAGAAAGCAGTTCTGAAAACAACACACAAAAACCTTCCCTATCAAATCCAGCCGTGGACATCTGTCAGGGATTCACATGCTACACCTTGATCAAGCCGAGACGGTGGCACCATTTTCTTTAACAAACACCAGAAGCCTTCCTTGAGCCTTTATTTTAACATTTTCTCAGGGGTTAGATTCCCTTTCTTCTCCTGCTCTGTGGAGAGTAAAAGGAGCTTGTTAACTTGCTTAGATATTTTGACTGCTGATGCACTCCGGCCACTTGCCTGTGGTAACAGTGTCAAAGCGTTACTGGGGATAATTGCTATATTTGCAGTCCGATGAGTGCCTGGACTTGGCTGCGTGTGCAAGCGGCTAAAACAGAAAAAGGGCAAAGGAGAGAGTTCTGTGAATCGCCTTCCATGCTTTCCCAGTGCCTCGTTCGTGTGAACAAATGTCAAATTAATTCAAACTTTGAGCGGGGAAAAGAAGGTGGGAGGTTATAAAGAAGAACTTCAAAGTATAGTCCGTACCTCAACCTGCATTGCTTAAGGATTGGCCAAAATACAGATCTATTTTGTTGGGTTGATGGCAGTGTTTTATAGGCCCATCTAGAATGGCAATACCACTTTTACCTGACATGCCCCACACCTCATGGATCCTGGGAAATGAGGTCTGGTGAACTTTTTGTTACCGATTCCATGCTGCAGCTCCCATTACTCTTGGGGAGGGGGGCAGGGAGGGAATACCTATTAAACTAGTTTAACCCTGTAATAGAGATAAGGCCTACATATGAGGAACAAGTCTGTGGAAGAAGATAGAAGGGTTTTCTCGATCAGTGGGCTGTAGACTGAGGGCAGAATGAGCTAGAACAGACCTGTCCAGCTTGCGACCTACTCATATAAATGGAGTTCACCAGCCATGCATTGTTTTTTCTTCTTCTTTCCCTGAGGACTATTGCAATCTTGCTGTCTTTCTGATCAACCAACTGCTGGCAGACGAACAGGAACTGCTGGGTCTGTGTTTCACTTGTGACTGATGGGTTCCAGAATCTGTGGCCAGTGCTTGAGCCAAGAGCGAAGGAACGTGCTATGGCATGATGTTTTCTGTTCATGTGCACCTTCGTGGCATTTGCTCTCCTCCTGGCCCGCCCAGGAAGGAAGGACTGAATGAGGAACCCAAAACCAAGAAGCTAACTCAGAGCAAACTGTCCTGATCAAACAGATATTCATGGAGGTGGAGCTTAAGAAGAAATGAAAGACTGTAGAGAGTTCTAGGCAGGAGAAATGTCCACCCTGCATTTAGTTGTGCCCAACTTCTTCTCCGTTGGAGGGGCTGGTACTTTATCTTTCCCCAGATGGCTCCTCCTTTTATGAAAAGATGGATAAAACCTCTTGGCAGTGTGAGACCAGGCCCTTAGTTTTTCTGTGAGCGACCGGTTGCAGCTTAGATGTCCGTAACAAAAAACCAAACCAAAACCCTCCTAGAATCTCTGGTAAACATTTCCTGTTGCTATACATGCCCAGCCCACAACAGTAGTCTTGGTGTGTGTTTGACAAAACACAGCTATTCCCATAATGTCACATTGTGCAATATAACATATTTTCTCTTCTCATAGAAGTGTGAGAAAAGTTGCCTAAGAAAGATGTCTGCGCTGGAGCAGTTTCTAGGCCTTCAGTAAAATCACATGACCCTCATTCTGGTCAAAGAATGTTTTCTTCCCATTGTTGTTGTTGTTGTTGTTGCTTAAACTAGAACACCCAAGGTCCATCAACTTGACCCAAGTGCAAGATTGTGGCTCAGAGTCCTGGACGTGCACTTGCAATTAAGGAACAGCTTGCACTGAAGTACACACTCAGCCCAGCATTTTGTTTTTGATACCAGAAATGAGCTCACAATACCGACTTGCAAAAATCCGCACTGCGTTTTCTTTCCACCTTTCTTGCTTTCAGGAGCCTAATTTAGATGAGGAAAGCCCTTTGTTGCTGCAGTTTTTAAACAACAGAGAGTGAGAGGAGTGAGAGTCACCCAGAGCATTCCTGGTAGATCGAAAGCTATCTTCTACCCAGACTTTCTCTATGGAACTTGGACACAAGGGTACAACTTTGAAACTCTATGAATTTGGACCTGGGGAGCTTTGAACCACCTTTGAGCTCATCACACCACATAAGCGATTAGAGAACTGGGCCAAAAGTTATTCATAAGACCATCTCTCCATTTTAAACTTAGAACACGTGCTGTAAAACATTTGAGCGCCCCTAATTAAGAAGTAACTAGAGAGTATTAAAAATATTAGTTACATTGTCAATTGTGTCACAAGTCATATACAGTATAGATTGCATCTGACAATTTTTTGATGGCCCTTCATTTAGTAAAGATGTGAATAATTTATAGATGCTCTTATGACATCCATTTTCCGAATGGAAATTGAGAATATAATGGAATTTAATGTTATTAATATGCAATAACAAATGGCAACTTAAGGAAAGATCGGTTATAAAATATACCTTCATGATAAGAATTGCATTCACGGCTTGCTGTGCAATTAATTTCTTTTTCTTTCTTCATCAGGAAAGCCAGAATACATTTTTTTAAAGAATTCTGTTCAAAGAAGTCCATACTTTATAGCATGATGCTTGTGGATTATGTCACTATGAGCAATATATATAGACCCGATATGGCTATTGTAGTGCACCTATGCACTTGAAGCAAGGAGTCTTATTTTACTTATTTAATCAGGATATTTATAAATCACCCTTCCCACGGTGATGTACAACAAACATGCACGTAACATAAAACAAGGATTGTTTTTTTTTTTAAAAAGTGAATATTTCAACATGGTTAACAAAGGCAATTTTACTTGTTTTATTAAGATACTGAAATATTTATTATTAATGTAAATCTCTCTCTTGGAACGTGAGGTGTGCCACCATATGACAGTAATGCCAACAAATGGCCATAGTTGCATGGGTGTGCATGTATAACATGTATATTGCATGACAGTTGGTTCAACTCATTTCAACCCTCATTAGGGACACCTTAGGCAGGTAAAGGAAAGGGTAGAGCTGTTGGAACTGTTAATAGTTTTCTATAGCTCATTTCCAAGTATGCTGGAGCTTCCTACAAAAGTACTCAAATAGAAAAGTCAGCTGCTGAGCAAACACTCGCCCCCCACCCCAGCCTTCCACATCCATGTGATATTTTAAAAATTATGCCCTTTTGAGGGGTCAAAAATTTGTGCTGGGTTTATCCCATTATCATTTTTCCCTGCTACACACAGAAGAAAAACCCAAATAGAACCAAGGGAGGGCTGCAGGCAATGACAAGGCATTAAAACATAATGGGCCCGATCTTTAGCTGGTGTAAATCAATGCAGCTCCAACGCTGTCAGTTGAGGATCCAGCTCAGGAGGTCAAATTGAGCATACGAGACCTCCTGACCTCCCCAAATAAATCTCTCCGAAGCCCTCTTCACCTTCTCTAGTCAGCTCAGAAACCCTGAGAGAGGGATTCAGTTTGCAACACTCTCCCCTGGAGGCAATTCCCCATTTCCTGTACTACAGCCCAATTTTTCTATCCTCCTGGGTGGTAAAGACAAGGAAGTATAGAATACAGCAATTTCACAGGAGCAGGAGTCGTAGCCAGGAAGCTCTCAGGGAAATGGATGCATCCTGCCTTTTTACTGTTGCTCGTAGCAAAGGCTTCAGTGCGCTCCTTTTCTAATGCAAAGTGAAGTCTACTTTGTTTTTCCGCCTCCAGAAACCTTGTGAAGATGGCTGATGCAGGATGATGTGCATTTTACCTGGCAGCCAGGAGTGTTTGTTTAATACGGGATATTATTTTGAATCTGGCAAGATGCTGAATGCTAATGCTCAGCATGCTAATGACTGCCCTCTGCTCTCACGGAAACCATTAGGTACGGAGGGACTTTCGACACATGGCTGAATAGACCTCAGAGCAATATGTCAGCTGCCATGAGGGGGAGAAAAGAAATCCAGCTGGGGTTTTGTAGCTCACTCTGTTATCCAGTAGAGATTCACCTCCATAACAATTAGAGTCCTGGTTATAGAGAATTGTCCACAGCCAGCCCTACCATTAAGCAAAGTGAAGTGGCTGCCTCAGGCAGTAGATGCTGTGCTGAAGGACAGCCCTGTATGTGTCATGGGGCCTGTCCTAGGCTCCCTAAGCTAACCTGCTGCCCTCAGGTGGATGCTGACAGCGCTGTCCTCCTCCTATTTCAGTAATGTTCACCATTCCTACATGACAAATGCCAAACCACCACCCACCATGGAAGCAGTGTAGGGTAGGTGAGGGAACTTACTCAGTTTGGATGATGGGGGAGGGGAATCCTGAAGGAGCGTCTCCACCCCCATCGTTCAGCCCGGACACTGAGGTCCAGAGCCGAGGGCATTTTGGCGGTTCCCTCCCTGCAAGAAGTGAGGCTACAGGGAATCAGGCAGAGGGCCTTCTCAGTGCTGGCGCCCCCCTGTGGAACACCCTCCCATCAGATGTCAACTTTTAGAAGACATCTGAAGGCAGTCCTGTTTAAGGAAGTTTTTAATGCTTAATATTTGGTTGGAAGCCGCCCAGTTTAGTCGTGTCCGACTCTTTGTGACCCCATGGACCAGAGCACGCCAGGCACTTCTGTCTTCCACTGTCTCCCGCAGTTTGGTCAGACTCATGTTTGTAGCTTCTAGAACACTGTCCAACCATCTTGTCCTCTGTCGTCCCCTTCTCCTTGTGCCCTCAATCTTTCCCAACATCAGGGTCTTTTCCAGGGAGTCTTCTCTTCTCATGAGGTGGCCAAAGTACTGGAGCCTCAGCTTCATGATCTGTCCTTCCAGTGAGCACTCAGGGCTGATTTCCTTAAGAATGGATGCGTTTGATCTTCTTGCAGTCCATGGGACTCTCAAGAGTCTCCTCCAGCACAATAATTCAAAAGCATCAATTCTTCGGTGATCAGCCTTCTTTATGGTCCAGCTCTCACTTCCATACATCACTACTGGACATGGGTGGGGTATAAATTTATTATTATTATTATTATTATTATTATTATTATTATTATTATACCTGACCCTAATGTGATCTTAGAATGCAACTTGAGAATGAGTGGGCAGGCAGGGACAAAGTGGGCTGGCTTGGGGCAGGCATGGTATTTTGTAGTCTACAAAAGTGTAGAGCCAGTGTGGTGTAATGGTTAAGAGCAGTAGACTTGTGATCTGGGGAACCGGGTTCGATTCCCCGCTCCTCCACATGCAGCTGCTGGGTGACCTTGGGCTAGTCACACTTCTCTCAAGTCTCTCAGCCTCACTCACCTCACAGAGTGTTTGTTGTGGGGGATGAAGGGAAAGGAGAATGTTAGCCACTTTGAGACTCCTTCAGGTAGTGATAAAGTGGGATATCAAATCCAAACTCTTCAAATCCAAACTCTTCTACTTTGTAGTCTACAAGGCTCTGCCACCCCACTGGAGTATCATGTGTCATGTGCACACACACGCTGACATGCCTCACTTATGTCCAGGGCTGGATGCAGTGCTGCATCCTGCACAAACTGTACACTAGGGCCTATAGATTTCAGTAGATGGAGTTGCGTCCCACACAAGTTCCTGTGTATGAAGGGAACACTGCAGCGCTCAACAGAATCCATTTGTCCCCTTCCTTTCCCCAAGCACCTCTCTGGGTATCTCTCATGTCAACCTCTCTTGCTGAGATCTTAAATTATCCTTATCCTTCTGAAAGCTATACTTCTTAATGGTGATCGTTTGGATTTTTACAACTGATTGAAGCGAACAGAATACAGTTCTCAACAGCTATTAAGGGAAGTCCTTCTTTGCTTGGCAAATGCTTATTGAGTTGAGGAACAAAGCTGTGAGCCTATTATGTGAAACTGTAATGCGAGATCCATTGTTTGAAGGTTTACTGTTGTCCTTTCTCTTTTTTTCTTTCCTCCCCCCCCCCTTTTTGCCTGAGCAGGATGTGAATATCTCTGGTGGATGGAGGTTAGCTAAGTAAGTCATGCATAGATGGAATTTATTAAGTTTGCACGGTAGTGACAGCTGTGAGTGGGAACAGTAACTCCAAGTGTGCCAAGGGCTTGAAGAGAAAGAATTTTCATATGTGTGTCTTAAAGGAAAACTGCAGCGTAATTACGAAAGCTGTCCTAACCACTGCATCCAATTACAGAGGGAATTCGCTAAATATGATTTTAAAATTGTAATAATTTGACAGAAGGCTGCCATTTTGAGTCTCAGGAGGCAGATTAGGACAGAGGAAAGTCAAGTTTCATTAAGAACCACTGGAAATCAGACAATTTAAGGTAAATTCATTTAATTAGAGATACATATAGCACTGTCTGTATAATCAAATAGCTGCTTTAAGAACTCTGTTAAAGGAACTAATGCGGCTTCTTTTGAATATGGAATTTCCCACGTAATACTTTGGAAATGTAGTCTTGTAGCAGAAATGTTCCCCCTCCTTAATACACTCTGCCTCTCACAATGACAGTGACTCTGACAGGAATATCATTTTAAAACATGTTTTCCTTTAGTAAAAGGATGGTTCTGTCCATGAGGTTTGATCCAACAAAACAGACAGATAAAGTTCATCTCCTACTTTAGGATGCTCTTAACTAGCCTACGAAGGCTTTCCCTCCAGCCTCTTGCTCTTTGCTGATGTAACTAAGAACATGTACAGGTAGGAGACAAAGTGCCTTATGCCAGCATGAATCCTCCTTTGACTTGTGTGTATTTATTAGAATGTGCGTAGAATGTTTGCAATGGGGGACAATAGCAATCTGAACTGAGAAGACCGCCAGGCAAAAGGCCACACACCACGATGAATGTGGATGCCTGCTGGAACAATGATGCATAGGAGCCAAAGTTGAGGTGGGCTGAGAGGGAGGGCAGGAATACAGGGGGTCTCTGTTTCTGTAGCAATGCAGCTACATCAGGCATAGGCAAACTTGGCCCTCCAGATGTTTTGGGGCTACAATTCCCATCATCCCTGAACACTGGTCCTGTTAGCTGGGGATGATGTGAGTTGTAGTCTGAAAACATCTGGAGGGCCAAGTTTGCCTATGCCTGAGCTACATCCTCTCCTGTGGGGGGGGAATGAAGAGGAGGCGGGGTTTCTGTCCAGTATGTGGCCAGATCATCATCACCCAGCCAGTGGCAAAGGAGGACCAGCGCAAAGGTTCTGTAGCGATGCAGAGGAAGAGAAAATTGAAGGCAGAAGAGAGATAAGATAGAGGGGATAATGCAGGGGTCAGCAAACTTCTTCAGCAGAGGGCTGGTCCACTGTCCCTCAGACCTTGTGTGGGGCAGGACTATATTTTGAAAAAACAATGACGAGTGAATTCCTATGCCCCACAAATAACCCAGAGATGGGCACGTTCTACTCATGTAAAACCATGCTGATTCCTGGACCAGATTTAGAAGGCAATTGGGCCAGATCCAGTCCCCAGGCCTTAGTTTGCCTACCCATGGGATAACAGATCCTATAGACCCTTGCTTCTCACATCTGAGACCCAAGCTAAGTTGGCAGCAGTGGAGGACACCCATCAGTCCTTTCCTGCCATAATCATTCCTGATTATGAGTAGAGTGTCCTCCGCACCTATAGCTCTATAGGCTTTTGACACCCATTTGCATAGGTTGGGCAGGGAGTCTGCTGTTTCAGAGTCCTTCTTTTGCACACCTTCATGCAGCCATCTTGATGAAGCTGCCCCACCCTTGAAGGAGCAGGAAACAAAACTGCAACCCACTGTGAAGAGGAGAAGGGGTCAGTGGGCAGGGGGAGAAGGGCTAGTAACGAGGCACAGCAGAGTTATCTTAGATGGCTGAATCATGGGACTTTTATCAGAGCAGGAGTGATGACATCATCTGCCAGAGTATAATTGATGGACACTCCTTGTTCTGGCAAGCAGCTGAGGTGATAATGAGGCTTTCACGTTTGTTTGTGAGAACATAGAGGGAGTCATAGAAGAAGAAAAATAAGCAGAGGCTGGATACTTCTTTCCTTTTGTTCTATGGTGTTCTTACTTCATTCCAGCAGTTTAAATGATAACACTTCCTTGCAAGACTGTTTTTATTTCATCTGACTGAAAATCTTTTGTGTTTTCCAAGTTAAATCTATACAACTGAAAGTAAGCACCACTGAGCTTAATGGAGCTTAACCCCCAGAATTTATGTATTGGATTGCATCCAGGCTAATACAAATACTTTTCTGTATACTGCTGCTCTTTGGTAGATAGGTATACGCATGTGTAATAATGGATCAGCATACCTATCTTAGGGCGTGACTCTGGGGGACGAGGTCCCACACTTCAAAGCTTACCACTACACCCTTAGTCTCTATGTGCTAAGGCAACTTCCTCTGTTGTAATTCTCTGCACCCTTGCCAGACTACAGTTCTCTGGATTCTTTTTGGAAGTGGCAAATGTCTGTGGTTTCGATATACCCATCCCTGCTGAACCCTCTTCCATGTGCCCTCTTTTAAAACAGATGTGTATCAAAGAGCTGATGCATTGTACCTAGTCACTACAGTTGTTCACTTTGTGCACTTGAAGGTGTGAATGACAGGAAGGATATACCATTTATGAATGAACTTCAGCCATAATTCTTCTTTTCTTTTTGTCTGATAATTTTGGAATGGCATCCTGCTCTTCTCACTTAGTCTTGGCTTGTTTTAGAGAGCTCTCGGTAAAGAATTAAATTATTTCTGATTTTGCAGAGCTCTTTAGGTGGCATCTTTTAATTTTCACCTTTTCCGGGACTTTTGTTGCAACCCAAGATTTAACATGCAGCAGGTTAATTCCACGGTTTTTAATGAAGCACTTCATTCTCTCCCCTTTTTGGTTGTTAGACCACATGGGATACGTTCCCTTGATGTGTGGGGAGTTCTGATTAGATGAAAACATACCTCTGAGGAAGCTCACATTATCGCACATGAAACAACAGAAAGGGAAGGGGGAACGATGTGTAGAATCATGTAAAAATAATGGTTGTTAATCAAATTTTCCCTTAATCATTCTCCAGCATCGCTGTGGTAGCAAAGGTGGTCAGAAGGCATGCCAGGATATCCAGGCTGACATGAGATGGAACAAATAACAAGAAAAGGAGCCTCCAAGGAAGCTTGCATTACCACACAGACATTACTTCATATACAGAATTTGAGTCTCCTTGGTTTCTTCCAATTCTGAGGAGGTGTGTGCCATTATACAACATTTTTGGAAGTTGCCAGTATGGATACAATCTCAGAAGTGTGTGTGATGAAGTTGATTATGAGCCTCTACTTCAGGGGTGGGAAACTTCAGACTCTACCTGGTCCTTGGAATTTTCCTTCCACCACTCCCGTTCCCAAGATATGCCCTTCATTACTTCTGCTTTCCACCCTTCTTGAATGGTTTTGCCTCATAGGAATGTGTCCCTGAACTCTGATGATGCTTCCAGCTTGTGTGGGTGGAGCATAGAGTGAAGTGTGTGTAGAAATGAATTAGTGGTTCAGACATATATCCAATGCTCCAACTACTTTTGCCTCTGGTCTGGTCCAATGCAACATTGGCATGTTGTGGTCCTTGAAGGTTTCTTAGAAGAGATTGTGACTCTCAGCTTGAAGAACGTTCTCCGCCCCATACTGTCACCTTCCCCTGCCTGTCATTAACAATGCTATGTCTCTATGTTAAGAGGAGCTGTGGCAATAGTCTTGTTTAAAATTGACCCCATCCATTAACTCAGTGGGTAGCCTTGTGGAATGCAAGTGCCTTTCGACTTCATTCCCTCATCTATCGTACAGAGTCCACCATAATGACTTAATTTACAGGACTACTGTGAGAAATATTCCAAATAAGCATGAACTTTTTTTTTACTATTTGACGTTCGCATAGCACTTTCCCCTAACTTTATGTAACTTTGCAAAAATCCTTACAATTGAAGTGCATGTGATTAGAGAACCTCCAAGTGTCTTTGTATCTCCAAAGTGATATATCATGACTTTCAGCTGTGCCTCTGCACTGCTTTTTAAAAATACCTACATGGGTCTTTATGTGCAGACAATGTCTTATGTCCAGACAGTATGGAGTACCTTGGACTCCCTCATGTAGTTCAATACTTTCTCATTATTTTCCCAAGTTGAATTGCTACCTCTCCAAAGAAGAATACTTTAGTAGATAGTGATAAGATTGTACCATATCATGCCTTCACAAAAGCAAATAATGTTAACTCCTGGTACCATGGGTGAGAATTAAAACTGGATTATTATTTTTTGCCATGTGAGATCCACGTTCCTTCTAGCTGTTGGAGGACTGTCAATACATACTCCATGGGAACCATCCCATAGTGAGTCTACTGTTCATTGCAACAGGTCCAAGGGGCTCTTGATGCTGGGCTCTCTGTTGGGGTTTTGGCCTTTGGCAGATGACCAGCCCTGCTGACCCTTCACACGAGCCCTGTGTGAGAAGGATTACTTTTGAAAGTAGCTCTATGGATTGAGCTATGCACATTTCTCACTAACGCCATATACCAAGGGGGAGTGAGATGGAAACACCCCAAACCATACTTTCTCTGTGAGCAAAAGAACCAAGGCCACATTATCTTGCTCCAATTAAATTATGTTTTCCCACAGAATGTTAGCTTCAGGGTAGTCTTCTGAGGCACTTGACGTACTTCATCTTAATTTCTGGGTAATGTGGTGCTGACAATCATTTAAGACAATGTAGCTGATAGGCCAGTCTCCCCCAACCTCCAAAAAATGTTTTTTCCCTAGCATATCCTGGTGACACTTTTCTGAGATGGATGTCTTCCGCAGAATTTGATTAATGTAATGCAATAAAAGAGATGTGCACTAAGGTGTCTGAACATGTCTTGTTAAGTATCTTTGATTCATTATATGTAGTTCTTAGTTCCCTTCTCTTTCTTCAGTTCATTTTTTAACATTTCAATAATATATCTATAAATATGAAAAAGTTGGCACTTTCAAAGTCACTGACATATATGTCTACTAATTCATGGCTCTAAAAAATTTGTATCTTTCAACTTGTCATTTTAAATGTTGTACGTTTTATTGCTGTAAGTAACCTGTGTTAGAAATTAAATGTTGAACTTTAGCGAGGAAATAAATAAAATGGTTGACAGAGTGGCTATACCACAAGGTATCTGAACGTAGTACTAAGATAAAATTGCTGACCGTCTCCCATCCTAAGATGACTGGATGATTTTAGAGTCATGTCATTTGGCAGTGCTCCATATGAGTACAAATAAATGAGCAAGAAAGTTAAAGCTTCAGAAACTGTCAATCACAAGCCATCACCTAAGTGCAAGATCACTTGCACCTGGGCAGGTGTGCATGTGTGTTTGTGAACGGGTTCAGGGGCAAGCTGGAAAATTGCTCTGTCAGGTAAAGCTAAAGGTATGCAAGTAAACTGAGCAGACTGGATTTTGGAGAATCAAGATAGAGCGGGGCAAAGGTATTAGAAGCAGGAGCAAACAGATTCAATCAAGGTGCACCCCAAGAGATCTGAATACTGTATGGGCTCTTGACCAATCTTGAAGCAGCTTCTTCCTGTTTTCTTTTACTGTGACTACTTGGAGGCTAGAGCCAAAGGGGGCAGCAAAGCCCAAGTGGTCTCACATAGGAATATGTCAATTTTGGTTTTGCTCCGTTTTCCATTTTCCCAGTCTTTTTTTTTTTTAACGTGCTCATGAAAATTCGTTTGAGTGCATATTTCTCCTAATTTTTGTACACACTTTTGCCCAATTACATTTTTTTGCGAGGAATTTCTCCATATAGAATGCAGTTTTGTATATTGCCTTCAGCTGTATATGAATTTATACACATACACTTTGCACTAGTATATGCATTTTTGTATACAGTGGTACCTCGCAAGACGAATGCCTCGCAAGACAAAAAACTCGCTAGACGAAAGGTTTTTCCGTTTTCGAGTTGCCTCGCAAGACAAATTACCCTATGGGCTTGCTTCGCAAGACGAAAACGTCTCGCGACTTTGTTTCCTTTGTCTAAATAATAATTTGCAAGACGAAAAATTCGCTAGACGACAAAACTTGCGGAACGAATTAATTTCGTCTTGCGGGGCACCACTGTACATTATCTGGCTGGAAAACCACATTACAAAATTCGGAGAAGTGCAGATTTCAAAGGACGACTCTGTTTCCATGTCGCATTGTCTTCCAGTAAGTGTAAATTCTGCAAGTTTGCCTTTAAATGTGAACCAAATCTAATTTAACCTCCAGCTGTAGTCTTAACAGAGCTTGCATTAAGATAGGAGGCAAGGACAGCTGATGAACTATTCCTGATAGCAACTGTCCTCAGTGACGTCAGCAGATCCTCCACATCTGATAGGCTACGTAGTGTTCCAAGGCATCACATTCACTGTATGAATCCTGATTTGCTGGAATGAATTTGTTGAAGAAAAAGACAGGGAATTGTGCTGGAGCAGGAGTGTGGGACGGATAGAGAGAGAAGCTATGAACAACCTAGAATAAGCAAGCGTTCTTAATAATTACACACACACCCCCGAAAAACAATCTGAAAGATCTACTTTTTTTTCAACACCAAAACTGAATGGACAATAATTTGGTGCAGTCTTACTTAGCACAGAATAAAATATACCTCATGGCAGGAAAAAAGGCAGCTGGCTGGATCTATCCCAAAGGACAAGATAATGTCACATGCTGCAAATATTTTAAGTTTATTTTTCTTTAACATTGATTTCTTTAAAGGAGAATTGCCGCAATTCTTTCCTGATTCAAAAAAAGAGAGAAACAATTCTTGCGTTTATATTAAGAGCTTAAGGAGGTAAGGTTTTCCATGTTAAGAGCAATTCTTTTTTTCTAAAAAAAAAAAATGTTTAGGGGTACTCTCATTTTGACTCAAGAAAACCACAATTTTATAGTTCATATTGGGAAAAATAAATACAGTAATTGGACAAAAGTACAAAAATTCACAAAATGTTTAGGGGTCTGTCCCCCTCCCCAGAAAAAAAAGCACTGGTTAAGAGCAATATGACAACAGGACCTTAAGAATTTCTCAGCTGGCTGATTGTGAGTTTATATATAATTTCCACTTGGAATCTGCCTTGAGTGCTGTATGACAGAAAGTCGGTCTAGATGTTCTAAAATATACAAAATGAGTAAGTGTGTGTCTGCGTACTGTAGGTGGGGCACACATGGTTTCATTGGTAGAAAGTTATCCAGGGTTCAGGTTTTGAAAAAGAAACAGTTTTCCTATTGCTTTCAGAAACAGTTATCCTACTCGTTTACAGCCAGCTTAATGCGCCATGCCTTGACAGGCAACATGCCCCAGTGCAGCGCATGGAAAGGAACGAAAGCCTCAGAAGCATAAGGAAGACGCAACGCTGACCACATGAAAAACTAGGCGGTTTGAGGGCTTGACTGCAAGGTGCAGTGAGAGATGGAGTGGTGGGTTTAGATGGGTAGTGGGTTTGCTGGCAGGAGAGAAAACAGAAGTCATGGTCACTGATCCAGAAGCGATGGCAAACCACACAATGTAACTGCCAAAGATGTTTTCAAAACCATCCAGCGTCTGTGATGGTTTAGGAAGCCAGCACTTGAATATGTGTTGAGGACAGAAGTAGAAAATCAAAGCACTCAAGTGCATTTGTACAAAGTGAGGGAAGGGGCAGGATCCAGCCTGCGCCGTGTGGATTCTCTAAGAGGCTAATGCTTTGCTCTGTTTACAACAATGTACTGAATGGCATATATTTTTTAAAAATATTATTAATACCAACAGCAGAAATCTGGGATCAAGTATTAATTAAGCGTATGAGCTGTGAGTCAGGAAGTCCTTGGTTTATTTTAAAAAGTTCTCTCCCACCTATTTTTCTAAAGAGACTTAAGGCAGTTAACAGGCATAATCCTAAAAAAAAGCCCCTAAACATATTCAAATTAGTAATATATGCAAAAAAGGAGCCAAAGGCCTTTTAGAAAAGACCGCAGAGTGCAAATACATATTCAAGTGGTATTTTAATTTTGTATAGGAGGTTATTGCAAAGTGTTTGGCACCCAAGTCAACACTGACCATATAGTCCTTTTACTGAGACAACCACAGGGAATCTCTGGCCTGCCACACCTTTAAAAAAATCAAGCCTTCCCTGCTCCCCAGGAGAGTTGGATTTTGGAAATTGGCCTTTCCTCACCTGATGATCCTTTCTAATCTGATGATGGGATGGCCAGCTAGACACACGCCATTTTAGTCCATATGTGGCTCTCCCTGTTCTCATTCAGTCTCCACAACAACCCTGGAGGGAGGTTAAGCCGAGACTCAGCGACTTGCCCAAGCTCACCCAGCGAGCTGCATGGCCGAATGGGGGATTAGAACCATGATCTCCAGCTCTTAATCGCTACACCACACTGGATCTCATATGTTACTGCTTATAAGCAAAGAACAATAGATTATGAGAAACAAGGAGCTGTTGTTGTTTACATATCTATTAGCTGCATGTCATACTTGAACATTTAGCCCCAAAAGTTTCCCTAGGGCAGAGAGCGAAGTTGTGGTGCGCCAGATGTTGCTGAACTACAACTCCCAACAGCCCCAGCCAGCATGGCCCATGGTCAAGGGTGCTTGGAGCTGTAATTGGCCCTGGAGGGCCAAAGTGTGGTGTAGTGGTTAAGAGCGATAGACTCATAATCTGGGGAAGCGGGTTCGTGTCTCCGCTCTTCCACATGCAGCTGCTGGGTGACCTTGGGCTAGTCACACTTCTTTGAAGTCTCTCAGCCCCACTCACCTCACAGAGTGTTTGTTGTGGGGGAGGAAGGGAAAAGGAGAATGTTAGCCGCTTTGAGACTCCTTCGGGTAGTGATAAAGCGGGATATCAAATCCAAACTCTTCCTCTTCTTCTTCTTCCCCACGCATACCCTAAGGGGTCTTACAAACAAACTCAGAAGAGAATAAAACCTTATGTGATGACAAAGCCACATAAAACTCACAAAAGTAGCAGGAAAAAATACATTGAAACTGCAGTGCTGTAGTAGAATAACACAAAGGGTTTTCTTCAAGAGCCAGGCTTTCTCTGCCTGTTGAGAGGTAGGCAGTGAGTCTTCTAGATGAGCCTCCTCTGAGAGGAAATTCTATTACTGTGGCACTGAAACTGTGAGGAAGTGCCTTGCTTCTGAAGATGGGGGAACAGATAGGAAAGACTCAAGTGTAGACTGGAGTGAAGGCACAGCAGTCCCTCGAGGTTCCTGGACCCAAACTTCTTAGCACTGTTATCTTGACTTGGGCCAAGAAACAAGCTGGCAGCCAATGGAGGTGTCGAAATGTCTGAGTGATACTCATCATACAGCGAGTGCCTCCTCTCCCCTCGCTGACTGTTGGCACTGGGAGCTAGGCAACGCAGCAGCACAATGTGGTCATGTCACTAGTTGTGTTTAACTGGATGTCACGAGAAAGTGGTGGTGGAGGGAGGAGAGGTGCAGAGTGTCAGCATTCCCCCAACTCTCATAAAGTCTAGTTCTGCCCTGTTTTCCTTCCTCTGAGGAGAAATGGTTGCCACTAGAGACCAGAGATACAGATATGCCGTGCCAGAAGTACCTACAGGCCAACTTTCACCCAGGCTCTTGGCACTACTGCACTGTCATGGTGTTTGTCAGCCTCTCTCACTCACTGAGGATGTTTGGGGGAAGAGGAAGTACCTAGACATGGTGTTTACAGGAAAGCTCTGTGAAGCGTAGGCCCAGGCGGTGGGGGGAGAAAGGGAAATTTGGTGGAGGCGAAGGAGTATGCTATCCCCTGAGGACCAGCATTTCTCTCAGGAGAAACATAGATAGTAAGCTCTGTCAATTCAGTCGCAAGGCAGATTTTGTGCTGGAGTGTGGATGTTTGCTATGAACAAGACATGTTCTGGGGTTCATATGCATTGTATGGTTTGTCTATAGCATCTGCATTGCTGAAAGAAAGAAAGAAAGAAAGAAAGAAAGAAAGAAAGAAAGAAAGAGCAAATTAACCTTGTATTGCCTGTTCCTGCAGCATGCAGGTGTGCATCCTGCATCCTTCAACATCCCTCCTGAATTCCCTATTGCTCACTACTTAGAAACTGTGGTATTAAGTGGTATATAAATTCTTGTCTTTAAATACATTCATGGCCTTCCAAGAGCCCGAGCCTTCGCAGTCTGAGACTTCTAGGGGTGTTTGCCTGCCTCTGGCGGCTTGTAGTAAAGAGGCAGGCTCTGCTAGGTAGAAGTGAACAGGACCCCACAGTGTTACCTAGTGGCAGCTGAAGTAGGCTGTTTCTGGGCAGCACCCTGCAGGCTTATGTCTCTTGCAGTTAAAGGTGGTGGGGCAGTTACATCATCAAGTTATTCTGGTGGGCATTAAGCAGCTAAAGACTGTATGGCTCCTTGGGGCTTCTTGCTTCCTTGGTTGCCAGGCATTTCTCATCATCTTACTCTTGTCAGACCAGCCTCACTATATGCCAGCTTTAGAGGTGTATGGACCATTGTCACAACAGTGCCCAGCAATCGATAAATCAATGTTTTTTTTCCAATGGAGCTTTCAACACCAGTCCTAAAAGTAGTCTTTCACAGCTACTAAATGGCCCGGAGAGATTTAATAGGTTTAAGGGTTGCTCTTTTTTTGTAGTCTTGGTGCCAGAGGAGAAGTTGCACCTTCAGCACTCTGGAAGGTATGGGAATCATATCCAAGTCAGCAGTCACCAACCCTGCAAGAAAGTCTCCCTACATGTGAGAACCATCACAGGAAGGTTTTTAGCTACCCCATCCCCTGCCTTGGGGAGCCTTCCTGCAGGAGGACCGAAAGCAACATCTTGGAAGGGGTATCTCTAGAGCCAAGGTGAAACTGTTCAACCTCCCTTGTTATTGCCAGGAGGTGGAATTCTGTAAATGTGATGTTGTTGCATTTATAGCATTGATATGCTGCTTCCCCTCCCCCTTTTGGTATACAGTGGTACCTCGGGTTAAGTACTTAATTCGTTCCGGAGGTCCGTTCTTAACCTGAAACTGTTCTTAACCTGAAGCAGCACTTTAGCTAATGGGGCCTCCCCCTGCCACTGCGCCGCTGCTGCACAATTTCTGTTCTTATCCTGAAGCAAAGTTCTTAACCCAAGGTAATATTTCTGGGTTAGCGAAGTCTGTAACCTGAAGCGTATGTAACCTGAAGTGTATGTAACCCGAGGTACCACTGTATTTGCTATTATGTTGCTGTTTTATTATTCTGGTTATAATTGTTCTTGAGATAGTTGATTTGGAGATGCATTGCTGCCCTCTTTGTTGCAAGCCATGTTGAGCACAGCTGTTGTGTGTGGAAAACGTGGTACAGTGGTGCCTCGCAAGACGAAATTAATCCGTTCCGCGAGTCTCTTTGTCTTGCAGTTTTTTCGTCTTGCGAAGCACGGCTATTAGCGGCTTAGCGGCTTAGCGGCTATTAGTGGCTTAGCGGCTATTAACGGCTTAGCGGCTTAGCGGCTATTAACGGCTTAGCGGCTTTAAGAAAAAGGAAACAAACTCGCAAGAACTCACAAGACGTTTCATCTTGCGAAGCAAGCCCATAGGGAAATTCGTCTTGCGGAACGACTCAAAAAACGGAAAACCCTTTCGTCTAGCGAGTTTTTCGTCTTGCGAGGCATTCGTCTTGCAGGGCACCACTGTACAAAAAACCCAGCAAGAAGCCCAAAAGCCTTTCAGTCGGGCAGGTGCTATTTATTTATGTGATCATTGTAAATGGGGTCCAGGAAGCAAAAGAGAGGCATTTGTTCTGTGAATGTACATTTTGCCCATTGGAGATTTTACTGTTGTATAACAAAGGGACACCCAATGACAGTCCCACTCCACTGGCTTGTTTTAGGAGGCATGGCTCTCAACGGAGTGTTTGTTGTGGGGGAGGAAGGAAAAGGAGAATGTTAGCCACTTTGAGACTCCTTCGGGTAGTGATAAAGCGGGATGTCAAATCCAAACTCCTCCTCCTCTTCTTCTTCTCCTCAAGGTTCCTGAATTTATGCAAGTTTTGATGATGTAATAGGAGTCTCTATTATCAGAGGCATTTTGATTCCCTGACTCCAATAAAAATATGGCGGTAGACAACAGGAGATTATGAAATGCCCTTTGAGGACAAGAGATTAAGTACAGAGCACTTATGTCTGAGAAACGGTGTAGTTTTAGAAAATATGATCAAACTAGCAAGAGAACGGGAGGGAGGGGGAGGAAAGGATAACAAATTGCAGAATCCGGCCATAAGCAAGGACAGAAGCTACAGCTGACCTGCGAGAAAATATGGCTGAGCTAAAACACTCATTAGCTAGAGAGAAAAAGGAAGAAAGTTTTTGTTTGCTGTTTGTACCATGATCTTAAAATGCAAGTCTGTAAGCAGTAAGACACCCCCAAAAATGAGGAAGGAATGTTGCATTCTGCAGGCAAGGGTGCCACGAGATCCCATCAGAAAAAAAACCAAACCTATGTATTTGACTAAGTAAGCATTTTGTGGAATAGGTTGTTTCCTTCCTTGTTCTTCCTTTGGTGCTGAGGTAGGGGATTGTCATTTTTATCACCAGTTCTTGTAACATGTGTGTCAAAGTTCTTGTAACATGTGTGTCAAAGATTTTACTGCGCCTGTTATTTTTAGTGCCAGATCAAAAATTTCAAAGGCAATGAATGTTGCAGAGTGTTGGTATTTTTATTTTATTTTTTACTTTAGGGTGGGGTGTGGGAGGTTTCTGCAAAAGGCAAGCTACTTGTTGTGTTTAAACTGAGCTGGAAAATAATAATAATAATAATAATAATAATAATAATAATAATAATAATAATAATAATTTTATATACTGCCCTTCATCACAAGCTCTCAGGGTGGTTTACAAAATAAAAAGAGATGTTCAAAAGTGACAGAGTTTGAGCCATGTCAGTATAGGAAGGTTTGCATCTGCTCACTGTTTAGCTCTGAAGGTGATGTTATACCAAGACAGATCACCGGTTCATCTTCCCTGATTGACAGTGATTCTCCAGGATTTCAGGCAAGAGTCTTTCTCAGTCTACCTGGAAAATAGGGGAACTGAATTTAGGATTTTCTGTGTGCAATGCAGGCCACTGAGCCTGACGACAAACAGAGACAAACAAGAAACAGACAATGTGAAACGGCAGCTGAACTCCTTCCTGCACCACAGTGAAAATGCATTCATTTCAGGCCAGCCTAGGTACATGGCAACTTAGGGATGGATCTTAATAAGAGGATTAATCTGGCAACCCTACCTCTGACGCATGACTTTACAAGCCAGGAGGCAACAGAATTAAGAAACTAAAAGTTAATTTATTATTATTATTATTATTATTATTATTATTATTATTATTATTATTATTATGCTTAGGGTGTAAATGCAGCATATTCAGAGCACATGTATGTAGCATAATATTAAAGAAAGCCGTGGGAATCCAACTTCGAAGCTGAGCTAGGCGACTATATGTTAGGATACCCTCCCCCCACAGTAGGAGATTAAACACTCGTTTTGCAATATGCCCCAACTAAGAATTTACTGCTGCCTGTTATTTTTAGCAGCAGAAGAGAGATTAAACGAAATCCGGGATTATTTCAGACAGTGTTAGAAATGAGCAATAATTTTTTTATTTTTTTTTTTATCACTGGGATCAGTCTGACCCAGTTGAGATTTGATAAGGCTTTGGTGCTTCTTTCTGAAATACTCACAAATGCTAAAGTTCCTCAGGCCAAGTTGTCCTTCAATGGGGCAGAACAGAAAGTCGAGGGGGAGGGAAACTGGCCATGAGGTAATATCCCCCCCCCCACTTCAAAACAAACAAGCAAATCCTTCCTTTCCATGACACACCCCAGGGCTTTACAAATGACATTTCTTAAATGCAAATGAGTGCAATGATAGGCCGGTGGTCTGACTGTATAAGGCAGCTTCCCATGCTCCTATGAAGGGAGAGCAAGACAAGCAGGGTGATATGTCAACACTGAGAATGGACTATAGCTGCTGCACCTTCTTTTCCTTCCTTCTTCTCTTTTGTTGTTGGGGAAAGGGGGGAAAAGGAATATGGAAGGCTGAAAGATGAGGAAAAGCTTCTGCAACAGTGTTTTAGTTCATAAACCCCTTGGTGGCAGTGTGGCAAATTTTGAAGTTTCTCAAGGAGAGTCCAGAAATATGGACAGTGCTTTCAATTCAATTTAAAGCACCATGATACCACTTTGAATGGTCATGGCTTTCCCCTGGAAATCCTAGGAACTGCCATTTATTAAAGGTGTTAAGAGCTGTTAGGAGATCCCTGTTCCCTTCACAGAGCTACAATTCCCAGAATTCCCTGGGAAGAGGTGTGAGCTGTTTAACCCCTATGGGAACCATCACTGTGAGGAAAATAAGCCTCTCCTAACAACTCTCATGCATAGTGTATAGTGCAGGTGGGGACACACACACACACTCATACATGCCCCACCCAAAAGAAAAGCAGTGCACTGCATAATTCTCAGTTCATTAGGATCAATTGCCATAGAACAGATGTTCACAGGACATTGAGCTTTAACACACTGAGCTTCAACAAGGCACAAGGAGGGCAGTTTCCCATTTCTGCTACACTCCACCATTTTCTTTCTTTCTTGATTAGTTTTAGATCCAATCTTTCCTCCAAGGAGCTTAAGGCAGAATACATAGTTCCCTAGTGAGGTTTGTGGCGGAGTTGAGATTTGAACCCAGAACCTCCCTGTCCTAGTCCAACACTCTAACCATTACACCACAGGAGCATAGCAGACATGGGAAACTTTCCATTAACGGTATTGCACTTGAGATGGCTAGGAACTGCCATGCAGATGTGCCTTAACACTATCCTAGGTCCCTAGAGCAAATCATAACGTATGGATCAGGAAAGTATATAATGATAATGCTTGTATCTAGTGGTATCTAATGACAATGATTCCTCTCATCATCATTTGGATTCTCTCTCACACACTCAAACTTGTACACTAAGTGAAAGCTACAAGATTGAATTATAGACCATTCAGTTTTCCCCTTGCTGGGATCAACACTGCAGAGTATAACATAACAGAAAGATAGAAAGGTATGTTTCATAAAAAGGGATAAAGTCATATAAAGAGAAGTTCAAATGAAATAAATGGGATTTTGTGTGTGCATGTGGGTATACTGGATTTCTTGCCACTTTCAAGCTAACCCCCTTAGTTCACTTCAATACAATCACTGAAGTAGCTGGGAAAAGAGACAAAAAGATATGCTTTGATATGGTAGATCAACCCCAAAGTTTCCCCTCCTAATAAAATAAAACAAAAGTCTCTTTTGTATATACCGTTTACAATGCAAATCTCAAGTTTGTAATTTCAGGCTCACTTCATGAGGGACAAAGAAGTACCTAGATACACAGAGATAGATAAAATAGAATAGATCTCCAACGACGGGGCATCTTTGATAGTTCAACAAAAGTTTAAAAAATAAATGAAAATCATTTATTTCCCCTGACTACCTTGAATTAGCTCTGTGTGTGTTTGTATGCATAGATGGGCCTGGGTGAGAATGTTGCTGTATCATTACATAAACTTAGCAAGCCATATGGTTAAACAGCACCAGTTTGCATCAATCAGTACCTCTCTCTTATGGGTAGGATTCCCCCCTTCCTTTTAAAAAGGGAAAACATAACAATATGCTTGGAAAGTGAACACCTGAGTTGGCTGCCTGATTATAGAAAGCAAACACATTTTAAGAGCCAAGTTCCTGAAACATCTGCTGGATTTTAAAATCTCTCCATCTTTATTAAGTAAAGAGAGAATAACATGGGTTCCGGAGTATTACATCAAGGATTGTGACTTGTTATATATTTTATTTTGGATTTAGATGAATCTGCCTTTTGGTTTTTAGGCAGTCTGCTCCTGTTGCAAAAATACCCATTTTAAAAGAATGGCAAAGAAAGCTGTTGTAGGTAAGTAGGCCAAATGAAAAAATAAAAATGTTGGATTTTTATATGCTGCCTTTAACATTCAAAATAACTCTTGAAAAGGGTCGGCCAAGTCACACTTTAGAAAATACCTCTCAAACAAAAGTCTACTTCCTTCACTTTTTTTCCAAGCAAGAGTCCTCTTGTTTGTTTTTAGTCTTTCCACACAATTTGGGTGGGTGTGGTTGCACAATAATTGTGCATTTCCTTCCCATAATTCCAGATAAGCATTGGCATGTGTGTGTGTCTCCTTCGCTCTCAGCAGCAGGAAGGCAGACATACAGACTGCATAGCACATGGTGCCTAATCTGTGTGGTCCATCAGGATCCGGCATCCTCCGCCAATCAGGATTGCAGGAATAGCAGACTTAGGTTGTAATCCTATGCACACGTACACACGCAATGGGAACCCCATTGAACGCAGCGGTTGATACTTAACTTTGCCTGAGTGGGCTTCCACTTGGACAATTCTGGTTCTTCTGCTCCCCCTGCAGTCTGGGCTTCCCCATCCCCAGGGGTGGAGGAAGGGGGGTGCGGTGGGTGCGGACGGACCAGGATGTCACCGCTGAGGAGGGTGACAAAATGCTGGGCGGGGACTGCAGCACACCTGAGCCACGTGTCTCTCCTGGGAGAGATGTGGTGGCTTGGGTGTGCACAGGCTCTGCACTGTCCAAACGGTCCACCTGCTGCCTCCCCCCCCCAGCTGCCTCCCCCCTTCCCTGCCCCTATGGTGGCTCGCCCCGCCCCTGTGCGCGCTGCCTGAGCGGTTTCCTCCGCCACTGCCCATCCCCCACCCCAGTACTCTAGCAGGCTCCACAGTTCCCCAGAGTAGATTTTTTTTAGGGAGGGGGATGGATGGGGAAGGAGTGGAAGGGGAAGCCCTGTTGCATGAGTAGGAGTCTGTTGTGTTTGAAGGCAGGCACAATTGTATGCCACCCGGTAGGAATCACCTTTGACAAGTATAGGAGCACACTGTTAGTCTTAGGAAGAGTCAACCCATGGTCTGTTGAGCCCAGGTATATCTACTTTGACTGACAATGGATCCCTGCAAAGCATGTACTCTACCACTGTGCTATGGTTCTGTGCCTTAGAACAATTCCATTCCTGCCTGTTAGGGTTATCTGGAGATTCCCTAATCTGTAGGTAGGAATAGGGATGCAAGAAGGCAGCCATTTCCATTCCAACCTGTATTTATCAGAACCAGTGCTGTTTCTGTTCTGCTGCAGTTCAACTTCCATCAAAAACAATGTTTGTCTTGCTGTCTGCTGGCTGAATTTAACGTAATCTGTAACATCGTTAATTCCGCGATTCCACTCCATTCCTTTCACTACAAAGCGGATTCATTTCAATTCATACTAAATGTCAGGAAAGGGGTGGGTATAATTAATGATGAATCATTTGCAGACTAACACCACTCCCCCTGAATAACGAATATGAATCAGATTT
Source organism: Podarcis muralis (assembly GCF_964188315.1). Taxonomy (NCBI): domain Eukaryota; kingdom Metazoa; phylum Chordata; class Lepidosauria; order Squamata; family Lacertidae; genus Podarcis; species Podarcis muralis. The sequence goes on from NC_135655.1 coordinate 100,087,498, forward strand.
GCTTGCCTGATTCCTGTTCCTGGCAGCAAGCGTGCATGCAAATCTGCAGAAGTTCCCGCTTTTGTTTCCACTTAGCGCAGAATTAACTGCCATCCCTCGATAGGAATGAGGCTGTTTCTGCACACAGATTTGTGTCTGCTTGCATGTGGTGCCTCCTCAAGCTCTCTTTAAGCTGATGGAATCTGTCAACAAACAAACAAACAAACAAGAATTCATAGAGCCGCCGCTGTTACGAAATGCTAGATTAAAGCCAGGGAGTGTTCATTTAAAACCAGAGAAACCCAGTTTCACTTGCCTCACAGGGTTGTTGTGGGGACAAAATGGTGGAAAGCATCATATGTGCCACCCTGAGGAGAAAGTGTGTGAAAAAATGTCATAAATTAAAATAATACAAATCCATAATGCTTTGACTGTAAAAAAAACCCAGAGAAGCAGAACTTTTAGCAGCTCTTGATGGTGCCAGGATAGCCCAGTGGGTAGAGCAGGAGACTCGAAATCTCAGTGTCATGGGCTTGAGCCCCAAGTTGGGCAAAAAATTCCTGCATTGCAGAGGGTTGGACTAGATGACCCTCATGGTCTCTTCCACCTCTACAATTCTATGCGAGTTGCATTTTTTGAAGTGCTCTGATAATACCTAGGAGTTTCAATAATAAACCCTTTGTCAAGACAGAGAAAACTTGGCAGGAATGGGATAGGATGGAATGTTTGTGTGTGTGCGTGTGTGTGTGTGCCCCACCACTCAATCAAAACCTACAAACCACTGATCTGTATGTTAAGCCTATTGGCACATGCAAGGCAATTTTGTTGCATGACCTACTGGGGAAAAACCAGTAAAAATAGAAGTCAAATCACTTAAAGAACTGCTGTTTAGTGAGTTAGAATGAATGAAGTCTTTCGTGAGTTTGTGCTCGCAGATTCATCGCTGTTTCTGTTCTAGCCGTTCCCCTAGCTGAGTCTCAACTGCCCCAGGCAGTCTTTTTGAGGACACTTGACCTGTCAGTCATATTTCAGAAACTACTGATATGGTACTTGCTGATTTAGTTTAGATTCCAAACAGGCTAGCTGCTGGATTACAGACTAATGACCCATCCGATGCTGAAGGCAAAGGCTTAAAGTGCGGGAGTGAATTAAGCCTCCACGTTGTCTGTAGGGGGAGAATTTATTATGTCATTAAATTTGATTCAATAAATTTTCTTTCTTTTCGATGCAGTGTGCCGAGCGAAAAGCAAAGAAGCAAATTCCACCCCAAGCACTGGCGTTTTTGTTTGCTTGCTTTCGTTTACATCGGATGCAGGTAAATCATTCTGGGGATATGCAGAGAAGCTCAGGTGATGTGCAGCTGAAGCTCTGAAATATCAATAGGAATGATAGGTCGGGGAAACTGCACGGCTGATTAACTAAGCCTGGGTGCCTATGAACCAGGCTCATTTGAATACATGCTCCAGTTGGTAAATACATAGGAAAGTGAGGCTTGGCTTTCTTTGATGACCCCTTAGGTGTGGTTTCAAGGGAATATTCAATGAAATACTAAACCTCCGCAGTGTAAAGATATTAGCATTGCGTTATAGATAGCAGTCCAGATCTAATGCGAGGCGGGTAACCAGATGAGTCAAATGAGGATTGGGGGTCGGTTTACCGAAGTAGATGGAAGTATACAAATGCAAAGATTGCTCCGATAATTTGAGAATCTTCAACATTTGGTGTTGTATCTGCCTACATATGTCTCAGGGTTGTGTTGCAGCAACAGATAAGGGTGTTTATAAATAATAACAAATAGATTTCAGGAAAAGAGTAGCGCGATTTTGTTGTGGTTGTGGTTGCTCCACATATGTAGCAGCTAATAAAAATTATTTGGGGAATTAAGGAAAATTTAAGTGCTGCTGCACTAAGCACATAATTGAATGGGGGAGCAGGGGAAGTGATGCTACTTAACCTACATTAAGATTGCCAGTGTTACATATTGTGGCAAGGGTAGGGAACTTGTCACACTCCAAATTTTGGACTACAATTCCCATCAGGCCAAGCCGTCTTGGCTAATGGTCAGGGATGATGGGAGTTGTAGTCCAACAATATCTGGAGGACCAAAGGTTCCCCAGTCCCTGTATTATGGGGGGTCATGCCTGGGAACTATAGATACTGTTCACAATCCTGCAAATAAATGTGGAAGACCAAGGATTTCAATGGCCTTGCTTAAGCCTACTGAAGTCTGTGCCGGATTGCAGCTGCTACATTCAAGAAAGAAGTGGTTCTGGGATAATGAGCTATATTAAAGCCTTTCCCATCAGATTAGAAAGTGGTGTAACCAGAAGTTTATTTATTTAATATGTCCACCATGAGCTCTTCAAAGCAGCTGACAAGAGAGATAACATAATAATTTAATGGTTTAAAACATCCCTTGCAATCTGACACTGAAAAACCTAAAACAGGAAATAACAGAATACAGCAGCAATAAAAACAATTCAAAACTGAGAGTCGGAATCAGTTCAGTAAAACATCAGTTTACAACTCAAATGTCTTCCTAAAAAAAAGAAAAAAGGTTTTTGACAATTTAACACAAGCCATTAGAGAGGTGGCTTATGATGGGTGTCCCTTGGACACAACCACCACAAAGGTGTTTTGGGGGACATTGGGAAGGCCTCCAGAGATGATTTCGGTAGGTGGTCAGGCTTTTGTGGAAGAAGGTGGTCCTTCAGATAACCTGGTTTAGGGCTTTAAAGATCATCACGAGCACTTTGAATTATGCCCAGAAACAAATTAGAAGCTGGTACAGCTGGTTCAACAAAGGACTTACATTCCCCCTATATGAAGACCTTCATAGCCTAGCCACCACATTCTGAACCATCTGTAGATTTGAAAACTCTTCTGAGGCAGCCCTTTGCAAAGTGCGTTGCAATAATACAGATGCGGTGTAACCAAGATATTTATCATATAATATTACAGACTCCAAATTCATATTGAATTAATGTGCTCAGTCTATTTTTCTTTTGCAGTTTTTGATCTAAATAAAAAACAGTGTGTGCTTTGATGCACAAACGACCTTTCCCATTAATTTCAATAGATAAGAGAGCTGGGTACATGCATCCCGTGTGTATGCTCACCTGAGCTATCCATTGAAATTAATGGGGAAATTGTTGTAGCTTTGTATGTAAATTTGGATTCCAACAATCAGTTAATGGGTAATACTGACTGGATACTGTACACCAGCTGTTGCTTATTTTAACTGGATTTCTACAGTTTGCTGTCTATGTCCCTCTGAAAACGAATGCAGATAGCCATATATGCACCGACTGACAATTGGTTCCCATTCATTCTCTCAGAAGTAGTAGCCATTTTCTCCAAGCCAGAAAAATCACTTTTAAAAGTAATTCTGATTTATAGCCATAAATGGCTCAACATTCTTTGGAGGCTGGAAAAGACAAAGTTCACTCGGACTTCTACATTTAAACAATTTCTCTATTGTGCTTTGGGCTATTAAAGGACATTCCAGACTGCTTGCCAATTACGCCCTATTAGCGTAGTAGCAATTTCATGGCATTCATGTGACAATCATACTTCATCCTAAGCAAACCATCACGGCAGCAGTAGCAGCACCACACTTAAAAATAACTGCTTCCACAAATTATTAGGTGGGGCATCTGAAACGAAACTTAGAAAATACCAATAGCCTAAACTAACCAGCTCTTCGCTGGTAGCTGCATCTAATGCCAAAGTAGTTTCTTCAGCTTAAAACTCGAACATGCTTTTAAAAAATTGAATTCTTCTTCTTTTTTCTTCTTCCTGTGCTTGGGGAATTTCCCAGCTGTTTGGGAAAGAGCTAAATATTGTGCTAAAGTCTAGAATAGGGTTTCTGTGCAGACACTCTAACCCAATGTGGTAGTTTCCAGATCTTGTGGACTTCAACCCCATCAGCCTCAGCCAACACAGCCAATGGCCAGATATGGTGAGGGTTGTAGTCACGACATCTGGAGTGCACCATGTTGGCTACTTCTTAAGTATTTGGAGAAATCAAGAGGTGTATATACATTTACAAACCAGCAGGAAATCTCTACTGGTGCCTTTCACATTTGAGTGTTTCCTAGTGGCCTATCACATCCACTGTACACAGTCTTCCTTTCTCCAAATTCAGAAATGACTGGACCTGGACAAGATCTTCTCCAATTTCCCATTTAGTCCACTGACTAAAACTTGGGGGAATTTATATAAAAAGAAATCTGAGTGGGACTACTTGTAATGTCTGTTGCCCCTGTAAATTTCCAACCAGGCACATACTTGAGAACTTCTGGACTCCATATGGCTGCTGACACACAGGCAGACAGACAGAAGAAACAAATGCATAGATGTGAAATGCCAACGATTGCAAGAGCTCCTATTTAAACCCCTCCCCAAGGGGATAGTTTTAATGCCAGATTGAATGCGTCTTGCTTTTTCCCTTCATATTTTATACAAAGTCTCTGTAGCATACTTTCAGTCTTGAGCGATCGTAAGAGAAATAGCTTACCACTCTTCACAAAGAAGTCTAAGAGTGTTCCTTTAGAGATCACAAGGAAGCGCTTGAACCTGATTTCCGATCTCAATGATGGGGAAAGTCAAATTGCTGCCTTGCAGTCTGGAGAAACCGAAAATTCAGAGGAGAGATATGATTTTGTTTGCATTTTAAGTGGCATTCTCAAACCACTATGTGAACTGCAACACAGCTCTTCTTTGAAGTTCGCACTTCTCTGAATATTTTGATGCAGGACTCCAACAAAAAAACATACTACAAAACCTTAGGGGAAAGTACATAAACATGCATATATTAGTGAAAATAACATACAAAAGTGCATCATGTTAGAGAAAATTCCTTGCAGAAATATGCACAGTAATACGAAGACTGCATACAAACATACTGGTATGTTTATCAGGACAAATCCCCATTAAAATGCTGATGAATTTGCATGAAGATTTATGTATTTTTTAAATCAAATTGCGGCAGAAATGCAGCGAGCCGAGCTGAATATTGGAAGAAAGAGAAACTGAGAGAAAGGGGGGAAACTGAGAGATTGGTTCATCCCTTCTTTTCGTCCACCCCCGTGGAATCCGATTTGATGAAGATCAGCCTAGAAATGCTTTAAATAAATAAAGATCTCTAATGTCCATTCATTTCCCCCCTTCTGTTTGCTGCTTAAAATAAATGCCTGTGGTTGAGCAACAAGGGTGGCGCTGGGAGAAGAGAGAGGCAAAATGAAACATTCTCCCTGACATCTTTTACTATCACTTCGCAGCCAAAAGTATAAATGCTGCGTTGTTAGTCAAGGCAGAATCAAGCTCCTGTGTCTTGTTAAACAGAGTTGCACATTTCCTGCTCCAGGCCCTCTTTGCAGAACAGTCCTTGTGCCACCTGCTGTAGCTGTCTTTTGAGTCGGGGGGTGGGGGTAAGGTGGGGAGGTGGGTGGGAAACAGAAATAAGAAGCAGGTCTTCAGCAATACTTTGTAGTGTGAAAGTGCTTTCTGCAGGCTGTGAAAGTGCTCTTCAAAGATATATCTTGACAACTGTTATTACCAATAGTTTTACAGCACTTTCGGGCCGTGATCTTAAGCACATGTGCCTGGATATAATTTCCATTGAAATGATGACATGCACCTTCAAGAACATGCATTTGGGATTTAGGTTGCAGGATTGCAAGCCCATCCCTCCCACTCCGCCCTCCGGCGTCCTTATGCTATTCATTCTCATAGCACCTTCGTGAGAAATGTCACCCAATGACCCTTATATGGACTAGGAATCAAAGTCAGAAGGTCTAAGACAGAGTTCAGCTGGTGTGGCGCAAGGCGTAGCAAGTCAGACTGTAAGCCAAACTACATTGTGTGAGGAGGGAGGCATAGATTATCTTAGCTGACCTTGAGCAAGTCACTTTGTTTTCAGCACTCACGTCAGTAAAATGGGCATACCTCCTCCTAAATGCTGTGAGAACCATCACAAGCAAGATAACAGGAAAAAGCAAATTTAAAAGGTTCCTTTCCTGGCTGCTTGTATATTTACAATCAAGTGGGAGCTTGCGTGTGGATTCAAGCTGAGTCCTTGAACAGAATAGGAAAGAATCCGTACCAATGGCAGAGATTGATCTGCCATTGTGAAAAGCAAGTGGGTGGAGTCAAGCCAATTGCCCACATCACCTCAAATTATCAGACGAGGCAGTCAGAAATAAACACATGTACACTTTTGTCAACCTGGGGGGTGCCTATGCACTAACCAGAAGTGGATGGGAGAGGGACCTCAGATCCTCAGAGCTGAAAGTAGCCCTACAGGTGTGGCCACTAGGACTCTTCCAAGGCCAAACCCCTCACCAGCCTTGTTCCATGTTCTTTTCACATGTTTTGTCTGGTTGCAATGGGGTCTTGGACATTGATAATGCCTGGGAGTTCTGGCGAATGAATGGCATTGGCTATCTGAGCAGCCATGGTAGGCTGCTGTAGAAATGACTGCTCAAATTTTGTGCATTTGGTTACTGGGCATTTCTACGAACTGTGGAGAACTTAGGCATGGAAGTACCCAGAAGAAGCACGTAGACAAAAGGTTTTGTCAGTTGGGGAAAAGCGAGAAATGCAAGTCACGATTTGTGGACATCACCATGTATATGATCTTCTCTGCCAGGACCTGACTTAGATATTCCTCATGTGGTACAGGAAACAGGGCTATACCTGCCTAGATAGGAGGTGCTTGGAGTGTGTGCACCATAGAGGCTTTCTGAACCCCTCAGCTTGCCTGCTGCCAGTCTGTTTGGCTTATGTACAGAGGAGTGCCAACTAAGCCGCGACCGTGGGTGCCTGGGGCTGTGGGTAACATGCAACGTGCATGGCCCTGGCACTGAAATTTGTGGGTGCCTGGACCCTTCATGGGTAATTTTGTGGGTGCTTGGGCACCCAGCGCCCCAGAGAGTTGGCACCTATATCTGTACATGAAATGGGAGAGGACCATCTTGTTTTGCATTTCAGACAACAAAATGTCTTCTGCCAGCGCTGAAGGAAGATTCCTGTTATGCTTTTTTTATGTGTGAGGAGTGGCGTGTGAGAATAATTTCTCCAGCCTCATTCCTGGGCACTGGTTTCGTCTTCCTTTAATATCTTCTGTGACATTCACTAAAGCTCCCTGTGGTTTTACAAGCCCTGGGAACCTATGTAAAAACACTGCTCTTAATTGTCAGGTGAGTTATCACTCCCAACTCCACTGCACATTGCTGACTTTATTACCTGTCAAGTCCTTGGTGATGGGAGGCAAACTAAACACACAGGGGGGAATGAGCGTCAGCAATAAATGTGTTTTTCATCCTGGCTGGTTTAAGTTTCAAAGGTGGGAGTCTCTGTTACCTATTCGAGAATGCCTCGCTTCACCACAGGTATTTCAGGTAGATTAATGGCTCACTATACAGTACAAAGTCAACGATGCAGGGATGTTACCTTGGATGCCACAGGTACAAGGTACAAACTTTGCACCCCACAAGCTTCTTGTTTTGTCTTTCGTCCTTGCATGATAGCTCAGACTGCTGGTAAAATTTAAACAACCTTAACAAATCCAACGGAGCTACTAGTTCAGGGCTGTGTCTTCTGCCAAAAAGAGCTTCTGGCTAATAGGCACCTCTTTGAGCACTTTGATCAACCAACAAGGACCCTTAGCAGCAGTGAAATATGTTGTCTCACCATCACCAGTGCTGAAGAAAGAGTCAACTGTTAGTCTGGTTGCCTGAAGGTAACTACTAGTATCTGGAATGAGAGGGCATCAGCCTGTCTTTTGCCTCAGACAGTGAATAGCCTTGGGCCAGCCATGCTACTGAGGATGCTATTCTTGGTTGAAAGCAAGGCTTGTGTCTCCAAAGAAGGAAGTAGGTCCTTTCCATGGTCACTTCTCATTTGTGGTATGCTTTCTCCTTCAAAACCCACACTATCTCCCATTTTGCCTTCAGAAAGCTTTTCGTTTCACCAGGACTCTTGGGATTAAGTTCTTAGCTTCTGTTGTTTTATGTTCACATTTGGGTTGCTGGTATTTATCATCAAAATGCATAGTGGTAATAATATAATTATAATCACCGGTTGTCAGGATTTGAATTGTCTGGAAAGATGGTGAAGAAACGTATCCAATGAATGCAATAAGAAATGTCACAAACATTCGATATGGCTTTTTATTCAGTACTTCTCAGAAACTAAACTTCAGTTATGAGGGGGAAAACGCAGCTACAAAGAAGGTAAATAGATCTGTTTTGGTGGAACTTTGACAGTCACAGATCCACTGAGACAACTGTTGCCATGCTTCTAGCAACGAAACGGCAGATGTGTTGACCTGAAGATTACAGCCCAGAATCTTCTCTGGTTTTTTTGGTTAGGCATCTTGCATGGGGTGGTCATCCTGCACTTGCCATTTCTTGTAAAGTTTTGGTCACATGGGGATTACTTGAAAAATCATTCGATGGGGCACATGGAACCATCTGGAGAGTTGACCAGTAGTAGCATGTAGCTACAAGGTGAGCTAAATTCTATGATACAGAATTTTGAACTTGTGGGGTGGGATGAACATGGATGAACAGCGTGGTGTAGTGGTTAAGAACGGTGGACTCATAATTTTGTGAACCGGGTTCGCGTCCCCACTCCTCCACATGCAGCTGCTGGGTGACCTTGGGCTAGTCACAGTTCTCTGAAGTCTCTCAGCCTCACTCACCTCACAGAGTGTTTGTTGTGGGGGAGGAAGAGAAAGGAGATTGTTAGCCGCTTTGAGACTCCTTAAGGGGAGTGAAAGGTGGGATATCTAGTCCAAACTTCTCCTCTTCAACAACAACTTGGCTTTATCATGTGGGCCAGATGCTGTACATCAGCTTTCCACGTGGTTCCAGTGAAACCCCCTAGGGTTAGGGTTGTAAGATTACGAACAACAAAATGACCATAGTTTGTGGCCACTCAGTCACAGAAGCTCAAGACATTGCTTGTGCCGTACGGGTAAAACTGATTAATCACATATCTGTAAATTATATATCACAGTGACATGCAGCTAAAAAAAAACAGATAATTTGATGGAGGAAGGTAAACAGGGAACCTTGCAGGGGTTGCATAGAAGAACCAGACAGCCCAGATCTGTGTTTTCCAGTTCAATAATCATTCTGCAGAAGCTTCTTTCTTTCAGGGCTTTCCCCGTTGAGTCATTTTGTCTAGTGACAATTCCAGAGATGTTTTTCTTTCCAAACCATGAACATGGACCTTCTTTTCTTTTCCACCAGTGAATCATCTGAGGGGGCTTCTCCAGTCCTTACAGATCCCTTTTCTGCCTCTTTCCTTGTTCTCTACACTTTTTTTCAATGAAGACAACTCTCCTCTCCCGGGCTGTGTGCACACTGCAGCTTTAAAGGAGATTCTAAGCACATTTCCCCCCTCAAAGAATTATGGACACTCCTCACAGAGTTATAATTCCCAGCAATCCGTAACAAACTACGGTGCCCATAATTCTTTGTGGGGGAAAGAATACTTTGAATGTACAAAGCCCAGGTCAGAGACACAGGTCACAGCAGAGGGTAGTCCCAAGACTCCACAATCCCTTCCACTGCTTAAAAAATGGAGACTTGAACCTTCCTCTTGTAAGCAGTCATGTTAGCTGTATGCCTGTAGGGTAGTCGTGACACAAGTTGCACAACCCTTTCCTCTCCAAAGAGTAGCCCTTGTGCAACCAGTGCCAGACTCCACCCCCACTAAATCTGCTACAGGTGGAAATGAGATACACCCAAAACCAGCCCATCCTCATTTCAACATAGCACTGAAAGTGTCTGCAACCAACTTCCAAACATGCCCAGATGGCACCTTTGCACAATGAGGTGGTCCACACCACAACAACAGTGCAGAGTTATTTTAGTAGGTTCTCTCTCCTCCCTTCTAAACTTTGTCAGTGTATATCTGTGGCCTGGCTTGCACACACGATGCCGTGTCGAAAAAGACAAGGGGCCTGCGGTAGACCTGCTGAGCAGGCGAGTTGCAGATCCTGCAGAGCTGAAACCAAAGTGGAGAAGTGAAACCGATTTCTAAAGAGAATGCACTTTCCACATTCGTTATGCTTTTGTATCTCCCTCTCTGCATTGGAAATTGCTAGGGATGCAGTTTGGTTCCTACTGAGTGGCTATGGAAAGGCACTAGCCAAAGGAGTATGCAGGGCTCTCCAAATATTTATGGTTATTGGCACAGTTCACTGATTGGAAGGGAGACCAGTTCTTCACTTAATCAATTGATTGACAGATTTTCAGTAGATTCATTTCTTACATTGTCCTCTGAAAGGGAACAACCAGGAAAAAAATTACGATGTTTAGAACACATTTTGGGAGTATTTTCTTTCTTTTTTGGAGAAAGGTGTATTAGGTCAGTGTGGATTTTAATTAAGAATTGATGTCACTTCACTTTGGGCCTTCTGGCTGCTGCTACTCCCATCTCCTCTTTCTTTTAACTTTGCTTTGGTTTACAGTGATGTTTTGTTTATGCCCGTAGCTCCAAATAGAAAGGAATCTGGCAGGAGAGCTGCAAGGGGGTGGCCTGCAGGGACCATGCCTGGGGCATTTTGCTCTGTGCTCTGGGTGTACCTGTGGCAGGTGCAAGGTGATGCACTGCCAGTGAGCTGTGCAACAAGTGGCTGCTGTCAGAATTGTGGGAGAGCCAAGTGATAAATTTGCATATGCAAATTTTCTGCAAATTGGGCCTGTGCCCAAGCAGCCCTTGAGTATAAATAGTATGGGCTTATGTGCATGACTTCTTAATCCACCACTTGTACTACATGTAGCTCTTATTCCAATAAATGCAAGAAAGAGTTAACTGAAAAAAGAAAACTTAGAACTTGGTGAGCAAGACATATTTGATTTTTAAAGGAGCAGGAAAAGGAGGAAGATCCTGGAAATGTAAAAGATTTACATCGTTCAGTAAATTTATAAGTAAACTATTAGTAAACTGTTGCGTATTAATCCGTTTCACCTGTTGTGTCCTCCTTGAACCGATTAACCTGCAGAACTGGCAGGGTTCACAGGTTTATGTTACCTGGCCAGTGGTTTTGGATTAGATCAAAGCAATTAATTTCTGTTTGTAAGGGCTAGGCAGAGCATGAGCCATCTGTTAAGAAAATAAGTCATCAGCTGCTTTGCAAACCACAGCAAATTCTGTAGTCACATGAGTGGCTTTAATAGGTCTTGAGTAGCTTTTGCAAATTTCGGAAAACTTGGCAAACTAATATATTGAAGCTACAGTCTTCTGTACGCTTGTAGTAAGTCCCATTAACCACACTAGGACTTTTCTGAGTAAATATGGATTGCAGCCTTAAAAAAACACACACACAAAAAGGAAAAAAAAGCCTAGCACAAACATGATATTGTGCAAATTGCCTTTGTGGGCAGCAAATATCCCAAACCTGGTCCCATAAAACTTGGGTTGTGGTTTTTGCAAAATGCTTAATAAAGGCAAAGATTGGAGAAATGTTTTAACTTTGGTGTTGTTGTAATCATGCTGGTTTATGACTGTAATTAATCTTTGATTTGATAAAAGTGGGGCAGGTCAACAGCAGAAACCAAGGAATTTTGCCACTAGCTCCAGTGAATTGCACCTTATGAACACAGGAAGAGCTTGCTGGATGAGGCCAATGGCCCATCCAGTCCAACATCCTGTTATCACAGTGGCCAACCACTGTGGGGAAGCCCACAACTTGGATCTGACCACAACAGCACTTTCCCCACTTGTGATTCCCAGAATCTAGCACTCAGAGGCATACACTGGAGGTGGAACACAGGCATCCTGGATCGTAGCTGCTGATAGTCTTATCTTCTGTGAAAATTTTCTGGCAGTTTCCCCACACTATCTGAATGGTATCCGGTCTTCCCTCCATTCATTTACCTTCCTAGACTCCCCACAACCAACTAATAAAACATAGGGTTAACTCTGATCTGATTCACACAACATCTTTCCATGCTGGTGATACAGTGGATGACATTGCCTCTTCTTGGTCTCATCCGTCTCCTTCAGAAACAAAAAGGCACCTTTGGCTCCAACTCAGGGCTGGGTTATGAATTTAAAAACACAACATAACAAATAGGAAAGCCTTGAAATGACCAGTGTATAGCAAAGATACTTTGTGCAAGGATCGTCACGCCAAAACCGATAGGTCTCTGTTTCTGTTCGCACATCCGTAGTGTGTCCATCGCTTGATTTGTCTAACCATGATTCTTCTCTCCTCGATGACTGGCAGATGGATATGTGAGTCTGCCGAAAGGCATTGCGTTGGAAGCGACATCAGGTGATATGGAAGTGCTATCCTCGATATAAGTTCTGCGATAGCACATTCACACATGCAAGTCGCAGCTTGACGTCTTGTTCATCAAGGGACGAGCACAAATGTGCAAACCGGCAAACTGCAGCACAAGTACAAGGCATGCTCCAATATTACCATTCACACTTCATTATTGGTTTTGCTTTGTTTATTTGGAAAACGTGCATCTTGCCATATGACTTTTTCAAAGAAAGCCTCCTTCGTCTGTGCAGCTACATCCCAACAAGTTTTCAGAAGACAGCAATAGTGCTGGAAGGGACACCGGGACATTCTCCTCACTTTGCATGTGTGAACCAACTTAGTGAACACTGCAACTGCGATTTGCCTCTCTATAAACTTGCAATACTAGAAAGACAGCAATAAATTAATGAGCAAGGTTTCAACTTAAAAATGACCCTGGTCTCTCGGGGGGTTATTCTTGCCTTCAGTCTTGCACATCTTTTGTGGTGTAATGTGAATGATTTTTTAAAATAATAAATACTAAGGAACAATGTGTTCTTTCCCTCTGTACCTGCCTGCCAACCCTTCCACCCTATCTCTGCAAAACCTTTTGCATGCCTCTGCAGCAGCAACCAGCCTGCAAGGTAGTTTACCAACTTCGTTTGGCTATTGAAGAGCTTGTAAACAAATTCATAAAATTTGTCATGCTGATTATAGTGTTGGCAAACACAATGGCTGATCATGTTATAAATGTTTATCAACACCCGCACTCACCCACCTGCTAAGAGGTGCTACGCTTTAATGAAATTGTTTGACTATCAAGGCTGGTTGCTAAGATACAATGTTCTCGTTACTAGGGATGTGATGCTTGCAGATTTCTGTTATCAAATAATGATTAGAGATGCGCTAACCTCAAGGTGTTCCGTGCAGCGAAAGGTTTGCTGAGCCTCAAATTAGTAAACTGTCTGCCTGAGCAGACACTTACAGAAGGAGCGCGCGAGCATCAAAGTTACAGGGCTGACATTTTAAAAGGAGACAATATCGGTCAGACGAAGCAAGCATCCCCTGTATATGATGAAAGACTATCTGTGGAAATGTTTACATGATCAGTTGCCAAGCACAATGTATTTATGACATATTTCCAACTTAGGATAGTCTCGAGTCCTGGCATCAAATAATTGCATTTTCTTTTTAGTGTATCAAAAGCCCCCTTACACCCACTCCTTCCAATAAGCCCTGTCTTTTAAGATCCCCTATTTTGCTGCAGGAAAGAAAAGCAGGGGGGGAAAGACCAGGACACCAAAGGAGATGAAGCCAAATTAGCAGGAGAAAACATACATAGTCTTTCCAGGCACAAGATTACATATTCCTAAATAATACAGGTCCAAGGTCAGGAGTGTTGTTGATGTAAAACCAGTTAAGTATTACGAAAGAGGGGGAAAATATTAGATATTGATAGCATTTTCTCCGTCGACTTTGGGCAGCGCTAATTTGCTTGTAGACATCTTCAGAAGATGACATAAATATTACACCTTGTATTATCATTGCTTAACAAGTACATTTCAGTCTGCTTAATCGTTGGATGAGATAATGAATAGTACAAACTTGGTGATCACAAGGATTGTGTTCACACTGCCAAAGGAGTAAGTAATCTTTAAGTGTAATCGTTGAGCTCATTATTGAATTAAGGGTTCAAGCTGTAGTTGCAATGCTGGCGTTAGTGTGAATTTGAGTTGAAAACTAGCTGTGCTGCATAAATCTAAATCACGAATGGGTGTGTTCCTGTTTGACTGTTGGGACCATGCAACTGAGAGATCACCAGTAATGGTCTATTTCAGCACTGGGCTTATTATTCCACTTGTTACTTCAGAATTTTAGTTTGCCACTACATTCCCCACCCCCAACCAACTGCAGAGCTACAGGCAATTAAATTAATTCAGCATAGCACTGTCTGTTCAATAAAGTGGATAGCTGTTTGGGGTGGGTGGGTGGAGAACCAGAACTGCAAAAATGGTCACATTTCCCACCTATCCATGTCTGAAGATCTATGCAGTATAACATGATCACTAAAACGTCTTTGTGTGTGTCCCAGTCCCTAAAATTTTCAATGTGTGCTGCTTCTGACTGCTCTATCCTTAGGGCCATTTACTCCTGAGATAATCCACAAAAGATAAATTGAATTCAGCAGAGCAAGTTGATTGCAAATGAAAACCATGGCAAGTCTGATGTGAACACCCCAAATTCTCTGTGTTCAAGTTTACATTAATGTGTGCTAACTGTACAAAGATGCCTCTGCTTCACTCTGCTCAGATATATCTGTTTCTCAGAAAATTGAGGTGAGCGAAAACAGTTTCTGTTGGTGTGCAGCAGAAACTGGGTATGCACAGCACTGATTGGCAGGCAGCTGAGACATGATAAACCCCTCTCTCAATAACAGAAGCTGTTTTACAACCTTTAAAATTGGTTATGCTTTTTCTGGGGTGGAGGAAGCCACTGAGTCAAAATAAAATAAAATAATGGTTCATGCCATTTTTTAAAAAAGGAGTGAGACACAATCCATCTGAAGCATGTGGTGATGGGCACAACTGACAATCAGTTTCAACACTGTGTTCTGTGTAACAAAGTGAATGTGGGAAGATGCCAGTCTCATTCTGTGGAAGAGAAAAACCATGGTGACAACTTTTTGATGTGTGAATGTCCACATCCCTATGATTCTTATGTCTCAGTCCAAAAAATTCTGATGCAAGCTGGAGAAAGGACTCCAAAAGGGTGGATGGTAGGAGCAAAAAGAAAGGAAGGAAGAAACTCCCATCAAATGTCCTGTCAGCTGTGAAGCTCATGCGCTGACTTCAGGATGATGCTACTTGCCAAACTAACCAGTTCACAGGACTGTTATAGCAGAGATTGCCAACATTTTTGGGCCTGTGGGCACATTTGCCAACTGGAGAAACTGCCATGGGTGCACTAGAAAGTTTTGTAGAAGATTAATTTCGGCCTAGGGAGGGACAGGGGAAAGGGACTCGCATTACTTTCACTTTTTTAGTGGGAGATAGTGGGGGTGGAAATGTCTGAACTGGCTGTTCTTATCTCTTGAGTAAGCAAGAGCTGTCTGGAGGAGTTCCTTTTTATTCCAGGTATTAACTTGGCAGCTGCTGAAGAAGCATTTATCACTGTGCCTCTGGGAAAACCCCTTAAGCCAGACCTTCTCTGTATCTTTTTCTTTTTCTTTCTTTTTAAAGAGATATCACCTTATAGTTGACACATAGGTGGGATGGGCTTTAGGTCAGACCAGAAGCTGGTTAGAGCCAAAGTGATAAGATGAAGTAGAAAGGTCGAATGCAGGATGTCTCTGAATAATACCAGTTGCTGGGAATTGCAGATGGGGGAAATGCTCTTATATCATACTCGGTGTCTTCCCACAGGCATCTGGCTAGCCACTGTGAGAAAAGGATGTTGGACAAGAGGGGCCATTGGCCTGATCCACGAAGACTCTTCTTGTCTTCTTAAATTGTCAGGGGCCAAAGAGAAAGGGAGAGGTCAGGCTTTAATTTCCTGGTTCCTGCATGACCTCCCAGTTCAAATTTTGACTAGAAACCTATCTGCAGTAAGCTTATTGGGAGGTTTTTTAATGCTTGATGTTTTGTGTTTTTAGATACACTGTAAGCTGCTCAGAAGGACGCGGGTCGCGCTGTGGGTTAAACCACAGAGCCTAGGACTTGCCGATCAGAAGGTCAGCGGTTCGAATCCCTGCGATGGGGTGAGCTCCCGTTGCTCGGTCCCAGCTCCTGCCAACCTAGCAGTTTGAAAGCATGTCAAAGTGCAAGTAGATAAATAGGTACCGCTCCTGTGGGAAGGTAAACGGCGTTTCTGTGCGCTGCTCTGGTTCGCCAGAACCGGCTCAGTCATGCTGGCCACAGTCAGCTGTCAGCTGTCTGCGGACAAACGCTGGCTCCTTCGGCCAATAAAGCGAGATGAGCGCCACAACCCCAGAGTCGGTCACGACTGGACCTAATGGTCAAGGGTCCCTTTACCTTTACCTTTAAGCTGCTCAGAGTGGCTGGGGAAACCCAGCCAGATGGGCGGGGTATAAATAATAAAATTATTGTTATTATTATTCACATTAAAAAGCAAAAGAAGGCAAAACCCTGGAAGAGCCAGCTGTAGAGTGGCTTCCACAAGTCCACATCCCCACAGGGCTGGCAATTTAATTATCTGCTGCCTGACAATTGCTTCCTTTTAGTTTAACCCTGCTAATTAGCCATGCTAATTTCCTCAGGTATCTCCGCGCCATGACATAAGTCCGATCACTTTGCACAGTGTGGCTAAAGTCAAATCATAGAACCTTTCATGCACAGCCAGGATCCCAGATAGGCAGGAAGCTAGGCAGGAGAGGGAAACTCTGCTTACCGGGTTGGAACGGTTCTTTTCACCTCTTAGCCCTGCTTAAGAAGACTTCATATGGTGGTGTGCCACAATGAAACATAAAGCACCATTAAAAATTATACAAATAATCATTAAAGTGCACGGTCAATTAAGCAGCTATGAAAGTCCGTTGGCACACACACACACAAAAAGCCTTCAAGAGACACCTGCTGAACTCTCCTGGGAGAATGTTCCACAACATGGGACTGGATTTGCTGAATACCCTTTGGTGACCCCCGTGACCTCTGGATCCCAAGAACTGATGGCTGCACATCTACCCTTTAAATCCTCTTCATCTCCAAGAAGACTGTTTCTGGAGACTATCTGGAGAGCTTGTATCAAAGATGGGACACCACTTTGATGAGCCCGCTTGCCAAGCACATTATCTCTGAAGCCAAGAGCACCTAAGTGGGATCTCAGGGGAGGATCTTAGGTCAAGGTCATCGGGCAGAAGGCCACCCTGATACATTCTAGGCTTTAGTAATTTGTTACGATTTCAAGAAGAGTAATATATATCACTTTGAAAGCTGCGGGGGGGGGGGGCACGACATTCACAAACCATCCCTTTGGGTGGTACACAACTTCTGCTAATTAAATCTTGACTCTGTTTGTTCTGATCTCAGGCCTCTGTGAAATCAATGGAAAACTGGTCTTCTGTTTTCAGTCAGGTAAGCTGGAAGATAAGATAGGAGATAGATAGACAAAAAATAAAGAGGGGAGCTGGAAGGGATAGGTGGGTGGGACACATCTTTGTATGTGTCATCTGGACACAGAGTCCGAATACCAGATCACAGGTTACAGCAACTGTTGTTTGGAGGGAATATTGCTTATTTTATTTATTTTCCCAGGCAAAAAACCCCCCTTGAATTCCAATGATGGGTTCTTGGAGTAATGTAAGGGTTCAGAGACAAACAGCCCCTCAGATGGCCAGGCTGTTTAGAGCTTCAAGATTAGAGGAACGAGAAAAACATAGATAGGAAGGAGGAGGAAGATGCTAATAATTACAGGCTCCAAGGAACCAAAAGTAGAGACGGGCAGTTTCCTGGGTTTCAACCTGTTCTGCAAGGTTCTGCCTGGTCATAGCTGAATCTGAGTTACCACTGGCAGCAATTGAAAAAGCAGGTGGTGGCCAGTCTCATCAAATCCACAAGAGGCAGCTAGTAAGTTGGCACACCTTCATCAAGGGACCAACAGGTAAGATTGCCTCTCTAGCAGGTCTGGGGAACCTCTGGCCCTCAGAATGTTATTGAACTTCAGCTCCCAATATCTCTGACCACTCGTCATGTTGACAACATCTGGATACTCATAGGCTCCCCACCCCTGCTCTGCAGGCATGATGTGAAACAACAAGTTTTTCTAACAGCAATCACAACGCTCTGAACTGATTTACAGGAGAGGATTAATATAGCCAAAGAGAACCATCTATTGTTAATTCAGACAATATCAAGTCATGAATACCTGTCCATGTGGGATAGTATGGACACTTTATCTACAACAGCTGTTGTCTGTCTGAGTTGGGAGGGGGGGGAAAGCTTTTCTTCAAATTTATGCTGTAGTGAGTGATTTGCATTGCATCAGATTATACGGGATATATTGTGTCACATGGCATGACCTGGTATAACCTGACTTAATGCAACACACATGTTTGTATTGTATTACACATTTTTTGGGAGGGAAAAATCTCTGAAAAGCTGTTGAGAGCAGGTGGCTTCTGTAAATGGAAGGTACTTTCCCGTGGTATTTCATACCAGCAAAATACCAAAATGTGTCTAAAACGTTCGGCAGTAGTATCAGAGAAAATAATGGACACTTTTTAAAAAATCTGTTTTTGACTATTGTAAAGTGACAGTAGAGGGTCTCTGTTAAAGTCCATAAAGGCTTGGCTCCACATATTCAAAAGCTATTACTGGAAATGATTCAAAAATCAAGGAATTATTATGATTTAAAAAACAAAAAACAAAACAGCTAATGGCCCATGCTTTGCTCTTAGAAAATTATTTTGTCCATTTGTTCACTTGTAATTTGCTTTGGGTTGCCTTTGGAAAGATCAAGCGACTGACAAATTTAATAAGTAAATATAAATAAATGCATTTGAATTTGATCATCTCCACCCTAACCCTTATGGGTCTGACTGTGAGTAAAAGTGTAAGCTGAGAGTCTCAAATGAACATGTTTCTGAAGTCTCTATAGTATAATGGGTGTAGCATGTTGGCCATTCATTATGTGAGAGCCAGCCACAAGTCCTTGCTACAGAGCAAAGTATACGTGATACAATTTACAGAACTGGTCTATCAGCTAAGATCCGTTCTGCAGCAGGAGAGAAAGGGCTAATGCTTCTCCAGTTCCTGCCAGTGTCCTGATTGGCTGTGCCCCAAAGGCTGCTATTCCCTTTAAAAACCAAAACCCATTCAAACTCATTTGAACGTAGTGGGCATTTGGAGCTGGGGACTCAGTTAGATTGGTAAAGAAAAAGCAGTTTATATGCATTGTACATGCGACATAACACTGTGACACCAGATGGTACTGTGGAGTACCATCTTTCCCAACAGGATTTTCCTGTCTGAGTTTACAACACATTTAACTGAATCGCTTCTTTGAGGTGTCTTGATCCAGCCTGCATAGTCCACTACAGTGGTACCTCGGGTTACAGATGCTTCAGGTTACAGACTCCGCTAACCCAGAAATGGTACCTCAGGTTAAGAACTTTGCTTCAGGATGAGAACAGAAATCACACGGCGGTGGAACAGCGGCAGCAGGAGGCCCCAATAGCTAAAGTTGGTGCTTCAGGTTAAGAACAGTTTCAGGTTAAGAACGGACCTCCGGAACGAATTAAGTTCTTAACCCAAGGTACCACTGTACTTTGAAATCTAAGAGCAGGACTTGATTGTTGCTAAATCCTGGCACCCAATTTATCAACGTATCTTCTGAAATTCAGACTAACTGAATCACAACAACTGTTTTGCACCTAGGTGCACAGAACATGGTTCCCTTGCACCAATGGCAACAATTTACCATTCAGGACCCCCCCCCTTTTGCCTTAACATAGTTAAAAGCAGCTTCCTATGTTCCTGAGTCAGCCCATTGGTCCATCCAGCTGGGTGTTGTCTATCTACACAGACAAACAGTGCCTCTTCAGAATTTCAGACTGGGGACTCTCTCCCAGCCCTACCTACAGATGCTAAGGATTGAACTTGAGACCTTCTACATACAAGCAGATGTCCTCTACCCACTGAACTATGGCCCTTCTTCTTTTAAAGGTGGCAGCAAGGCAGTGGATAGACAGGACGGCCTCACAAAACTCTCTCCCCATGCTCTGCGATGATTGCTGATTGTAGAGACAAATACCTGAGGAGTAGCTCGATATTCCTCAAGCATTAGAGCTACTTCTTTGACTGCTGCGGTCTCCCCTTCACCCTCTGCTCGCCAAGCCTCGGAGCCTTTTCCCTTTATGTACCTTTCAAAGTCTTCCTCTTCCATCCATCTCTTGTGGGGAAGCAACACTAGCCAGGCTTGTCATCCTCGCTTACATCACTAACGCCCCTTTGGCCTGTTGCAAACAACTCCCCTTAAGCCAAAAAAGTAGCGGTTCGCTCAGCACACACATTTATATGTACAGTGTGTGTGTGTGTGTGTGTGTGTGTGTGTGTGTGTGTGTGTATATAACCTATGGCAGTAAATACCTAAGCACGAAACATGAAAGGCTGTAGGCAAGAAATACCTAAATAGGAAATAAGGGCACCTTGGGATGACTGCTTCATGAACTCAAACTCTTTATCACCCCTCCCTAACTCTCCACACAACCCTGCTTGTTCTTTATCTGTCATTCGATGTACACCTGTAACGTCCTGACAGAATCCATTATGAGCGTGAGGCGCATGTATAGGGATCCAAAGCTGTAGGAAACCATTCTCTGAAGTTATTTCAACCCCTCCTTGCCTAAAAATTCATGAGCCATGAAGTGCACCAGAGAGGACAAGGAACATGCACACAGCAAGGAAAAAACAACCACCTCGAAGCAGATCTGTGTCAAACTGTGCTTTTGGTTTTGAACTAGGGAGGGCTCTGGCCGTAGTCCATTGCGCACAGGTGGTGCTGTGGGTTTGAGGGTCAATAGGCACTGCTCATTTCCCCCAATAAATCACATTTTCTGAAACACATGTGTTAAATACCTTTGTGAAGTCCCAACACAACAGAGGCGAGTGATATAAATAAATGCTTTTTAAACCAGAGACTCTTCCTATTTTTTAATCTGTTTCCCTCTGACATTTAAAAAACTGTTTTAAAAAGGAGGGGGGAAAGAGTGAAATGTGACTTGCTATCATAGTCTCCCATCGCTTAGGGAATATTGAAAGAAACATCCTTTAAAATGAAAATAAAGGGTTTGCTATAATTAATTTGTTTCAAAGGTCTGCATGGCTTAAGGGACTAAACTTTTCCAGTGTTTTCAGGAAAGGTGTTTGGGAAGCGTAGGAACAAATGGGCACGATTTAGCCCAAGTTTACTTTGACACCCTATTGATTCTAATAGGAATGAAGCATATGTTGGATCAGCCTGCGGTCTTTAATTTGGGAAACTTGCACAAGCTACAACATAATTTCTATGGCTCTATATATTGTAAAGTTACACGGGTAACGCACACGGTCTATCAAAGTTACCAGTATTCCAAGTGCGGTTGCCCCATAGACTACATAAAACTGATATTGACAGTTTTATTTTCAATCCCTTTCCTAATGATCCCTGACACGGAGCTCACTCTTTTCACAGCTGCTGCACACTGGGTCAACATTTACATCGAGCTATCAAGCAAGACTCCAAGATCTCTTCCCTGGTCGCTCACCCTCGGTTCAGACCGTGTAAGCATATGTGCGAAAATAGGATTTTTATTTTTTTTAATGATTTTTAAATATTTGCTCGCACTGAATTGCAGTTGGCATTTTCATGTGCATTTACACAATCTGGAGAGACCTTTCCCCCACTCCTTGCATTCTCTTTTTGTTCTTTCCACCCTGAACAATCTTGTGTTTCCACCAAACTTGGCCACCTCATCACTCAGCCCTAATTCCAGGTCCTTTGTGACCAAGTTTTAAAAAACAGCTCCCAGTGCTGATCCTTGGAGCTGTGTGTATGTGGAAAACCCTACTTTTTACATCAATTCATCAGGGGTGGCCAACTCCCAAAAGACTGCAATCTACTCACAGAGTTAAAACCTGGGGGGATTCAGGTCAAAGTTGTTGAGATTTTTTTTAGGGAGGGGGGCAGCCACATTTTTGGAGCATGCTGGGAAAAATGTTGAGCTTTTTAGGGGAGCCAGACTTGTTGAGCTTCTTTTGGGGGGGCCAGTGATCTACCAGTGATCTACGACAGACGTCGAGATGATCTACCAGTAGGTCACGATCTACCTGTTGGACGTGCCTACATTAGGAGATCTCTTCATTTGTTCCTTTTCTCTGCTTTTCAGTCTTTAACCATAAACAACAAAAGAGGCTTGTAGCACCTTAAAGACTAACACATTTATTACGGCATCAGCTTTCGTGGACTTAAGTCCATTTTGTCAGATGCATGAAGTGAAATGAAGTTGGCAGGTGTATAACAGAGGAAAATGGGAGATGGGAGTTGAATGGCAATTGGATGCAAGAATTACAGAGAGTGACTATTAGAGCTTAAGTAGATGTTAAATAGACCCTTTACAGCGGAAGATTGGTGATAATTGCTGAGATCATTGTATTAGTAGGGAAGGGATCCATTTGCAAGAAACAATCATAGATAGCACAGATATCCCAGTTTGGTTTACTGATTCATAAGAGGATCTGTGCTCTTATCCCATAACCAGTGGCGTAGCGTGGGGGGGTGCAGGGGGGCCCGGCCGCACCGGGCGCAACATCTGGGGTTAGGGCAAATCCATGGGTTAGGGGGCGCAAATCTATGGGTTAGGGGGCGCAAATCCACGGGTTAGGGGGCGCAAATTACTTGCCTTGCCCCGGGTGCTGACAACCCACGCTACGCCACTGCCCATAACTGCTAAGCTTCATTTTCTAGCAAAAGTTAACTGCAGATCAAACGGACAGGACAAGAATTATAGCAAGAAAACAGATCAAATAATTAAATACTGCTAAAAGCTTGGAAGAATAAAAGAGTGTCCACCTATTCACCCCCCCCCATTTATTTTCTTAAACTATTTGCAAGCATCACCTTCCCCCCAGTCTCTTTCCCATGCTTTATTCCAGCATAATCTTTGATCATATGTAACGACACCTCACTGATATCATTACAGTGGCATATTTGTTTTAATGGCCGTTGCCATTCCTGGCTAATCATTGACACTTGCGTGGCATAAGAAAACTGTCATTCACAGAGGGAATTGCCAAGGCCTATAAAGAAGCCATGTTTTCCAGACCATAATAGATACCCCCCAAACGTACTTGAGTACACCCTTCTTGTTATACAAGCCTTTGAAGAAGGATTGAGGTGCAGCACTGTATACTGATGTAGGCCATTTCCCTCCTCTTAATGGTATCGTAATACCCAAATGTGAAATAATCTCAGCTAACAGCCACCATAAAATATTTTTTAAGAGTATGTTTTATGGGAAAAGCAGCTGAGTTGGAATGAGCGCACACAGCCCAAGCATTGCTTTGTATACTAATTATCTACATCAATGGATGTGCGAATGGGCTCAGGGCACTTTACCTGCTGGGCTGAGCAACTTGCTTGTAGTCATTCGGCGTCGGCTCTTCCTGTGGGCACCTGACTGTTCTGTGCATCACATCACATTGAGTTATGTCACGTTATGTCACATCATAGATGAGACATGACCCAATGTAACCTGACACACTGCCAGTGCCTGCATTGCACAGGATCAGAGAGCCACGCAAACGGGGAGGAATTCTTGTCAAGGGCGGCGAATTCAGCCCTGCTAGCCAGGATGCTACAAGTCCTGATCAGTGTGTCCATTAGCTCGGGTATTTGTTGAAATAGTTGGCCAATCCCTGAGATATAAATTCAAGAATTTTCTCTGCTTGTGTTTATTTACAGCACTTTGAAAACAATAATCTCCCCACTACTTCATCTAAATGAAACGGCAGCACAGCCAATAAAGCATATATAGAAAACAAAGTCAACTCTCTGCGTATTAATAATACACATTTAAGATTTATCAGCTGCTCTCCCTCTTTCATTCTTTGCTATGTCATTGTGTCTAACCGCTGTAAATACAGATGTCTGATAAAACTTTGATAAACAAACCCATTACCTTTGAACTGGGAGCAGGGGGAGGACTATAAATTCCAACTATCGTTTAAATATAAACTAGATTGGGACATTAAGCTAAAAAAAAAAGATTTGTTTTTTTGGGATGGGGGATCTGATGCTCTTGTTTCTCAGATGATATTTTGTTAAGTGTGTTACCTTTCAGGTCACAGGATGAATAAATGTGAGTATTATAATATAGGTCTTTTCTCCACCAAGGGGATAAAACTTGAGTTTGGACTATTCCACTGCAGTCTGACTGCAGGTGGCAACAGTCTATCCAGATAGAAACTAGGTGTCAGGGACAAAGGTTTCTGGCCCAGGTTATTCCTTGACTTATCTATTGTCTGTGTACATTTTTGTACAATGCTTTTCTATTGTGTAAACCACCTCCTGCACACTAATATAGACCATGGGTAGGCAAACTAAGGCCTGGGGCCTGGATCCGGCCCAACTGCCTTCTAAATCCGGCCCAGTGATGGTCCAGGAATCAGCGTGTTTTTACATGAGTAGAATGTGCCCTTTTATTTAGGGTTATTTGTGGGGCATAGGAATTCATTCATTATTTTATTTTTTTCAAAATATAGTCCGCCCCCCGCCCAAGGTCTGAGGGACAGTGGACCAGCCCCCTGCTGAAAAAGTTTGTTGACCCCTGATATGGACACACGTTTCTCATCTCAGTGCAATGAGAACTAGGCCAGTGTCTTAGGTAAGAAAGGTGCAGAAGCATACCTAGGGTCACTTGTGCCCTTGGCAAGATGCTGCACACCCACCCACACCACACCATCCAGCGGCGGTTCAGGCTTCCCTACAATTGCTATTTTCATAACAAAAAAGATCACACGCTTTAATTGCATTCATGTAATTGATGTCACGTGTTAATTCAGTCCTGCCAGGCCCAAAGAGCCACTGGGTCCAGCAAACTGCAGAGAAGCCATGATAAACCAAAATGGATTGAAACAGTGGAAATGTGTTCACCTCTGTACATAGAGAGGCTCACCACAGGTCACTGATAATGGCTTCCTGATACGCAGGCTTTATTATTATTTTAAAATTATTTATTTAACTTCAGCCCTTGTGTTGGCTTTTTACCTAGTTCTTTATTGGCTCCATTCATTGTATTATGCATTTCTTTCCTGGTGCTGCAACACACCATTTCATTTGTTTCAGTTTTGGATTTTGTGATCCTTGTTGCTGGCTCAGTTTCACCAAGCGGGCTGTAATTCCTGATCCAGATTTTACAACATCTAGTTAGTCCCTAAGCAGTTCTGCCTTTTTATTCACAATGTTGTTACAATTTTATTGATTTATTTATGTCCCACCTTTCCTTCAAGGAGTTCAAAGTGGCATACTTGGTTCTCCTCTTTCTCCATTTTGTCCGTGACGTAATTTAGGCTGAGAGATTGTGTACTGGCCCAAGGTCACCCAGCAAAGCTTCATGGTTATGTGGGGATTTGAACCCTAGTCTCCCAGTTCCCAGTTCAGCACTCCAACCACTACACCACCATGGCTCACATTATCTTGAAAGCCATGAGTTTGTGGAAGGAGAAATTTCACACACCTGACCCCACAGACTTCTCCTGCAAGTGGGAGGACCCTCTGGAATAGGATAGGGCATGGAGGTTTCTGGAACAGGAAGAAATTGCCACAAAGTGGGCAAAGGCATTTTGCCCATGCAGAGCTCTGCTCTAGCGTATTGCTTATTTGCCCATTTTGAGAAGATCCTTTTTGAGCTCTTTGTAGTGCACTTGGATTTTCACTGTCCTGAACAATTTTGTGCCATCTGCAAACCTGACTGCCTCCCTGCTCATTTTGGTTTCCAGATCATTGACGAGCAAGTTAAATAACATTGTTCCCTCAGGGAACCCGGTGTTTACTTCCCTCCATTGTGAGAACTGTCTGTTGAATTTCCTATGGAAATCAATGTGAAAGCCCCCTTCTCTAATCATTTACATGACACTGAGTCACATTTTGCTCCATGATAGCTACTTCCAAGTGTGTGTGTGTGTGTGTGTGTGTGTGTGTGTGTTTGCACATAGGATTGCAGCTTTGAAAGGTACTTAACTTTGGCTGGACTGTGCCCAAAACCCACATCCAAATCACCAAATTTGCTTGAGATAATTTTTACGTAGCTATTTAAGCATGGGATATATGCATACATTTCTTTCTTAATTCCCCAGCCAAATTCTGAAGTAGGTAACGACAAGAGAATTGCTTTCTCCTCCCTTTGGATAGTGGAGCTGATGTCGTATCGCTAGCTTCATTTCCACAATTTGGTGTCCAATATGCAATCTGATCACACACCTCGTGTTTTGTGAGTCGTAGTCATGGCGTTAAATTGAATCACAAATCCTACATTAGACTGACATAAATCTGATTTTGGCCTGAACTTGGAGTGTTTGAAATACCAAAACGCTACTCACTGATCCCTAATGAGAAGTAATCAAAGAATTTAACCAGCAGTACAAACACTTACACATTGCTACAGATGTAGCCAAATTGACTCAAAGTGGTTTGCTTTTCTGTATGAAAGATGTGTGCAAATATACCTTACTGACATTTACTCTGTTCTAATGGAATCTATAAAGAGGGAGAGAAACCATGGCGTCTTTGTTCTCCAAAGGGATACTTGTTCTTTCAACATACCCTACTTCTGACCTTCCACAATGGCATAGCATGCTTATGGAATGCAATACACAATGCTGTATAATACAATTTAGAAATTAACCAAGCTACAGGAATACCATTTGGATAGCTCCCAGCCCGCCTGCTTTTGCCACGTTCCAAACACCCATCATTTGTTTGAGGTTCCTTTCTCTCGTCTGTTGCCAGAAAACCAGCTTGGCAACTTTTGCTGCCCAAAATGATCCCATCTATCTGATCTCGGGGCTTGTGATTATGTTGTCTTTTTAAAATCTCCACTTCAAAATGCCGAGAGACAATATAATTTAACACTGGCGTGGGTAATGACATGCTCTGGGAAATAAAGATACCTAGAAGATCAATGCCATTTCTCCAAAGTAGCAGGGGATTATGGGGGGTGGGGAGCATAGAAATAGGACTGAAATCAACTTTGGCTGCGTTTGCAAAGCCTTGTTTTCTGAATGCGTATGAGGAGCAGGAAGCGAATGGAAACGTTCTAGGTGTGCACAATTTAATACACAAGGAAGTTTTCCTGTTTTTCATTCTTTTCTGTCAGGGATGCTGGCTTGCTGCAAGGAAGGGTTGTAGCGGAGGACCCATGATGTGCATGTTAAAGATCCTAGGTTCAGACTCTGGCATTTCCAGTTATGGCTGGGGAAAAACTGTCTGTAGAGCGCCACTGTCAGTACCATGTCAGATGGATTGATAATTGACATTTTGCTGTGCTTTTATTATGCTGGAAGCTGCCCAGAGTGGCTGGGGCAACCCAGTCAGGTGGGGCATAATTAATATAAATAAATAAATAAATAAATAAATAAATAATTCATACATTATTATTATTATTAGGCTTGATATAAGGCAGCTTCCTATGTTCTGTCTGCCACATGGAATTCTGAAATCTTATTGTCCAGTTTCAGAATCAGGGTTCTGCAATACACTGCACTGCTTGAAATGACATCAGGGTGATATGGAATGCAGAGTGATGTAAAACAGCAAGGTAGAAACTGGGTAGGGCAAAGAGATAGAAATACATAATATTACTGGTTGTATTTCTGCTCTGTTGCTCAGGACAGGCAAAAGGTTTGTCAAGGGAGAATCTCTCTCTGTCTGTCTCTTTCTCTCTTGACAGAGGGAGAGACTTGTTCACATGGCACACTGAACACAGGTACAGGTTGTTTCTACAAATGTAGAAGTGTTCGTATGAAAGAGTGTACACAGGTTGATTTGTACAGCTCAACCACTGTTTACACAGGTACACAGACTGTACACTTGTTGAATGTTACATGCAAATATCTCTATAAGCCAACCACGGTAGGCAGGGAAAGAGGAGTGATAGGAACACATCTCCAAAATGAGCACAATTGTTGGTGGACCACTAAGCAGCATTAGCAGTGCAGGGTCTATGAGAGCTATACCTGACCCTTATGATCCCAATACATTGTCATAGAGACCAGCAGCATATTTTGGGGTGTATAGGATCTTGCTTTAACATCAGGGTTGCTGTTTTTGCTCAGGCACGGCAATCAATAAACCCATTTCTAAACACTTCTGTGTTGGCATAGCATGCTTTGGGACTGAGTAGTGAAAGGGTTTTTGCCATACGACCTTTCACTCTTTAGATATTTTTCTCAGTCACTTACCAGAGTGCTCTCTCTCAACAGATGGAGGGATACTGTTAGTTGCATCAGCTGAGATTGGCTTGATAGACCAAGCTTGAAGTCAACAATGTTTTTCACTTCCATGGGTGCATCTACCACAGCAAAGGATGTTTGTACAATTGACTGAAGTGGGAAATAAGTTTGCTTAAGTGTATATTGAATTGTACCCCCAGGACTTGATTCAGAGAAGCTGGCATCACTCAGGGGGGTTACTTAAGTTAACATGTCTGAGAGTTGTTTGTCAATGATGCTTCTTACATCAGTCTTCTAAAAGGGTATGATTTGGGGAACAAGGCATTAGTAATAATGTTACAGAAATCCATAACTGCTACATTGAGAATATGAATCTGCCCAGTGGGTGATGTTATGCAGTAGTTCAAGCCAAGAGTCATTTACCTCTTCTTTGATTGTAATCTGAGCTTGTGCATTTTGTTCCTGTGATGGCAGTTGGGTGGGGAAGGCTTTGGGTGCCTGTTGCTCTGCTGCTGGTGTTATCAAGAGCATGTGATGGGGGTCTGAATTCAGAACTGGGCTTGGAAAAAACCAAACCATTTTCCAGTTCCTTTAGTTTGCCAAATCTGTTTTGGTTTGCCTGATCCAATACCGAACCATGCCACAGAGAGTTTGGTCCATGTGTAGTTATTAATAGCTTACATGGTCAAGATCGGTGCTTAGTCATCACCTGTAGAATTCTAGAGTCAAGGACCTGGAAATCACTTAGAAATGTAGTAGACAGAAGGGCTGCCCAAATGAAAGCAAGAACAGCCCACAATTTGAAGAGCGTAGCACTAAAAACACGAAGGGGGTCAAGTTAAGGGAGAGAGAAGGGAATAGGTGAGTACCCTTAGGCAGCTTTGAAGGTGAATGGTGTTTCTGGAGGCAAGCTGTTCTGGGTTGTGAGACCTTTAGCCAGGATATGGAATATTCTTGAGTCGCAGTTGCCTGCAGTTGTGGAGCCCCAGGAGGGGATTAGGGTGGAGGGCTTTCCTACTCACCAAAAAGTGAGGTACAGCCTTTGGGGCCTTGCCGTGTCCCCTTGGCATGGATAGAGTTTGGCTCACCCAAGCTGGCATTTGGAGATTAGCTTCCCACACTCTCGTTTTGCCTGCAGATGCTCTTAATTACACATGGCCCGAGTCCAGCCCTTTTTATGTGTCTTATCTTTTTATTCCTGGGTCTGATCACAGATTGGTGAAATGAGTAAAATGATAAAGAAAGGCAATTTATGGAAGTTAAAGGAACTAGGATTGTGGCCCATGGAAAGCACTTGTGATTAACCCCCTCTGCATTAATATAGCATAAAAAATATACTACCTTTTCCCCAGCTGCTCAAAACACACACATGATTACAAGAGCCTTGTAAGTTAGATGAGTGTAATTATGCCACTATAACAAGGGATGGAGTCAAGGGGTGAGGATAAGATAATGGCCTGCCTTGGTCTACCTAGTGAGTCCATGTTACAGAAAGGATAAAGAACCTGAGGTCCCCGAGCTCTTATGGGACTGCAGTTCCCATCAGCCCCATCTGTCATGTCTAGGAAGATGGGCAATGTCATCAAGGAAGTTTTGGAGGGCCACAGTTTCTCTGTTACAGGCTTGTCGTCTATGCTGGTCTCCTAGTGCAGCAACAGCTCTTGTTTATTTCAAATAATAGCTCAGTGGTTAACCAAGAAAGGTTGTATATATCAAACAGATAACAGGAAATGTGGTACAAACCTGCTCAGATGCTCATGACACAGGTGATTACAACACGATGAAAGGAAATGTCGTAAGGCTCAGCGATACAAGTTTGATGGCATATCACTTTGGAGGGGTGGTGAATCAGTGATAAAGCCAGCATGGTATCATGTTGATGGAATGATAAGCGGCTGCCATCATCAGCTAAACACGACTTCTGATACTATTAAGGCATACTTTAGTTGGGTTTACTGCTTCTTACATTTGAGCTGGCTATTGATGTTCCTGTGCTTCACTGTTTTGAGTGTAATTCTCCGAGAAAGGAGGTTAATGAAGACTTTCACTACGGCCATCCTGCTCAGACCAGCTTAGCCTTTTTCTTCCCTCTCTCTTCTACCCAGGACAGCTAAGAGAGGAGAAGCTACATCTTGCAAGATAGGCACATGATCTCTGCCAACACCAGCAATGTTAATGCAGGGCGGTATTGGCAGGGGAGAGGAATGCACAACCTGCCCCCTGCCTGATGATTTGCTCACACAAATGCCTCTCCCCAGGTGGATTATCAGATAGGAAATATGGCTAAATGGGGAGGGGTGGTGGGTGGGGAAGGCAAGATTCTAAGTGTTGTATTCAAAGTAGTGTTAAGTAACTCCTAGCAAGAGCAGAACAACTTTCGCTACTGCGGTGGTATGACATTGACAGAGTGATAACTTATCCACAAACAACATGTTCATTTCCTCCCCCATCTTGCTATGATTTCTGGCAAAACAGATATTGCAGGGTTTTGTAGTAGCTTGGAAATGTGCCACACCTGTTTCACAGCCACATAGACTCATAGAATGACAGAGTTGGATGGGGCCCTCAGGGGTCATCTAGTTCCATCCCTTGCAAGGCAGGGATCTCAACTGTAGCATCCATGACAGATGGCCATCCAGCCAACATTGCAGACAACAATAGCTCTATCGTACCTCCTTCATCTTTTTGGACAATTATGGTCTCTGACAAACTTCCTTCAATCAATCAAGCAGAGCGCTGAAGCAGTCTTCAGGGAGCTAAACTGATAGAAGCCCACATGCTCTGTAGGTCTATATCTATCAAATGCTATGATAAGTCCCCAACCTCTCTCACCACCAAGGAAAGTGAATGGAAAGAAACCCCACACAAGTGACGTTGATACCAAACCCCACGCATACACTAAGTAGAAAAATAGAAGCATAACCACCCCACCCCACCCCACTCATCATTCCCCTCCCCCTCTTCCCCCCAACCACTACTGCATGCAACACTAATGTCTCACAACAAACGTAACTGATCTACAGAAAACGCAACTTGAAAAAAGAGACGATGCACGTATTTTTGTAAACTAAGAAATCTTTAATTTATTTATTTTTTTAAAAAATGCTGTAAGTTGCACTGCATTGTTCTTTTAGCAGACGGGTGTCATGGACGATAATCTGAACGATGGCTGTTTTCTTGTTTCTGCTTCTCGTTGTGCCTAAACAAGAAGTGCAGGAGGTAAGTTGGGGGTGTAGAATGACTATCTCTTTTCAGCAACAGAAGTTGATCCAACAACATATGTCACCTCTACCTACTCCATGTCTGATAACTAAACCACAGGGCAGCTCTGGAGTGATCGGCCGTGTGTGGTTTGCTTCTAGTGATAAATAACCTTTCAAGGTGCCAAGTCCTGCCAATCAGGGCATACGCACTTCAGTTTCCAGCACTTCAGGTAGCGAAGTGGGAAGCACTGAACCTGATATTTGAAAAGTGCACCTACTCCTCCAGCTTGCCCTCAGCAATCCGTCATAACATTGTGCAGCGTCTCAGCTAAGAGAGGAGAAATTGAGCACACACTTTAGGAAAGGAAGCAGGGCTCTCCAAAGCAGGTGATAGCAGGGTGACGTAAGGTGAGGAGAAAATAGGGGCTATTGTCAGTTTTTCAATGTGGTGCTAAAGGACACACACACACACACACACACACACACACACACACAGAGCTTCTGTATGGCAAGTGGCAAACTCCACACATTCCCTCTTCCACATAACTATTAAAAACCTGGGAGTTTGACTCTGTTGTTTTTTTTAATCATATTTTTTTTATTCAGTTTTCCAAAAATTAAACACATACATTTCAGTACATAGTAAAACATGTTTTCTTTGTTGTTTTCGTTGACTTCCCACCCCCTTTTCCATGGTGTTTTTAATTCTCTCCCTCTGCTGCAGCACACCGTCTTCTCTTATATCTTAACAACAATGCTATAATATTTAAGTTCTTCTGTTGCTCATAGTTCAAATCCTGCTCGTGTGTTCATCATATAATAATATTTCTTTAAATAGCCTGAAAAAGGCTTCCATTCTTCCACAAAACCTTTGCCATTAGGTTCTCTTATTTTGGTTGTCAACATTGCCAATTCTGCCTAGTCCATCACCTTACTTATTCATTCTTCTTTGGCAGAAACATCTGGTTCCTTCCATTTTTGTGCCTAAAGAATCCTACCTGCTGTTGCAACATACACAAACAGCTTAATCATCTGCTTTTGAGACTTCTGTCCCACCCCCCACCCCCCGGAATTTGCCGCTTGCTCTCCCTGGAGTCAGTGCAGTTATAAAACAAAGGTGGAAAAGCTTTCTTTCAGCCCAAGGGCCACATTCCATCGTGAGCAGCCTTCTGGGGGCCGCAGGCTAGTGGTGGCTGAAACCAGAGGCAAAAAAGTGGATGGGGTCAACGGATGTGACCTGCATTCCAGCCAGAAGTCCATGCAGGCAACCAGCAAGCAAGAGGGCATGGGAGGAAGAAACAGAGCTGGGTCAGTGAAGGGCATGGCCTAGGGAGAGGGGCATGACTTAGGGAGGATGTACGGCCTTCAGAGAGCCCCAAGAGCTAGAAAGATGGAGAGGCCTGCTTGAACAGTTCAGTACTGCCTACACTGACTGCCAACTGCTCTCCGTTCTTTTCCTAGCCTTACCTGAAGGTGCCAGGAATTGAACCTGGAACCCACTGCTGCTGCTAAAACCTTTGCAAGCCACATCCTCACACTCTGCCCACTTGAGCTACAGCACACAAATGCACACAAACACACACACTTCACTTCATTTCTAATGTCTAAAAATACGGCCCATTCCTAGAGGCCTGCTTCTTGCTTTACAACAGTGCAGCCAGCTCAGCCTCTTGGTGCATTTAGTCACTCTGCTTTACACACCCTTGGGACCATAGAGGAATGATAACAGGGTGGCTTTCCTCAGATTTTTTTCCATGAATGTTTGCTCATAATAGCATAATTTTGCCCTTTGTGTCCCTCCCTTTAGGTACGACCTGGGTCCAGCTGACCTGGGAGTTGCAACACGGACCTGTATAAAACGCCCATTTTGTTGATGAACTCTGGCTGATCTGTTTTATTTCCACATCAGCTGAGGTAATACTGTTCTGAGTGTTACTGCTGGCTGACCTGGAAATAACACAAACAATGTGGACCTCATCCAAAACAAAAACACAAATTGGGAGTCAAGCCCCTTGAAAGAAAATAAAAAAAAAACTGGCCTGTGGATCTTCATCCCACCTCAACACCTTTGCAAAGCTGTTTTTCCCCAAAGCTCCTGACTTATCACCTATTCACATGCAACCTTTTTCTAAAAGAAGCAACTTTTCTGTCTTCATCCTCAGTGAACGAGGGATGTGCTAACTGTGTTTGTGTGTGACAAAGCGAGACACAGAGAGGTACTATGGACAGAAACAAATGAAGTGAGTTTTCTGTAGATACTCCCCCCTACCCCCTGCCCAAATGTGAGAGATGTATTCAGGAATGTTGTGCTTAAATATATCCCTGAATACAGCATGCACACATTGTGATTCAGGTTGTTAAATGTGTGAGCAGACTTGGGGAGAGGATGTGCTCATGAATCCTCTGTGTGCTTTAGTTAATATACTACGGAGAGTATGGAAGGCATTTTCCAGGGAAAGCTGTTGCAATGCCCTGTTTTCCCCACTCCTCCATGTAGCTTGTGGCCCACCTAGAACAGCTTAGGGTCTCTTTGGGATTCCTCCTTTTCTGAAGAAGCGAACCTCTTGGCGATCTGACACCAGATCTGCTAGACAGATGAGCTGAAAGAGTCACTTTCCTGCAATGATTCAGGAGTTAACTGCACAGACTGTAAGGCAGTGAATCACAGCCAGGTTCTTCAGCTCTGTACTCAGTAGACACGTAATTTTCCTGAAATGCTTGCAAAATCTAAGGTCATGAGATTTCAAGAGAAGAGTTTGGAAACACCAAAGTTTCTGTTCCTTCTTCTTGGACATACTGAACTTTGCCATCCAGCTTCTCTCGAACGGACTTTCCTCCCCCCTCCCCAAACTGTTTCCACATAGCACTCTTTATAGCAAACTGTTTATGGGAGGTGTGGAGGCCACACAGTTTTCAAGAAAACCCTTTCTGATAGCTGCATAGGTGCAATCCTGTGGCCAAAGTTGGAACTCTAAAGTTGGAAGCATCACAACCAGGCCATGCTGGAAAGCAGCTGGGATCTAAAAGATCCTAAAATCCCTCAAGCAGAGGAAGGGGGCAATTTAGACATGGGGAAACAGAGCATATCTAAACCCCACCTCCTCCTTGCTCCAAGGGGGAGGGAGAACGCGACAAACAACAGAAGATTGTTTCTCCACTCTCACTTCATTAAAGTAATACAAACCTGTAATGCTTTGACTGAAAAAAATATGGGGAAGCAGAACTTTTAGCAGCTCTTGAAGGTGCTGGGATAGCTCAGTTGGTAGAGCATAAGACTCTTAATCTCAGGGTTGTGGGTTCAAGCCCCACCTCGGGCAAAAAAAAATCCTGAATTGCAGGGGGTTGGGCTAGATGACCCGCGTGGTCCCTTCCAACTTTGCAATTATATATATGTGCATTCATATTTTTCCTCTGCTGCCCAAATGTATTACTTGGGAGAAGCACAAGCCAATGGCACTTAAAGCATGCTGTGGCTATATGCCCAGTTTTCTTTCTATAAAGCACCCTCCACCAGTATACACCTTCCGAACATGTGCTGGACTATACTAGGATGGAAAGTTGCAATGTCTTAGCATGAGTCTTGCGTCAGGAAGAACCACCATGAGGAGAGGAATCGAGTGAGCGCCATGCCCACCAGCTCTCGGTGCAAGCAATCCAAGGCCAAAGCAGGTGAGACACTCAATGAATGACAGTGAGCAGCACTGCAGTGCTGCCACCACCAGATCTCCAATGGGATATTTTTCCAAATGGAGCTCTACGGTCTCAGAGAAAGTCTGGCATACCTGAGAAACATTTCACCAGGAAAGCTGCAAATATTTGCAAATATCAGGCTAGTGATCTTCCTTCACGTGGCTGAATTTCACAGCATCCGAATATCTTGCGTGCTTCCTATTTCTTGAAAGGCAGAGGTGAAAGGAAGGTGAAAGGATGTAGAAATAACTGCATGAAAATGCCATGTCTTCAGCAGAAGAAAGGTCCTGGGTCCTTTTCACATGTGACACTAAAAGCACCTTTTGACCTCCAGTAGGCCTCTTTTGGATTGCTAATAGTCGTATACTAATGGATGCAGAAGGGAGCTGCTTTTCAACTGAATGCACGTTTCAAACAAGGTAGTTCTTGCACCGAACCTGTAAATGTGGGCACATGAAAAAACCTTCACCTGTGCAACCATCCTTAAGGCTGAATTCTGATGCACATTTGCTTGGGAAGAAGCCTCTTCAATTCAGTTGAACTTTTTTTCATGGCTTGTCAGCTATGCTTGTGCGTGATGATTTCCTCAGGCTTTAGGTTTGACTCAAGGCTTAAATCTTCTGGGTGTATGTGTGCACGTTATGCCTCATATGTGCAAAATTCTAGTACAAGTATGGCGGTCCATTGGCCACTCTTGACTGAGTCCAGGGGGCTCCAAGGGGCAAAGTCATGGATTTGCTGCAATGGCAATGGAGTTGTGGCCAATCCACCAGTGGGAATGGGCATGAGGAGTGAAACTCAGATAGCAACTGAGCTTGTTATTCTGAGAGCTGCTTTAGATTATTCCTTGTTAATTATCAGTAAATATCTATGAGGTGTTTTTTTAAAAAAAAGAAAGATGAAGGGAGTACTGCCAGCCCTAAATACCATTGCACCTCAAATGTGCTTCACTCATGTCAGGCTTGCAAAAATTATGCCCCATTGAGAGAAGACATTCCATGCCTCTTAGATGGCTGTTGAGCTGGAGAGCTGGAGCTCAATAAATCTGTGTTTTCTGCCTACCTGCAAAAAGCTGACAGGAACACTGCAACTTTTCAACGGCCCCTGCAACATGAGCTTCAGCTGCAGTTATTAGTATGTGGCGTCTATCACCATGCTGCAAACAGCTTCACCTGTTGGCTTTTTTAATTCACTATTTTGTTAAAGGCACAAGAGGATACCTCACTGTTTATGTTCTGCTCAGCTGGCAACCTTGGCTCATTTCTAATGGAGGGTTTAACAGAGCATTATGCAAGGTGGGACACTTGATGTTTGACAACGGCCCCTGCTATTGCAGATCCCATACTTTTTGGAGGAGGCGCACCCACACATTCAGGAGAAAAGTCTAGAGAACCCCAGGTTCCCTATTGCTGCCTTACTGGGACCCTGGGTTTCATCTGAACAGTTGGGTGTAAATCAGGCCCAATGCACCTGGGTAGTCGGTTCTGCTGTTGTCTGCAGGAGAAACCTGAGGACCTTGCACCCTGAAGCTGCCTTGCCCCCACTATTCAGAAAGCTCAGACCCAAGCAAACAAAGAGAGAGAGACAGAGAGAAATTAAATGCGGAACCTCTCTTGCTACTCTATCAGCAAAGGAGGATATTAACGATAATTGAAATTCACCTCCACGAGGGCAATGAATCATCAAAAAATATCTTTAAAAAAAGAAGCTCAGTGGAAAACAAGGTTGTGCAACCTTAACCAGAGTGTGTCACTGGGCAGTGGAATTTTTAGAAAGGCAGCAGTTTGGGTTCATCACTGTGGTTCGTGATTGCACACACCTGTTTGAGCCTGGAGGTTTTGCAACAACAAAAAATAAGGAAGCTGAACTTGTTTCTTTCTCCTGCGCAGTGCAGAAGAAAGCTGAAAACCACAGCTGTTCTAGCTGTTAACAGATAGAAGCAGCCCCTCCTTTCCCACGAATCCTGCTCTTTCTCTCTCCCCCCCCCCCCAATTACATAATTGAGGATAACGTTTTCAAAGCATATGGGCCGGAGGTATTATCTCATTAAAACTTTAGGTAGGAAACAATTGAGCATATTCTCACACATTTCTGCTTGGGTCTCTATAACAAATGTTTGTAATTAGGGATGCTATAAACAGTTTATTAAATAATAAATGAAGGGGGGGAGAAGCTTGATGAGCTATAGAAGGTAACGGATTTTATGTATGGTGACATGTAAGCCACGGGATGAGGAGTGAACGATTGCTTCTCATTTTCCTGATATTAACTAGTCACTTTGGGCAGTTTAAGTTAGATGCAGGCCACACATCCATTAATGGGCTCATCTTCCAAAAGAAATGAGAGGTTTAAAGTTGGCATTTAAATAAGGAGGAGAAGGGGGAAGAAGATTTACGAGATGGAGTTTTGCCTCCCTAGCTCTAGTCTCTAATAAAAGCTGCTGTTGAATTGTTAAGGTGTGTAATAAAGTATGATCAGGTGTTGCCAGATTAAGGCTGATACTTCTTAAGCTCAGCTTGGTCCTGAGCCAGCAGTGTGTGGCCCAGCAGAAAATCCAGCAGGTGAATTAACTCCTGGCATGGAAATAAAATGAGAAAGTGTGGAGCTCTCTCCTACTGAATCAGACCATTGGTCCACCTGGGCAGTACTGTCTACACTGTCAGTACTGTCAGTGGCAAGACAGCATTTTCAGAAAGGACTCTTTCTCAGCTCTACCTGAAGATGCCAGGACTTGGACCCGGGGCCTTCTGCAAGCAAGGCAGACACCAAAGCCCGCCCTTGGGGATCCTGCTACTTGTCACCTGCTAGGCAAGCTGCGTGCCATTTGAACTGAGCTAATTCCCCCAGCTAAACAATGGACGAACCTTCACCTGCTGGATCTCAGCTGCTGTTAAAAGGCACAGTTACAAAAGGTGGCAATTTTGAGGCCAACCCTGACCCTAGCAGGAGTCCCTGGCCTGTAGTCTAATGGGCTGCACAATCTGTCCAAACCATTTGGTCAGGACTTAATTTCTGACATCTGGCAGGTCTGCTTTGCATAACATTAGTGATGAGTTATGGGTGCAGCTATCTTTACTGCAGTTCAGCTTTTTGTACATTTCATGTATGCTCCTGCAACATTTTGGCTTAGTTATGTTCGGGTTTATGCTTCAGGGTTTATTTTTGTTCGTTCATTTTCATTGTTCATTTGAGCCTATATCCAGAAGCCAGGACTAACGATAAAGAAGGCTGAGCTTTTAAGCATGTGAAAAGTGCATCCCGGGTGAAAGGGCAGGCCTTTAAAGCTAGAGGGTATTGCAAGAGGCTACATAAGTCTTTTTAGAAAGTAGCCATTGTTTCCCCCATAAGGCTACGTAGTAAAAACATGCCGTGAAGGTAACATAGAATCAAATAGGCCAGACCAACGTGTCAGCAGAAAGTGTTTCTGTGCATAGACATAAGTGTCGGTAGGCTTGCTAATTTTCTCCCTAGTCTTCCCACCCAAAAAGCTGCACCAGGAGCAATGGGGCAGGATGGGTGGGAATAACTCAGTGCATGTGCAAAAAGTTATTAACGCCCTTTGCATCCCCGTGACAGGACAGTAAAAACAATGCCCTCTTGCCAGTTCTAGGCTAGATCACTGTGACTGAATTCACCATTTGGCTATTTATGCTGATTTATACATCTTTGTCTGGTACATGTGTGGAGAGTGGTTTGGCTCTTTGTGCCAAAGCTGTTGTGAGGATTGGGACAATTTACCATGTTTCTCACATTCTTTGGAGCTGCATTGAAAATAACAACAACAAAAATTACACAGTGAAAAACTGGATTTTTTTCGTTTTTATTTTGCTGTATCAGTATTGGAAAGTACAATCAGGTGCAATTTACTGCTCTGGTAGTCTAAGACTGTAACTAAATGAAACAATGGAGGCACCAGGTCAATCCATCGATTGGATTGGGGAATCCAAAGAGGAACTGTGCCATAATGTCTTTACGAAAAATAGCAGAACAGTGAGCTAGCTTTAAGATCTCACAGAATTCTTTTTCAGGCTCAGTGCTAAAGAAAATAAATAGGCGAGGTGAGAAAAAAGTTGTCAAGAGCTAGATAGAAGTCTCATGTGCAACTTATTATGGTCTCAAGGTTGCGAGTCAAGAAGCATTTTGCAGGCTAAGCTGATAAATTTGTGCTCAGGTGCAAAAGATCACAGAGTGTACCAAAGCATGCTGGGACAAATAACCAATGACCGTTTCCTCCTTTGAAGCCAACCATTATTTGAATGTGTCTCTGTAACTATTTGCTGAGATCCTCAGGCTGAATCCAGCCCTCATACAAGCATAATCTTGCATGCCACCCCAATCTCATAGCATTGCAAGATTCCAGAGGTTCCAGGCATTTATCCAGGTTTGGTGTTTCCTTTTGGGAATGAGGCACAGCAGAGACTGTGGTGTCTTTATAATATGTGGTTTATTTAAACGTATACGCAACCTGAACTTACAATTCAAACCCTCAAAGGGTCTTGTTTCTCCCATAGCAGCAGCTTTGGACTCATACAGAAACCAAACCTCTGGCTTCCCAGTCTGCATCTTTACTTCTAGGTCACATTACACAGCCTTTCATGCACCCACAAACTCATGACAACAATGATGGGTGCTATTTCTGGCAGCCTAACTCAAGCCCCCATTTTTGGACTAGGCTTTTTCAGCCCAAGGGAAACCAAAACCAAACCAAAACTGAGCACCTGCTGTCAGTGTATGCAGATATTATCTCTTGTCAGGTTGGGCAGCTGCCTTTAATAGCACTCAAATAGTTCTTGTCAGTTCTAAAAGTATATTGAGAGATATAGTAGACATAGGATTTTGCAAGGGAGGGGGAAGCAACAAAATCATTTTTGTCCAGTGCTATACTTATATGTCTACGACCTGTCATTGTTACCATGCAAACTATTTAAATGGGGCCTGGTTTCAAACAAAGACGTGTAGGGACTGACTCGGTTGTTGGACTTGGGAGGAATTATTTGCTCTGCATCCTTTCAGGATTGCCCTAAGTGCATTTGGTTTGATCCACACAGGCAGAGCACGACTAACCCCCAATCTATGCTGAACTTGGCGGTCAGGATGAGATCCAGCTGCATACACCCAAAGTGTCGTGATATACATTCCACCACCAACAGTGTTCACTGCAATTACCACCAACAGTAATTATTATAATTTAAATAGAAATACCAGATGCATCTCTTCATAGTGTGGAAGCCTGTGGCTAGCTGACTTGTTTGCCTGTGCTGTCTGCTGTCCAGGAGCTGTAAACTGTGGCTGGACCACTGCAAGACCTCTTCTGCTCTCCATTTTTAATGTTTCTTTACTTTTTGGTAAGGCTTAGACCAGACTAAGGGACGCGGGCGGTGCTGTGGGTTAAACCACAGAGCCTAGGACTTGCCAATCAGAAGGTTGGCGGTTCGAATCCCCGCGACAGGGTGAGCTCCTGTTGCTTGGTCCTTGCTCCTGCCAACCCAGCAGTTCGAAAGCATGTCAAAGTGCAAGTAGATAAGTAGATAGTAGGCTGCCTCGGCCAATAAAGCGAGATGAGCGCTGCAACCCCAGAGTCGGTCACGACTGGACCTAATGGTCAGGGGTCCCTTTACCTTTACCTTTAGACCAGACTACTTCTCAGGACTCCTTCCCAAAAAGGACTGGTCTTTGTAAAGTTGGGCGCGTGGCAGTGGTAGCCGCAATAACAAGTTAATAGAGTGCAAGACCCTTAATCCCAGGGTTGTGGGTTCAAGCCCCATGTTGGATGACAGATTCCTGCATTGGACTGGATGACCCCTGCAGTCCCAACTCTACAATTCTATAATTTCTATGATTTCTTTCAGCCTCCACATACATAGCTCTACAACTATATGACATACACTATATTCTCTACAAATCTGCAGAGTGGCTTTTAAAGATTTAGACTGCAGTTCTATGTATCCTGGTAGTAAGCCCCATTGAACACGACAAAACGTACTTGTGAACAGATGCTATACAATTGAGTTTTTAAAGCTAAAAGCTATTTGAACAGACTACCTTAAGCACCACATCGTGAAGTTCATTTTATCCTTGATTCCTGGAATCGGTGCTGTCTTTTATGAATGAGGAAATGACAGTTGCTGTCACAGCATTCCCCAGGCCCTGGGCTATGACTTCATTTGGGTGTTCCCTACCAGCTGAAGGTGGTCATCACATATTACTTTAGAACGATGAACATGAACATTGCCAATCATGAGAGGGGCAAGCCTTCAAGCTGTATGGTTGCAGAGCAAACGCTGTGTAACTGATTTAGATGTTTCTCTAATCCACAAGTCACCAACCTTTTTGGGTCAGCGAGCACATTTGGAATTCTGAGTAAGTTCCGTGAGTGCCAGTCACAAAATGGCTGCTGTGGGGGTGTGGCATAAATGGCTTTTATAACTCGAAGAGCAAAAGAGACAGGCAGAACCACATAATGATGTGGGCAGTAGTTTAGCCACTCCTGAAAAAAAAAACAAAAAACCCTGCTCCACAACAACTTGTGGCAGGGCTTTTCAGTGCCGTTCCCTCTGCTTTGTGGAACAGAAATCCTCTTACTATTCAACAGGCACACACCATTTGTAGTTTTCAGTGAGCTTTCCCAACAGGATGGAAGATTTTTTAGATTTCTGCCTTGGCAGGGTTCTCCATATTGTTTTTCTATTTTAATGTTTAGCTGCTTTATTACAGTGGTACCTCGGGTTACAGACACTTTAGGTTACAGACACTTCAGGTTACAGACTCCGCCCAACCCAGAAATAGTACCTCGGGTTAAGAACAGGATAAGAACAGAAATCGTGCGGCGGCAGCGGGAGGCCCCATTAGCTAAAATGGTGTTTCAGGTTAAGAACAGTTTCAGGTTAAGAAACTGGAACAAAATAAGTTCTTAACCTGAGGTACCACTGTATATGGCTGTAAATCCTTGAAATTTATGTGGAAGGCAATTCATAAAGTCATCATCAAGTGGTGTGTTTCCTCTTCTTTTTTAGTATTTTCTTCTACCTCTACACATACTCATGCCCCTACTTACTGGAGGCCCAAATCAGAGATGGGGAAGCATGTTGCTGGACCACAACAATTCATTATAGGCTGGGTATGTCAGGAGTTGGGAGCCCAGCAACAGCCAGAGAGCTGCAAGTGCTCCATCCGTTTCCTAAATGAATGTATGGGTGGCATTGGCAACACAATAATAGGCCCCTTCCCAGCCAATACATGTTCATTATAATGGGCATACAGAGGTCTTGCACAATTAACTGTACTGTATTTGCAAAGAGCTCTCTCTGTGTGACTGGGAATCCGGCCTTGACCACTGGTCAGCTGCGAGGGTCTGATGCATACATGGATGTGTTGTCCATTCATTTTAACTGAGGAGCTTCTCTGTGCATCTGTGGAAA
The DNA here is from genome assembly GCF_964188315.1 of Podarcis muralis. Taxonomy (NCBI): domain Eukaryota; kingdom Metazoa; phylum Chordata; class Lepidosauria; order Squamata; family Lacertidae; genus Podarcis; species Podarcis muralis. The sequence goes on from NC_135655.1 coordinate 100,129,997, forward strand.
TGAATGGAAAAATATGCAAATGTGTACATGGGCATTGAGATTTGTGGTGATAGCATTTTGAACATGCTATTGGACACAACTATTTCTCTCTCACACACACAGAGAGAAACACACACACAGGTCTTAATGCTAAGCAGAGATGAATACTGGGTCTTGTGAACTGACTTCATATGCATGTCTCCTAAGAGCAGGAAGTCCTATTGAGTTCAGTGGGAATTATTCCCAGTGAAGCATGTATGAGATTGCAGCCTTAATCTGCAGAGGAAGCATTTCAGTGATCTGCACTTGGCACCTTCTAACATGCACCCTCTCACTGCCGAGGACTTAGTCCTTCCTTGCCACTGGCTCTTTGGATTGTGCTTGCCATAAATCCTAGTGCAAAAGTAAAGTTTCGCTCCTGTACTTGCTTAGCAACCAAACATTATTTCAGTTCTCTCTCCCCTCCACACTCCCTCCTTTGGTTATGATGTGCAACTCAGAAGCATAACTGCCTATTTCTTTCTGTAATGTTAAAAGCACAACGGCTAATAAAAATAAAGGCAGGAGCAATTACACGTTAAGCAACGTGATGGGGAGTTTTGCTGATGTTGAAAGATTGTGCCTGATTAATTTAAAAGCATGTCTCTCTCTCTCTCTGTGTGTGTATTATTAGGCAATTCTCTAAGCAATTGGCAATGTGAGAAAAAATGCAGAGCATCTATTGAGGTGGGAGACATGCTGGATCTCCCCCCACCCTTCCCTTCCAGGGCAGGTAAGCTAGATTAATAACAGAACACTCATAAGAAGGTTTCAAATCTTACTGTCAGAGGGTAATAATTAATGATCAAATGTTAATGGAGATGCTGGGCTGTTGATGCCATTAATTCAGCTCAGTGGAGCCAGTCCTGCCCAGGACCTGCCACAGCTGTCACTGCATTTGCTTAATTATTCCAGTGCCTCCAGGCTCCCCCCCCCCCACCGCCATTTCCCTTTTTCCTACTAACTCCAGGACAGTATGTTTTCAGTGAAGCAGAATTATGCAGAATGCCCTGCTTGCTGGGTAGTGTCAGGACAGCTTGAGGTGAAAACCCAAAGGCAGTACAGAGGCAAATACCAAGTTCTCTCTCTCTCTCTCTCTCTCTCTCTCTCTCTCTCTCTCTCTCTCACACACACACACACACACACACACACACCCACACCCACACCCACCACACACACACACACACACACACACACACACACACACAAATTCTGGGTGAAGTAATGAGTCAAATGATACCAGGAATAACAACCCCACCCCAACCTCTGGTTTTCAACTGGTTGACATTTCTTTTTAAGTTGAATCATCACTTTCAAAGGCCAGTGGCTAATTGCCATAAATTCAAATAAATGCGTATTTTCCCAAAAGTCAATATAGGGGCCTGTCTGAGATACCAAATGATGCATGAGGTAGCACCTTACTTAACTGAACAAAAGCTGTTGCACTTCTTAATGCTCGGGGCCACCTTTCATATTTCCTTTCTTGCCCTTACGTCCAGTAACACACTAGGACCAAAATAGTGCCCAAAGGGAAATGACTCTTGCATTTGACTTTCAAGCCCATGGAGGAATCAAGCTTGGCTTGATTAAATGCGTAATCGAACCGATTACAAGTTTGCAGCTCTACTTCCCTGAAAGAGTCAATAGGCCTCATAACTATTTTCAGTTACGGTGGCTGCTTTTTATAGAGCGTATTTGTTGTGCCAGGGCAACAGAGGACTTTAATCCACTTTAATTCTGCAAACCTAAAGTCCTGGAAGGTGCCAGAATCCCTTCTGCAAAATGGAGGCACCCAAATATCAAAGGTGCAGAAGGCTTGTCCTCTTTTGCATCTGGTCACCTTAGTTTCAATTTATGCTTATTTCCAGGGTTGGCATCAGAGGTGGGCATTTTGGGAGCAGCTGAGGAGGCCCAAATGCCACTGGAGGCCCACTGCAACTCCCTGGAGCTTCCTGGAGTACCTTCTCTTTGCAGTTGCTGCCTCTTTGGCCTTCCTTCTCTGAGCATGCAAAGAGTCAGAAAATGGAGCAGTACCCTCACTTACCTTGTGCTCTCCGTCTGGGCAAATTAGGCCCCAAGTGAGTGGTGCCTTAGAGAGAAGAGTACCCATAGAGAGAGGGGGCAGTTGGAGGCCTTCTAAAACCTAGAGGCTTTCATCCAGAAGGTCCTAGGTTCAGTCTATGGCATGGGTAGGCAAACTAAGGCCCAATCGCCTTCTAAATCCGGTCCGCGGATGGTCGAGGAATCAGCGTGTTTTTACATGAGTAGAATGTGTCCTTTTATTTAAAATGCATCTCTGGGTTATTTGTGGGGCATAGGAATTCGTTCATCCTCCTGCCAAAAAAATAGTCCAGACCCCCCACAAAGTCTGAGGGACAGTGGGTCAGCCCCCTGCTGAAAAAGTTTGCTGGCCCCTGGTCTATGGCATCTTCAGGTAGGGCTGGGAATGTTCCCTATCTGAAAAACCTGGAGAGCCTCTGCTAGATAGACAAATGGGTCAAACTCTGTGAAAGGGATCTTCCTAGGTTCCTTTAAGCTGCTCCCACTTTGCCTTTAATTTCGACTTTGGAAGCGGGCGGTGCATATTCAAAGTCCAAGATGTCTTGATGTCTACGTTGCTCTTTGACTCATTTTCCAAGCTGAAGTGCTTGGAAAAATGCGAGGCATGACAACAATTTCAATCGCTCTCTTTAACGCTGCACATGGTGATTTAAAATAATTGAAGCTCTTCAAAATTTTATATGCCCTTGGATTTGGAAGCATTTGTGGCTCAGAGCATGTGCAGCATATATACAATGATTTAAAATTATTGGAGACTTTCATATTTATCAAAAGCGTTTCAGTTTGAAAGTGATAGGGAATCTGGAGTTTGGCAATGCAAAGTGATTTAAAAATATCAGAGCATTACATATGTTTTACAGGTGGGGCTGATCTCAGCTTTGGACTGCAGAAATGAATAGCATATTACTGTGTTCTTTAAAAAAGAATTCATAGAAACAGCGCCATATTTTTCTAAACTTAGATTTTCTTGAAAAGCCAAACATCTTCCATCATTTTAAAAGCCATTAGCCAGACATGGTGCTGTTTTAATAGAAAGATTTTACACTTTGAAGTGATACTGGAAACGGCTACAGTGCAGTTGTAATACGCCTCAGTGTCTTTAAGGAGCAAACATCCATGTGCCTGCTCTTAAACATGCACTGTTATGATAGATATATATTTGGTATATACTTTATGTGCAAGCAGGCCTTACGTAAGTCTGCTGCTCTGCCCATTCACCTCATCCCAGGCTCTCATTAGGTCCAGCAATTGTACTCTGCAGGTCCAATCCCCAAAAGTACAAATTAGGTAATAGCATGTGCAAATGGGTATTAAGGCATGTAATTGCCCAATTTGTGTGTGCCAAATGTCCATCTGCTGGCACTGATTTTATAAGGCTGATGGTGGCTCCTTTCTGAAAATTCTCCCTAAGTGCTGTAAGTTGATTTAAACTCCCAGGGAATCCTTTTAAAACAAGCACTGCTGTTTCACATACCAAAGCAGTTGGGTCGCAGTCAACTAACTTTTATTCAGAGGAGACCATGAATAAAAGTGGGCCTGAGTTACTCATGGTCGTTAATTTCAGTGTGTCCACTCTGAGTGAAAGTTCATCGAACGCAACCTGGTATAGTTTACATAAATGAACACTAATCTCTGCCTCATTTTTGCAAACCTGTTGAATTCAATGATACTATTTTATGTAAGAGTTTTCAGGATTTGACCATTATTTCCTGCATGCGCCCCCTACTCCCACCCCTGGTTTTTCTCAGGGAGTATTTCCTAATAAAACCTGATATTTTGTAGATGCTCAACAAATAGCCTGGCAGAATTTTATAATGCCTTCTAAAACTCTTAAAACACTGCCTCAGATATAATTGGTGTATGCAACCAGGACACCTATATAACCAGGCATCCCAATTACAAATAGTCCCTACATGAAAGAAGTGGTTGCACATTGGCCTTCCTATACAGACGACTGTCCACAAGTTGTTGTTAACAGGGGGTTGGACTAGGTGATTCCCAGGGTCTCTTCCAACTCTACAATTCTATGATTCTAAGAAGATGTGGCACTGAGGCTAGGGCAAAAAGTGCAGCCTCACTCCAGCAATGCATTCATAGGACTACTTTCTACTTGCATTTTGGGGGTGAATGTTCGTGTTCCTTTTCGGGCAGGACTTACATATTTTGAAGGAAGCCTTCTTTCCTATCATGGTTCCATGACCCTGCTTGTTAACCATGCTGCATCTTCTTTGACTTGTTGGTGTTTTTTCTGATCTGTGATATACATTTTAGCTGAGCCTCTACTGTTGTGGTTTTGAACAATCCCCCAAACATTCTGGAGAGATCGGATCTTTCTGAATTTCCTTTTCAACTTCCTTTTTAAAAAAACCAAAACAAAAAAACCCCAAACAAACTAGTATGCTTAATATGCTGACATTTGCCTTCACAACAATTCGTTGAGAGGGGACATTGATTTGTCAGCAATCAAAGCCTATTATTTTGTTGCTGCGAAGATGAAATCCTTTTGCCGGCTAATGTATATATTGCTATTGTGAGGGTGGTGAGGAATGTGGTTGTGCAGGTAGCTGTTGTCAGTACAAGTGGTCAATGTGGCGGGGAAATGTGTGGGAGGATTGCTGGGACTCCCTGTGCTCTCCAGACATGGATCATGACTTCTGTACAAGGGGCTGTGCACATACAACTCTGAATCATGCAAAAGTGTTGTATGTTCCTTGTGCATTTAGAGTCTACAGTGCACTAGAATGTATCCTACAGTCTGGGGACACGGGTGGCGCTGTGGTCTAAACCACTGAGCCTCTTGGGCTTGCTGACCGGAAGGTCGGCGGTTCGAATCCCCATGATGGGGTGAGCTCCCGTTGCTCTGTCCCTGCTCCTGCCAACCTAGCAGTTCAAAAGCATGCCAGTGCAAGTAGATAAATAGGTCCCCTGCGGCAGGAAAGTAAACAGCATTTCTGTGCACTCTGGCACTCGTCATGGTCCTCCATGCACCAGTAGCAGTTTAGTCTTGCTGGCCACATGACCTGGAAAGCTGTCTATGGACAAACGCGAGCTCCCTTGGCCTGAAAGCGAGATGAATGCTGCAACCCCATAGTCGCCTTTGACTGGACTTAACCGTCCAGGGGTCCTTTACCTTTCACCTTTACCCTACAGTCTCCAGGGATATAAAGAGGCAGGACCCCATGAAGACACATCTACCAGTTTGTAGTTATCTGCAGAGGGTTTGTGCTTTCATGGCAACACAACAGACCTCCCTGGTGGTACCATTTTCCAAATCTTTAGGTCGCTATTGGAGAGGCGCTTTCTCAGTGTGCTAACTGGGGTACTGGAGCTTTCTGCTTAGACCATATCAGGAACAAAATGCAGGCTTCTTATCACCTGGGAAGGTCTCCAGTTCTGTGTCCATTTCACTAGGTCGGTGCCTCAAAGCTTTCCTATCCTTTCCCTCCACCCTAGGGCCCGCCACATGCTGATTTCTCAACTTGTCTTCTTCTGCCTCTTTTCATGATCTGTTGGCTCCCTCACCCCCTCCTGTGGGTGAGAAATCAAAATGTCAAAATGTGAGAAGAATAGAGTTCTCCCTCCATCTGGTGGTGTCGGTGTTGGCAAGGGCCAGACTTTATTTGGTCTTCCGAGGTCAATTCTCCACAGTGCTCGGCTGCTGTGGCAGATCCCAGCACTGCACCTCTTGCTGGTGAGGAATTTCAGCACGGGAATTAGTCTCTTCTGAATTCTCTGCCTTTTGCTGGGGGGTGGGGAGGAGTGGGGGAGGAAAACCTCAGCCCCAATTGCAAATGATATAAAAGCTGAATATGTTTAAAGGCGTAGTGAAGGAGGTATTAAATGGTTGCTGCTTGAAGTGAAGTGACGCGGACATATTAAAACTATGAATTCTTAATTAGGCTGTTTATTAAAAGTCAACAAACCTTATACATAACAATATGGCATCTATCTGTGTTCAAAGACTGTAAATTACTTTTTTGCAGTTGAAAGGAAATAGGTTTTACAGTAATTCCTGTTCTATTCTTTGCAAAAATAAATAGAGTCTTAAAATAATATGAGGTACATTATTTTTATAGGCAGTGGTAACAGATTTGCACTTTTAATTTGACTGTGTTAAATGTTATGGAAGAAGGAGGTCACATTAGGGTGAACTGTCTTTATTGTTATCCTAATACATTTAAAAGGAGACATTCAAGTCATACTAATTTGTGTGATAATAACACCCTCATCAGGGCAGTCCAGAGCCGGGGAAACTGCTTCATCTCATTCACCCTTTGACTGAGTTATATTACATGTATTACCATGCATTAGGACTCTATGTAAATGTGCCATCCTTTGAATCTTGCTTTACGAAGAGAGCTCGCTCATTGCTTTCTAGCATTATACAGGTACTCATTCCCTGGTATTATTGAGGCGACTTTTCAAAGTCAATCAATGCCTGTGATAAATGGCAATCCATTTCATGAGCGTTACTGTTTCTTTATATTTTGCTTCAAGCAATATTATTCAGCAGGAAAAAACCCCCCAAAACCTGGCTTTACAGGATGGATTATTTCAAAAGATTTGCAATATTTCCCTCACATTTCCAAATGTTAGCCTAGGATGGCTTTTAATGAGTCCCTGAAATAAGGCAGCATCTGTTTTTATTATCTGATGCTTTTCGCATGAGCCAGCAGGGGATACAGATTCTCCTGCCACCCAAAATGCAGAATCGAGTCTGATAGGGCTGCTGTTAAATGTCTGGTTGGCCCCATAATAAGACACCAGTTACCAACAACTTGATTCTGGAGGAAAGAGTCTATTGGTTGGGAATGGGGTGAATCAGGGGGAACTGAACCAGAGGGAATTGATCCTGACTAAATGGGACAAACGAGTGGGCTATGTGGAGTGCTCAACGTGGGGTAGAATGCTGGCCGGTTTCTTTTCAGGTGGTCCCATAACCATCCCATGTCTTTTCAAGCAGAAACAATTGAGCCTTGCCTACCTCACTTTTGCCCTGCCCCTCCCATTCTGAAACCACCCCACTTTCTTCAAAATCATCCCACTTCCTTTATACACTGAGTCTGAACACTAAATAGAGACATGCATCTGATGGATGAGGCCTACATTTTCCTAGCAGTGAACATAGTCACTTGGACCAAACAACGACCTTTTGTCACATTCTCAAAGACCCTCCCAGTGTGCCTATTTTCCAGGAACAGAAGCTGTCCTGGTTTCTGATTTGATCATGGAATGCCTCGTTTTTCCTTTGGTCGTCCCTATTTTCATCAGAGAAATGTTGGAGGGTATAGTAGGAAGTCCTTATTTTCGTTGGAGAAATGTTGGAGTTATCAGACCCCTGAGCCATCTGAAGGCAGCCTTGTGTAGGAAAGGTTTTTTTGTTTTTAAATGTTTAACATTTAATTATGTTTTTCCTTATGCTGGAAGCAGCCCAGAGTGGCTGGGGCAACCCAGTCAGATGGGCAGGTAATAATAATAATAATAATAATAATAATAATAATAATAATAATAATGACGTATCTATTTTCATCAGAGAAATGTTGCAGGGTATGCTGTCATATGAATTCTCATTTTATTTTTTGACATTTCAAATCCCCCAAAATATATGGTGACCATTTCTGTGCCATCAGTCTTCAGATGGAGATTTCCGAGATTTACCAAATCCTAGAGAATTTGGCCCTTTCATAGAGCTCTAGAATGCAATAAATCTCAGAACGTGACACCCACCAGCATATTTCCTGAGAGGAAATATTCACCATACAAAAAGCTTATACATAAAAAGTTACATTATTGCTACTTTGCCAGGTTGAGAATAAATATGAAAATCGTTCCAAAAATCCGAAGTTTTGCCTTTGGCAGGGAAAATGTGGATATTCACTTTGAAATGTTTTATGGGAAGCAGCTCAGAAAACGAATTAAATCAATTAGTCAAACCAATCAACTATTTTAAAATTAGGATGTTTAACAATTAAGAATTAGGATATTTAAATTTTGCCAAATGGTATAACTAAAGTGTGTTCGGAAGTGCTGCAAATTTTCACTCACAGAGAAATACTCAATATTATCTCATTTTTTTTGAAAAAAACAACTTGCTTTCTGGTTTTTTCTCCCCTAAAAAACCCCCATTTTTGTTTATATTTTAAGCTTTCAGTGAACAGAAGGTATAAAAATGAAAAAGCAGAAAGAAAAGGCAAGAAAAACCAAGTGCTGCACCCACACACCGGCCAGAAGCACTGAAATATTTTTTAAAAGGATAATTTCCACTCCAAAGCTTAGCCTTGAAAAGAGATATTTGTATGCTTGATACAAATTGATTAACTTTGTTTGACTTTGCCTGTTTTGTCACCTATAGCTAAACTTTCACAAAAATCACAGTATTCAGAGTTGAAGGAAGGGGGGGGGGGGAGAGAAGCCAGACACTCTTTTGAGTGTCTAGCTTGAAATCTTTGCAGATTCCTGTTCAGTAGCTCTTGCCATATGTGCTGCAGGAAGAAGTGCTGCGCAACAAGCTATAGATAGAATGTCAGCTTTGAAATTTTCCACTTCCGTTGATTTCTATCCCATGAATGTTACATAAAAAGTACCTTTCTCTCCCCCCCTTCCCCCTTGGCGTTAATATTACATAACTCTGGAAACGGCTGTGGTCACTTTGTTGCTCCCAGCTCCCATTTAAGAGATTAAAGGGGGAAAGTGAGTTTCACCCGTGTTATTGCATTACCTGGTTTCGCATGTTCAGCTGAATTATTAATTTTCTGTCTTGTTAAATACTAGATTCATGGCTTTTGCTGGAAGTGAAAATGCATGCAATGTAAAAATATGCTGGAAAGCAGTTGCACGGAACATCGTTAAGCTTAGGGAGTGCACGGTTTTCGTGTGTGACAGTGACAAGTTTCTTAAAAACAGGATCAGCTGTCATTTTCACACAGTTTATCTTTTAGGACTTACTGTAAGCGACGCCTTTTAAACTTTAGGAGACAGTTGAGGAATTTGGGCTGAATAATTTATACATAACAAATGCCGTAAAGGTCAGGAAAGTGGTGAGCAGACCTGCCTGCAGAATTATTTAACACCCACTTGGTCCATTGAAGATATTTAAAATTACCTTTTGTTAAAAGCCATCATTATTAGCTAGAAATGGCTAGGAAGCTCTCCTAGAAACTGCATCAGAGAAGAAGCTCATAGCAGAGCGGTGCTCTTTGAGTTTCCCCACTTTGCTTCATAGAGTTTTGTACTGGAGAACTTTCCAGCAGAGAGTAGCCTTAGTGAAGACCTGACAACCTGGGACTATCAAACCAAACACAGCTCACACAGCCCACCAAGCACAATAGCTTACCAAAGTCCCAATGAGTTTGCTTCCCATTCCACCTGCCCTGCCTGAAAATTCAGAAAGGAGGATTTTCACAACCCAGATTGCATTCCAGCTAAGCTGATTTGTTCAATGGAGTGCACTTGCCTTAGCAATTGCTATATGTTGGGGTGGAGGTGATGGATGGATTCAGTTCATCTGTCAATCTTATCTGAGTGTCTTGAAAATGCAGCAGCATGAGGCAACATGGAGAAGATCCGCTGCCTTAGCCCAATTTTGACATGAGCCACTGTTGTAGCTGAACTGTTTTCTCTCCTGCCTTGCAGTGTGATCCCAACCCAAGACCCACCAAGATGAGTTTGAATTCGGTGGTTCTTTGGCTAAGTCCTATGCCCTTTTAAAATGTTGCTCTTTTTTTGGAGGGGGGTTATTGGGTTGTTGTTTTTATTTTGATTATATATAGTGTGGTTTTTATGTTGATCTTTTCTGTGAACCGCCCTGAGACCTCCGTCTATAGGGCGGTATATAAATCAATTTTTTTAAAAAATGACATAAATAAGTCTCTCCCACAGTCTCAACTAGAGATACCCTGGGGTAAATCCCTCACCCCACTCCCATATAAGTCTCCAAAAGGGGGTATGGCGGGGCGAAATCCTTTCAGCTTAGTCATGTGACCTAGCAACTTGGTGGAACTTAGCCAGCCAAAAAGGGTGGCATAAATCAAATTCCTCCTGAAGGGAGTTCAAAATAGTTGGCTTTCTATAGTTAGGATTGCTCTGTTAATGTGTGTGTAAAGTTCAAACAATAAGATGCTGGCTATGATTAGGATGATGCAATGGCACTTGCTGCCAGCCACTCACAGAGATGATGCCATAAGCTACCAAGCAAGACTAGGAACCTGCATCAGTTAGCCTTCTGGAGGCCCCTTAGCAGGGCTGACTTTCTGCTTCCATCTCCATAATTTCATGTACAAAAGCCAGCTAGGCTGACAGCTGACTCCTCTGACTCCTCTCCTCTGAGGAGAGCAGGTTACCTTAGCGAATGTAGCACAGGCCCTGTGGGGTCACATATACATCTCTGCCCTTCAACATTTTACCTTGACCAACTCACTCTTCCAATTTAGCAGCCATCAAGGACACAGCAGGCCCAGGAGCAGGAAGCCTAGAAGCTAATCTCACCTGGATGTCACTCATGATAACCGAGCTACATAAATTTAATTTAATAATAATAATAATAATAATAATAATAATAATAATAATAATAATGTGTCCTTTGCACATCCTGAGACCACCGAGTTAACAAAGTCAGGTGCGAGGGCCCAATGCACATCTTTCTCTGGCCCTCAGGGCTCTTACTAAGTCACACCTTTCTCCCCAGCGCACATCCCTTCCCAGCCCTGCTCCCTTGAGTGCTTTTGCCTCTTGCTTGCCTGCACGGAGGTGTGGCTTCTACATGGCTGGAATGTTGCCTAAAGGATGAAAGTAGGAGTCAGATGCGGTATTGCACCAACTGTTGCATCCGGTTTTGCTCAGCATGTGGTATAAAAGCCCCTGGAATCTACCCCACGAGAGAATGCAGTTCCCTGGGGGGGGGGGAAGGGTCAATACACCTGTATTAGAGGAAATAACCCTAAAAATATACAGTGGTACCTCCGGTTGCAAACTTAATCTGTTCCTGAGGTCCGTTCGTAACCAGAAACCATTCATAACGTGAGGTGTGCTTTTGCTAATGGCGCCTCCCGCTGCTGCCGCGCCACCGGAGCGCGATTTCCGCTCACATCCTGGGGCAAAGGTCACAACAAGGGGCATCTACTTCCGGGTTAGCGGAGCACATAATGCGAAGGATTCGTAAGAGGGACGGTATCTAATACAAGGTACCACTGTACATTTTACAAGTTGGTCTGTCTCCTGCAAGACCCTACAATAATTTTGATAGCGTATTAAAGATTAGTTTATGGTTGAGGGCATCTTTCACTTACTTGTATTAGGAAAAAAGTATGTGTTATAAACTTCTAAATGAAAGAGGCCAGCTTTACAACAATTAGCATATGGCTAAGATTTGAGAATTTCACAAGCGATTGCAGCTGACATATTTCTTCCACTTTAAGGAGCTATGGAGAAGTGGAATTTTGTTTTGTACAACTACAAAACATCATGGGACTGAAACTGCCTTGGTCGCACTGGTTGATGATCTCCGGCGGGCTAGGGACAAAGGTGAGAGCTGTTTCCTAGTTCTGCTGGATCTCTCAGCGGCGTTTGATACCATCGACCATAACATCCTTCTGAACCGTCTTGAGGGGCTGGGAGCTGGGGGCACTGTCATACAGTGGTTCCGCTCCTTCCTCCTGGGCCGTGTTCAGAAAGTGGTGGTGGGGGATGAGTGTTCAGACCCCTGGGCCCTCACTTGTGGGGTGCCTCAGGGCTCTGTCCTCTCCCCCATGCTTTTCAACATTTACATGCAGCCACTGGGAGAGATCATCAGGAGGTTTGGGCTGGGTGTTCATCAGTATGCGGATGATACCCAGCTCTACCTCTCTTTTAAATCAGAACCAGTGAAGGCAGTGAAGGTCCTGTGTGAGTGCCTGGAGGCGGTTGGAGGATGGATGGCGGCTAACAGATTGAGGTTGAATCCCGACAAGACAGAAGTACTGTTTTTGGGGGACAGGAGGCGGGCGGGTGTGGAGGATTCCCTGGTCCTGAATGGGGTAACTGTGCCCCTGAAGGACCAGGTGCGCAGCCTGGGAGTCATTTTGGACTCACAGCTGTCCATGGAGGCACAGGTCAAATCTGTATCCAGGGCAGCTGTTTACCAGCTCCATCTGGTACGTAGGCTGAGACCCTATCTGCCTGCGGACTGTCTCGCCAGAGTGGTACATGCTCTGGTTATCTCCCGCTTGGACTACTGCAATGCGCTCTACGTGGGGCTACCTTTGAAGGTGACCCGGAAACTACAACTAATCCAGAATGCGGCAGCTAGACTGGTGACTGGGTGCGGCCGCCGAGACCATATAACACCGGTCTTGAAAGACCTACATTGGCTCCCAGTAAGTTTCCGAGCACAATTCAAAGTGTTGGTGTTGACCTTTAAAGCCCTAAACGGCCTTGGTCCAGTATACCTGAAGGAGCGTCTCCACCCCCATCGTTCTGCCCGGACACTGAGGTCCAGCTCCGAGGGCCTTCTGGCGGTTCCCTCACTACGAGAGGTCAAGTTACAGGGAACCAGGCAGAGGGCCTTCTCGGTAGTGGCGCCCGTCCTGTGGAACGCCCTCCCATCAGATGTCAAAGTGATAAACAACTACCTGACATTCAGAAGACATCTGAAGGCAGCCCTGTTCAGGGAAGTTTTTAATATGTGACATTTTAGTGTATTTTTTATCTTTGTTGGAAGCCGCCCAGAGTGGCTGGGGAAACCCAGCCAGATGGGCGGGGTACAAATAATAAATTATTATTATTATTATTATTATTATTGCATGGTTCTTAACCAAGCTGAATTTTTAGACAATGCTAGTAGCGTAATGGATTTGTGTAAAGAATGTGAAACCGTGTGTTCAAAAGTAAATAATGAAGGTCAATTATAGTGTGATACCTATGCAGAGACACTGAAGTTTTCCTGTTATATAGAATACCTGCTGCTACGAAGACAGTCCTCTCTCCAGACGATCAGTTCCTAAAGTGCTATCCATAGTTAACCATAGTGATTAAAAAAAGAAAGAAAGAAAGAAAAGCAAATAAAAACTAGAAACATATGCAGGAAGCAGCCTGTTCTTTTCTGCAATGCTTCAGTTACGAAATGGGGCTTCGAAGAAATTTAATTGGTGAAAGTATTAGAATAAATTAAAGCATGTGCAATATACAATATGTTGTGAGATTTTCATATTTAACCGGGGAGGGTGAATCGCTGCACAAAGATACTTTGCCGTTTGTTTAAACAGCCGGGCTGCATAGATGGCCGCTTATTTATTAACTTCACCTAGAAAATGTGTGCCGGGTTTCAAAGGGTTACACAGCTGGCTGTTCATCTCCAGCAAAGCCCTGAGAGTGCCAACCTCTCTGCATCTCTCCAAGCAGCAAGAAGCATATGCTTATGGTTCAGGAGGGTATCTTTCCCCTTTTTCCTTCCTTCCCCCCTCTCAAGGGTAACTGCTCTCCCTAGAACACTTGTACCTTCCATGCTAGGTTTGAGATAATTGCTGCAATGGAGCTGTGATTATTAATCCAGATTCCAATGTCAATTTAAAGAGAGGCATGTCCTTAGAAGCAAAGCAGCCTGTGACTCAATTGCCTTGTGATGCTAAGTTCCACATTTCACATTTAAGGGAAAGGAAAAAAAGAAAGAAAACTACCCTCAGCTGAGAGCAATCACTGTTTCCAGGCTTTGACCATTTTAATGCAGTTACTTTCTGTCTCAGAGCACAGGTTAAAATACCTTGAGTGGAAAGGATCAGTTACATTCCCTTCCACTTCGTACGCCGAACATTTTATACGAGCTCTCGGGAGAAGTCACCCAAAGCTTTTATAAGCTCAAACAAGAGTAAAATAACAATGGGAAAAAACAACAAAAGCAAGTTATCTATTCATTTTGTTAAAAAACACGCACACAACTTCGTTCCTTCACACTTATATTTTCCTGCAAAAATGGGAAATTCGCAATTCACAATGCATCACAATGAAGTATGGGAAATGGGAGCTTGTAATGGTGAATGGGTGGCTCTCCCATCTGAGCCAAGCTGAGATCTCCAATGAAGTTTGGGTTTAACACAAAATGGGCTCCCTGGCTGCTAGGCCACTCAATGTGCCTATTGCCTCAACAGACCTTTATGAAGAGGAGGAAGCAATGGGAAAGCCTCCTCCTGAGGGTCTGGATGCTTCTGAGCATGTTTGAGCCTCCACTGCTGCTGGAAGGCATGGGAATTGTTGTTTCATGTGTGTCCTGGTTCCATGAATTGAGCTAGCAGGCATTCCCATCCATCCCAGAGTTCCCATGCACCCCAGCAGCAAATGACACTAGTGAAAATGCTCAGGAGCATCCAGGTCTAAAGAGAAATGACCTCTTTAAAAACGTATTAAGTTACAAATGATTTTTCATACAAGTCATTTTTCATTCGTACTTCACACACGCAGAGAGACGCTGGTGGATTACCACATTAGTAGACTGCTTTTGGTTAGCCCTTTTGTTTATGGATTACATTTATACATTTATAGCTCAGCACAAGAGAGCCAGTGTGGTGTAGTGGTTAAGAGTGGCAGACACGTAATCTGGGGAACCGGGTTCGCGTCCCCGCTCCTCCACATGCAGCTGCTGGGTGACCTTGGGCTAGTCACACTTCTCTGAAGTCTCTCAGTCCCACTCACCTCACAGAGTGTTTGTTGTGGGGGAGGAAGGGAAAGGAGAATGTTAGCCGCTTTGAGACTCCTTCAGGGAGTGATAAAGCGGAATATCAAATCCAAACTCTTCTTCTTAATCTGTGGGTTTGAGCCCCATCTTGGGCAAAATATTCCTGCATTGCAGGGGGTTGGACTAGATTGCCCTTGGGGTCCTTCCCCACTCTGCAATTCTATGATTTGATTCCACCTTCTCCCATTAAGGTGGTGTGCTTATGGTTGCCAGGCAGGCTTAATCCTCAGAGCTGTTTAACTTCAGCAACATCTATCCATCATGTTCCTTCAAAACTTATTGACTTGGGACCTTCCCCCCAGTTTGTGCACACTTTCTTAAAAGCAGTGTGGAAAATGCCCTCCAAATGAGGGGAGGTCGGGGTGTGTGTGTGGAGATTAAAAAATGGTATGTATGTTTGTTTGCCGCCTGGAATATTTTTGTATAGACAGGCAGGGTAGAAATGCTAAAACGAATAAATACCCAAAGAGTAATTGAGTAATCTTGCTTCCTGAAGAGTCTAGTATATTTCAGCCCACCCCTCCTGAGTGCCTGTATTAAGGAACAGAGACTGACTACACATGCAAGAAAATGTACGTTGATAATGCAGCATAACATACAAGCATGCTCATTCATATCTGCTTTGCAAATACACAATGGATCTGACTAGAAAAGCACACTAGGATTTTCAGGTTTTCAAACTCCATTTTGATTTTAAATCTATAGTAGACAAGAGGAAGTTGGAAGGGCGAGGGGAGGGTGCTGTGGTAAGCATATTTTACTGGCCCACACAGCCCGATTTGCTTTTCACTGCTGAAGTTAGTCTCATGGTGGTGCTACGAGGTTTGAAAAAGAAATAGACCCTTGTCGACGCAACCTATTCTGGTGGTCCTGGCTAGATCCTGGCTTAGTACAAATGGGATATGGGAGAGCAAAGGTTTTTAATGGCAGTTTGGAATCTGTCTTACAGGAAAGAAAAGCCCTGAAAGTAAGCAAGCATACTTATTTCCAAAGCATGATTAACAGGGTTTCATCTATGATTAAGAAAATAGGTAATTTTCTGTCTCTTCTCCAACTGGTCAAGCATTAGGTAGTGCTTCTCTGGGGTTAGGACCAATGTCTGTTGCAAAAAAAGGGGGGAAAAAAGCTGATTTCTGGATTCCAGTAGATTCCAGTAGCAGCCTTTTCCATCTTGACAAAGTCTAGTGGTACCTCGGGGTAAGAACGTAATTCATTCTGGAGGTCCGTTCTTAACCTGAAACTGTTCTTAACCTGAGGTACCACTTTAGCTAATGGGGCCTCCCACTGCCACCGTGCAATTTCTGTTCTCATCCTGAAGCAAAGTTCTTAACCCGAGGTACTATTTCTGGGTTAGCGGAGTCTGTAACTTGAAGCGTCTGTAGCCTGAAGTGTCTGTAACCCGAGGTACCACTGTAATAGTAACAGTGCAAGATTAAATGCCCTGGGTTCTTTTCTGAGGAATGGTTGGGAGTAGTAATAATAATTAAAATAAGATTTGAAGTGATCTTGAAACTTCTAACGGTGCATCTGTAGCATGCAAGGTGTTTGCTCTTGCATAAATATATTTGGAGGATAAGAAAAGAGCACCAATTGAAGTTAATCCTAAGACTGACTCCTAAAATTGCCTTGTCAGCAGGATCTAATATACAAGACTTCTTAAAGTATCAGGTGTGAGTCCAAACTGCATTGTCTAAAGTGGTCAAAATACTAGCCTTCAATCTGATTTTACATGACACATATGAAACTTTGTGCATATGAGTGACGTATGAGTGAGCGGACTTCCTTTAACCCACAATTTGCTATTAACTTAGCATGGACTTCTCTGCATATACCATGTAGCTGTTTTTGTTTCCAACTGCAGACCATAAATGGTCATTTTGATAACCATAGGAGTTTACGGTTAATCAATTTTTTAAATTATTAATAACAAATCACCTTCCAAATCTAAAAACCTGAAAATTGCTGTTAAGCTTATTTGAGAAAAAGAACAGATACATTTTATTATTAGCATGTGGAGCAATTAAATAAAGAGCTGGCAGGACAGAGTTGGCAATCTGCACACCCTAGATATAATAGTAAGGTACTACTTCTAGTACCACCACAACTAGTAGTAACATAGTAGCAATTATACTAATTTCTGTTCGGGACTTTCTGTCCATTTGCTATTTATACTGTATACCGTAGGGAAAGTCTCCAGCCTTCTGTCTATTTCCTGAAGGATTTTTGGTTTTATCTTCAAGGATTTGCCTTATTTACTAGAGTCTGACCTCTCCTTTAGTGTAAGCATATTGCTTCGTGTTTAGCTCATTTACTGAGTCAGCTAAACGAGTGCCAAATATTGTTCTCTTTGCAGGATGTTCTTCCTGGAATTCCACAGCACACCAAAGAGACATTCAGTGGGAAAATGAAAATAAGGTCAACTTTCCCTCAGGAGTGCAGAGCACAAGAAATATGCTAACATTCCCCGAGACTTCCTTCCCAGAAACCTCGAAGCCACTAAGGCGTCTCGGTTATTCTAACATATTTGAATCTGCAGTCGTTTCCTTGCATCTCCATTCCTGAAAGAAAGATGCTGAAATAAAGAGCGAAAGTCCCTCACTTTCAAGAAAGGATATTTTACCCAAGGATTGTGGTTCAATAAAGGCTGTATTTATTTTGGATACATGCCCCGTGATATGAACAAGCCATCAAAATCTAATTTCACTGATTAGATACCTAGTGTTGAGAAGGGAAGCTGTCATCCCCACCAACATGGAAATGAATTGCTAAGTCAACTTGCATGATGCACAAATATTTCTGCCAAGGCCTTGGTTAACACCAACTTTCTTTGACTGGACAAATGGGAAACATGTCAAATGAAGAGGTCTTATAAGAACTGTAGTTTGCCTAGTCCTGTCACAACACTGAGGAAACGCATATTCTTTGAGGAATGATCCAATGGACCTTTTCACCCTGTGTCATCTAAGTTTCCGGGGAATTGTGAATCATCTTTCTTGACACAAAACGTTGCAAGAAAACAAAAAGTTTCTCTGGAAGAGCTACAGGAAATTAGTAAATTGCACTTTAACTTTCCAGGTTTTAAAACGTTAAAGGCTGGTTTGCTGCATAACTTACTCTGAAGCAAGTCCCACTTAGTTCAGTGGGGTTATTGTCAACACAGATCTGGCCACGATTCAGCACAAGCTGAGATCTTTTAAGTCCTACCAGTTTCAATGGAAGAGTTAAAAGCATTTCCTCTTGAGACTGTTAAAGCTTAAAAATGATGAACTTTGACTGAATCATGTTTGTGGATTCAGAGCAATGAGGACAAATGAATCTGTAATATGTTCTCTTTTAATATTTAGACTTCAACTGCTATAGTTCAGAAAGTTTACATGAATTTCTAGGCCCTGTTCAGGTGTGTCTCTCCACCCACAGAGGGGAGGGGGACATGTTTCCCGCTGTTTCCATTGTGCCCTTGTCAGTGGATGGGCAGCTCTCACAGTGAGCCCTCCAAGGCTTTCAAAAATGAAATTTCATTGGTAGCGGGGGAAGGGTGGCTAACCTCAACAGGGAACTTCATGTGAAAGGGCATTTTTCATTTTCATTTTAAAGGATTAAACATGCATTTATTCAAATAAGGAAAAGTCATGAAATGTGCATTTTAATAGGAAGTGATTGCAACTGCAATAAAAATAAATTTAAAAATTGTCCAGTAGCACCTTAGAGACCAACTAAGTATGTTCTGGGTATAAGCTTTTGTGTGCATGCACACTTCTTCAGATACACGTGAAAGCTTATACCCAGAACGTACAGTGGTACCTCGGGTTACATACGCTTCAGGTTACAGACTCCGCTAACCCAGAAATAATACCTCAGGTTAAGAACTTTGCTTCAGGATGAGAACAGAAATCGTGCTCCGGCAGCGCGGCGGCAGCAGGAGGCCCCATTAGCTAAAGTGGTGCTTCAGGGTAAGAACAGTTTCAGGTTAAGTACGGACCTCGGGAACGAACTAAGTACTTAACCTGAGGTACCACTGTACTTAGTTGGTCTCTAAGGTGCTACTGGACAATTTTTATTTATTTATTTTGGCTGTGTCAGACCAACACTGCTACCTACCTGAATCTAACTGTAATAAAGTTGGCATTTAAAATTTAACTAAAAAAGTCCAAGACTCTGAAACCCCTCTCTGGAACAGGCTGACACTGTCGCCTGTCTCCGGCTGAAATAAAGTGGGCATTAGCAGGCTACGGAATCTTAAAAGGTGGTACCAATCTTGTACTTGCTTGTGTGTCATTCACTATAAGATTATGAAGGGATGCAATTCTCTCAGTTTGCACTGAGTACGGTGAGAGAGTTGCGACTGCTGCCAGACATTTTTGCACCACGCCAGAAGTTATGAGAAACAGCTGGTGAAGATGGTGAAGACATTGAACACCCTAAATCACTCCTGTGCGGGAGATGGGGGCACTTCAGAAATTATTTGCTGGCATTCACATGCTTCATCCGAAAACACACCATCTTTTCCCGGGAAAACTCTGGCACACAATATCTGTTGGCTTAAGGCATTTTGCAACAGCTTATTGAAACTCTTTGTTTCTTTCTCTCAGGACTTGGCGTTGTGCACCTCACCTACACACCAATTTCTGAATAGCCTAATCAGCATCACACCCTGGAAACGTTCACTAATTGCTCATAGGGATGCTTCCTCCTCCCAGATTGGTCCTCCAGTCACCTAGACTTGGAATTTACTTCAAGGCAGGCCCTTAAAGGACTAATCAGAGAGTCCAAAAGAGCAACAGACTTCTCAGGACCTCAAGTCTCCATTTGTTGCTCTAAAACATTTGTTGCTCCAAAGACAGTAATGCTGGCGAAGGGGAAGACTCCCAGAAGGGAAGCCTGGTGGGAAATTGAGTTCTTGACCCATATTCCAGAAGCAATTTACAATTGAAAACACTGGCAAATTTATTTTAAGTATGCTCCTCTCTCCATGTGAATTTGAGAGACCCAAAGCTAATAACTAGGTAAGTACGGCTCACCCATTAAACTAACTTGGTAGGCTGGAACTGCCCTGAATGCAACTCCTGCAGCTAATTCTGCAATTTATTCTGTTTTCCAAACATTTCCCTAACTTTTAATTTGCATGTTATGTTTAAGCATTCACGTGACATAAAAAACACTTCTGGAAATATAGTAAAGTGCAAATTTAGCCCTCTTTTCCGTGTTAGTTGCATCCAGAAAAATCCATTAGCATGCATGGAGACCTGGAAAATCCTGAGAGTTTTGCAACTAACTCAAGCGTCCATATGTCCACATGCCCTTCTCTCCAGCTGTCAAACTTGTGCCAAGAGAAGATGTCCACAGAAAAGGCAACCCAGTCAGTTTATAGCAGAGGCAAGATTCAATCCCGGGACTTCCTGATTTACAGCTGAGTCTTGTGCAGTGGAATCCTTTGTTTATCCACACGTTACAAAATTATGCAAATTAAAATAAAGTACGTTGAATCAATGTGAAGCTTTAAAAAGCAATAGTAGTAGTAGTAGTAATAATAATAATAATAATAATAATAATAATAATAATAATAATAATAAAAGTTCCTGAAATGGTTTCAGGGAAACAAAGAGCATGGTTTTAAGGTCTCTAGGGGGTATGACTATTTCATTATAAAGCATTTTTATTGACACTTTCATATTTATTCCAGGGAGATTTTCACCGACTTAGGAAATACATTACAGCGACTTCGAGCGAAACAGTGTGGATCCAGCCTTTTTCTTTTCTTTTACAACTTTCATTGATGTCACTTGGAATCCCTCTCATGCACCCAAATTAGAGTTTAGCCTTTGGATTGTGTTTGTTAAGTGAGCAAGTATGTAATACCAACATGTGAACACACACCCAGGTCCCCCAAAGCAGCTGCTTCAATCTCTCATTTGCTTTGAAGGGTCCTAAGGCCACCTGGACGTTGTACCTACTGAAAAGTATATGATTCTGAAACTGTTCTCCTTCTGCAAGAACCCTGCAACTAATATTTTCTGTATTTCCTTGACTGAATCAAGCACGTACACTCACTCTGAAACAACCACTAGATTCCATGTGAGATACAGTTTCAATTTTACGGTAAATTTCCTGTTTTATGGATTCCTTTCTAAAAAAAGCTCCTTGTGGTATTCTTGGGAGAACACTAACTTTTTCTTAAAGCAGACAAAACTCTGCCCTTTTCTCAGCTCTTAGGGTGATTTTTTCAGCTTTCTCCTTACCCCCCCCCCTTAAAAAATAGATTGGAGCTAATAATTATTTTATCTGCCTTCAAAACCTTACACTGTAGTTATTTAAAATGTATTTATGAACAAATCAGATTATTATTTCATTTTTGAAAAAAGTGTTCATTTGCTTGCATATTGTTGTTTGGTGCAGGTTTTTTTTAAACATTCAATAACTTGCTCTGATCAGGCCCAAAACAGATGATCAGGAGATATGACTGTTGCCAACCAACATCTCTTGTATCCCAGTTATAACACAGGGAAGAGTTGTAGCTCAGTGGTAGAGCACTTGAATTGCATGAAGAAGATTCCAGGTTCGAAATACCTGGCATCTCCACCCTGTTATAGACTATATTGAGCCAAATTGCAATATAAAGCAGTTTCCTAGTAATGCCTTGTAAAAAAGCGACACATATTATTATTATTATGAACCATCCTGTGAACTGCCCTGAGACCTGCGGGTGTAGCATGATATATAAATTTAATAATAATAATAATAATAATAATAATAATAATAATAATAATAATAATAAAAAAATTGCACCTAGCTGCTGTGTGCGTGTGTAGAGAATGGATCTACCAGAAACTGAAAGTAACAGTTTCTCATTTTTCCAATCTTAAGTTATGTTCTTCGCAATTCCACATCAGCTTGTATTTTTTTAAAAAGAAAAATATTTCATAAAAATCCATCAGTATTTCAGTGCAAATTTCTCCAGACACACCCATTTTGCAAGAATCGTTCTCTAATATAATGCATTTTATATGCTAGTTTTAGGAACACAAGCACTTTTATGCACACTTTCCCCTAATAAACACATTTTTGGACACATTATTCTTTGGGAGAAACGCACTGCGAAATTTGTAAAATATGAGAATCAGGAAGGATAGCTGCATTTTGGTTCAGAAAGTGAGAATTAGGGAGTTTTGCATTTAAATACTAACCAAACAGCATTGCTCCCCATCCCTCATTGCACCCTCTTACACTTCACTTCCTGCTGCTTCAAATGGGTGGATGTTCTGTTATATCCATGATGATGTCATATCAAGCATCCTTTTTTACTAGATGCAGCAGCCATATGTCCTGATAGTATTGAGTCTGGGATCTGGACAAAGCTGGGCACACAAGTACGATCGGTTGCAGTTTTGGAAAGCACAAGACAATTTTGTTTTAATTTTACATTGTTTAAGAGGGGTGGGCGGGATGAGAAGTCATTTGCATGACTTAGTAGCTAGCTTTTATTTTAAACAGTCTGCACAGATGATGACAAATAGCATCTTTGTATTCAGGAAGAGTATGAAGTTACTTGGTGAAAATCACTACATGTGTTAAATCTTTTCAGCCTGAGCTATAAATATTAAAGGTATGTAGGTATTAAATTACATGATTGCAAACAATGACACGAGCCACAGACAGCACTCTTTGTAGGTTGTTTTTTTTTAAAAAAATGAAAACAAAAACAATTACTGGCAAATATATAGCATGTCATAACTTCCTAGTGCCAATATGTTGTCAAAGATGTCGCAGTGTGGTGTCACAGAATCTATTAGAATGGAGCAGAAGATAGTCACTGCTAATCAGTGTGTAGACAACACTGAGTTAGATAGACCAATTGTCTTGCTTGGTATAAGGGAACTTTCTGTGTCCCTGCTCCTAAAAACCTGATCAGTGTCGATTCCTCTTCCTTTCTCACGACTGCATCGACTAAAGCATGCATATTCCTGTGCGGCACACAGGAATGCTATCTTGTGGCTACTGTATTTATTTATAGCTTTGCAGAAAAGCAAAACTGTTGGACATTGGCACGACTGAAAGAAATAGTATACTATTAGAAGTTTGGCAGAGGTATTTGGGACTGGTGTTTAGGGTCCGAACTGTTGCACATCTTCCAAGGTCCTTTGGCTAGCTGGGACTCCTCTGACAATCTCTGGAGCCTCTTGAACCAGTTTCTCCTCATCTTTGA
Source organism: Podarcis muralis (assembly GCF_964188315.1). Classification (NCBI taxonomy): domain Eukaryota; kingdom Metazoa; phylum Chordata; class Lepidosauria; order Squamata; family Lacertidae; genus Podarcis; species Podarcis muralis. The sequence goes on from NC_135655.1 coordinate 100,152,976, forward strand.
TGTATTGAATATATTGATATATTGAATCCAAATTTGGAAATAGGGTGAGTTCACAGTCTAACAAAATGAAATCCTGGAAAACTAAACATTCCCAGACATTGTACCTGGCCTTGTACCTAGCAAGAGATAAGTCCCACCCAGTAGACAGGTTCACTGTCACAGGGTCATCTGAGGCCATACTGTGTCCAACAAATTAGTATGCATATACTCCTCGTCTTGCACAAGCTCACACCTGGGCGATGGTTGTGGTCATTCATTCCACACCTCTGCCGATCCATCACATTGTGTGCAACTCTGGAAGGTCCCATTCAAAGTGGGCGAGGAGAAAAGTGGCAGAACATTCGCCTTGCCTGCAGAAGGTTCCAGTTTCAATCCTTGGCATCTTCAGTGGGGGTTGGGAGAAAGCCTGCAGAGCCATTGCCAACCAGTATAGAAAATGGACCAATCGATGGACCAATGGCCTGACTCTGTATAGGGCAACTTTCTGTGTTCCTGATCAAACACAGATGTGTAGTCTGGGGCAAATCTTGGCTGTGTGTAGCTGCATCTCTGTTATTTGCTTTTTATACTCTCTGTTTAGGATTCTGTTATTGTTTATATGGTGATGTCTTAGTTTGTGATTATGATAAATCAATACAAAATATTTTTTAAAAATCATACAGTTACAGAGGGAGCCTCACAAGCCATCTATTCCAACTCCTTGCTTAATGCAAGAAATCTATAGCTAGAACTTCCCCAACAGAGAGCTGCCCAGCCACTGCTTGAAAGCTTCTAGTGAGGTAGAAAGATGAGATGTCAAACCTGCAGACAGGGCTGGTTCCAGATTTTTTTACATAGGAAGCCCCCTTCTTGTCAGACATAATGGGTCCATCTAGCTCAGAATTGTTTTCACTGACCAGCAGTAGTCCTCCAAGATTTCAGGGAGTCTTTTCCAATTCCACCTGGAGATGCCAGGACTTGAAGCTGGGACCTTTTGCAAGACAGGCAGATGCTTCACCACTGAGTCCTTCTCTGTGGTCCTCCTCTGAGGAGGTTGCCCCTGAGCAAAAGGCCTGTTTATCCCTCCTAAGAATTGGACCTTTAGTTCAATTTCCACCCCTCTTAACCCACCCTCCCTGCTTGTGATACGATACTGAGCCTGGTTATTGGAATCCTGCCTCAAATGCATTCCTACCAGTCTTTGAAAGAGTTACACATGACAGAAATTATATCATAGATTTCATTTTCAGAGCAGTTCAAAGTATCCTGAACGATTTCCTCATACTGTGCATGTTTCTCATTGTTTTTCAAATGAGAAAATGATCCATTAATGTGCATGAGAACATATCAGAAGCACATGGCAGTAAAAGAAACTCGGTGGCAGTAGATCTGATCAAAGATCGTTCCAATCTGACCCCTGGTTTTTGATGAAGAAGATTCACGTGGAGACAATTTAGCAAACAAGCGCCGAGTTAAGAGCCCAGAGACATTATAAGGAAATTCAAGGCTCCAGCTAAGCCACATAAAGAATATCATTAAATGCTTTAGAAAAAAATAATATCCACAGTGCCGTGGATAACTTATCTAGGATGTGCATTCCAGAACTTGCTGCTGCCGATTTCATAATGTTGACCTGTCTTCAGGTTGAACTTGTAACTCTATGGGTTTTTTAAAAGACCCCTGGGCTAGAAGTGGTTAATTAGTGCTTTGTGCTACATAGTCCCAACCAGAGATAAAAAGGTTTAAAGGTCTCTTGTAACCCCGCAATGCTATTTGTAACACCAAAATAGCCCCCTTTCATTACTGCCGTGCCACAGTAGCACACAGGTTATTTTTTCCCCTTCTTTGCAACGAGGGCAGCTCTCGCATCAGAAGAATTCTTGGCAAATTAATGTGCTACCTCTTGGGCTAATTAAATTAGAAAGGATCAAAAATACAGAGCGGCTTTTGTGGTGGACACAATGTTGTGCTTCATGCATCTTGCTCAGAGAGGAATTTCTGCCATTTATCCCCCCCCCCTTTTTTTTGCCTCTAGCAGTGTTCTGGACTCTCTAACACAGTCAAGTTCCTAATTTGCCTCAATGAGAGAGAATTATTAACTGATAATAAGAAAAGGAGCATTCACAGCTCCAGGCTGAGCTATGCAGAAAAAAAGGGGTGAAGCTACACACAGCACCTGAAGCACATGCAATTTTATTATTATTATTATTAATTCTGCCTAAAACAAGGCATTCAGGAGTAAAATTGCTGTGCAAATGACAAAAACAATTATAATATCAGACTCCTCGGTTTTGAAAAGGCGAACTGTTTTATCTCAAATAGGGATGGCTTAAGCTAATGATGAGTTCACCTCTTCATATATTTGGGTTGGAGCTGCTGCACTTGAACTGATTGTTTTAACTGTTTGTGATTAATTTAGCAGCAACGATGGAGCCTTTGCATGTACAGCTGCAGACACAGAGGTTGCCTCCCTGCTGTATATGCAGGTACCAGGGGGTGGGGCTAGTCAGCATTTCTGATGGTGGGGGCAGGGCTACCCAGCAGAGACCCCATTCATCCAATACTCTTACGGTAGTGTTGTTGTTTAAAAAATTCTGTACTAGCATCTAAAAAACGCAACGAAAACTTTGATATTCAGTTCATGAAGATCATCCTAGGGATTTTATTTATTTTTTAATCATACCCCACTTTTCACCCCAGGGCTTAGGTTTCTTGCAGAAATAAGTATGTATTATACAACTGCCAAGTTCTTTTCAATATGGAATCATGTGTATGGAATCTGAACACAAGACAAGGCATCCATTTTAAAGACACCGTTTCACCTTACGGAAGCAAAATCAATGGGGGGTTGGGGAGCAGCGAATACTGGTGGGTTGTGCCTTTGGTTGCTATGAAATCTGGAGGTCCCCCTATCTAATGCAGGGGTGGAAATTCATTACCCTTTTTGGCTCATGGGCCATATTCATCTTTGGCCAACCCTCTGAGGTCTGTATGTCAGGTGTGCATGTGGCCACCTCATATTCTCACATGTGCACACAAACACACACACAGTATGACCAACAGTCCTCCTCCAGCTGATTGATGAGGACAGCTGAGGACAGGGCGGGGGGGGGGCTTGTCCTCTCCCCACTCATCAAATTAGCAACCTGTTGACTAATGAAAAGGGCATTAATATTCACTCACTCCAGCAGTGGAGTGTCTTTTGGGTGCCACACTCAAAAACAATGAGTGTTAGGGGTCCAGAAATATTTGCTTAGATAGGGGCAGGGGGAGGTGGGATTGGGCCCCCACTAACTGCCCTAAACAAACAAACAAACAAACAAACAATTTGCATACCTTCCTACATCTGTAGATGTCTAAGCAGTTCACAATATAAAATTACAATGTAAAAAACACAAAATACATAATAAAATAATAGCAAAATAAATAAATAACCCCCCCAACATCTTCAAAAGGGCATCAGATGTCAATAAGCCAAATGCCTGGTTAAAGAAGAACATTTTAACCTGGTGCCTAAAGCTGCATAATGAATGCGCCAGATGAAACCCCTGAGGGAGAGCATTCCACAGACAGGGAGCCACTGCGGAAAAGACCCATCTCATGTTGCCGCCCTCTGGACCTCTTGAGGAGGAGGCACACAAAGAAGGGCCTTGTAGGACGATCTCAGGGTCTGGGTTCAGATGGAGAGGAGGTCCTAAATGCCTTTGTGGAGATACACATCTCCACCCACTGTTTCCTTGTGACCACGGGTTTTCTTGTATGCAAGCAGAGCCTGCCTATTCACACAGCACGAAGGAAATGTTTTTCATTTATTTCCATGGTGGCTTCAACTCTTGTGGGGGTGTTCCTTTGCACTAACGGAACTCTTCCACCCATTGAACTGAACAAGGCTCTGGATCAAGGTGAATGTCTTTAGAGAACAAATGTAATGAGAATCCTTAATAGTTTCACTGTTCATTTAATTGGGATCTGCGATGCTTTCAAGTGTCATCTGTATCTGTTTTGTTTTTTGTTTCAGCCCTGTATGCTTTTTCTTTTTCTTCTTTTTACATGTGTCTGGAAAGAGAAATCCTGAAATACAAAGGAGGATGTATATATATAGATATGTTAGAGCTGCCTGGGGTAACCGTATCTGATGTGCTAATGATTCATGTGAAGTCTCGTTAGTTATATTCACATGTCCAAAAAGAAAAGAAAAGGAACAATGTCAAACTATTTTATATTTCACTGCCATTTTTTTGTCAAATAATTTTTGCTCGTTTTTAATTTATAGGGAGAAATAAACAGCAATAATTCGCATAAAGCGATGGTGTCTAGGAAGCACAGGCCAACCTAAATTTATACAATTTCTCCCCCACCCACATCCCACCCATTTGAGCCACAATTTTGAAAGAAAAAAGAAAAAGGCAGAGAACAGCAAGGCCCTAAAGCTCCATAATTATATTTTTCCCTCCGTGAGTGAGTCACCGGACTATATAGGATTCTGTTCTGTTATTATTATTTGTGTTATACGAGTCCTCGGAGGCCCCATCTGAAATCTGGATTCTGTGTGTTGAGCAATGAAGAAATGCAAACAGACAATCTCTATCCCAAGCAGACTGAAGCCTTTTACTGCACAAGTTATTGACGAGGGAATGGGAAGTCTAAAGAAGAGAAGTGAGATTGTTCTTTCCAGCTGTATCCAGTTAATTGGTACACCTTTTTCCTCACGAGCCGGCCAGCCGGGGGCTGAATTAGTGCCTAATACCATAGCTTACCTGCCAATGTTGTCAAGACACTTCATCCTAAAAACATCTAGCCCCCTGCAGATGTGATGCTCTATGCATATTTGTACAAGCGGTTGTAAAAATGAGTGTATCCATGTTGACACCCAAATGTGTGAGGAAACTCAAATAAATCTGGGGTGGTGGTTGCATGTTCACAGGTACACATGTCTGTGCAAAGTGTTGAACACAGTAACTCTGCAATGTATGCATAGTTTTTATGAAGGTATGCATAATAAGGTTGGCTGAATGCATGAACAAATAGATAAATATGTACACATTGAACAGTGATAATCCCATATGCAAGCATGTTTACACTGAACTCTGGTTTCATGTTTTAAGTAATGTTGGCAGGACACATTACCCTTAATGGGCTGTCCTTTTCTTTTTTGTCTGGGCCTGATAAGAATTCCATGTTTACTCTGTAGGGCAGGTTTTCCTCAAAGGTTGTGGACTACAATTCCCATCACCCTTGGATGCTATACGAAGATGGGATGCAACTTAATCTCTGCGTAAACTTTGGGCAAGCAAGACTGAATGCTCAATAAATAGGTTGTCTGGAGCAGTCAATAATTCCATGAGCAAAAGTGGTCCAATAGATCATTCGGCCACAGCTCAGTAGTGGGACATTTGCTCTACTTGCACAAAGCTGCCAGTTTGATTCCTGCCATCCCCTGCAAAATGATTTCAGAAACCAGGACTGCAGAGGTCTGAGAGCTGCTGTCAATCAGAGCATACAGTACTGAACTCAATGAACCAAAATGGTCTGGTAGCTTCATCTTTCCAGAGAGAAAAACATAAATAGAGGCCTACTAAATCAGACCAAAGGTCTATCTAGTCCTGCTTCCTGTTTCCCACAGTGGCCAACCAGATGCCTGGACAGGACAGCAATGGATCTTCCCACTGTTGTTCCCCAGTATTTTGTCTCCACAGTTATGCTGCGTCTGATCCTGGAGGTAGCATATAGCTGTCATGGTTAATCTTCCCTGAATTTGCCTAATCTCCTTTTAAAGCCATCTAAGTTGGTGGCCATTACCACATCCTGTCAATGTGAATTCCATAGCACTGTGTGAAAAAGGACTTCCATTTGTCAGTCCTGAATCACCCACCATTCAGCTTCACTGGAGAATGTCAGGTTTTAGTTTTAGGGGAGAGGACCCAGTATATCCACACCACAAATAATTTTATAAACCTCTCCCATTTCCCCTTAAGTCACCTTCCCACCTGCTAAAGGAAAAGCCCCACATTTTGTAACTGTTCCTCACAGGGTAGTTGCTCTAGCAGTTTTGGTTACCCCTTTTCAGCACTGCTTCCAGCTCTAAAATATACCTTTGGTGATGTACATAGTATTCAAAGTATGGTTGCACTATGGTTGTATAATTGTGGAGTTGTATAAAAGCTCCACAATATTGGCAGTTTCTAAGCACAGAATTCCTAACACAGAATATGATTCTGAGCACAGAATTTGTATTTCTTTTCACAGTTGCCACCCACTGGCTGAGTGGTGTCATTGAGAAGTCCACTGCAATCGCAAGATCTCTTGGTCAGTCATCACCAGCTCAGACCCCTGTCAGTTTACATGGACAAATTTTCTCGCCTGCCACATCATTTTCCTCCTGGAGGTTTCCTGGGATTGGTGGGTTAAAGAAATCTAAATAAACAAATAAAAGAATTGCATAGTTGATCTGAAGTATTGGGATTCTCCCATTGCAGAATATATATATTGTTTAACTTCTTGTGATATTTTAAATCCTCGGCATGAAGAAAAAAGAGGCATTGGTACATTGTTCTCAGCGAAGCGCTGCCATGCTTTTTAAGGACAAAATATTGCATCCTGAACACCCTCGCCGTTCCGCTGCTAGGGGGAAGGTACAGCAGTTCTATTTTAATGGAATTCCAGTCCTCTGCAGAAAGTGTCAGTCATGCTGTTTTGTCAGCAAAAGGGAGAGAAGGAGAGAGCATATGTGTGTACAGCACTTAGGCTATGTACTTGGGGAGTAACTCTACGATGCATCAGGGAGCAATATGTGAGTCTGAAATGTGCTGAAATCTGAGACATTTAGCCTACTGCAGAGCTGGATAGATCAGGGGAAAAAACACTGTTGTTAAACCTGTATCTCATTCAGCCAATATCCAGAACTCAGCAGACTAGTGGCTGATGCTCTATGGCTGAAAACCCTGTTCAAATTAGTACTGTGTGGCGTGACAGCTATAGCACAATAGAGGGGGTGGGAACTTGTGACACCAAGTTCTTCATCCCTCCACATCCCTGGACCCTGTTCTCATAAGAAAAATATTGTGCGCTATTGACAAGCTCTGATGCTGACCTGTCTGATAAATTTGAACTAACTGCAGTAACCACCCTCTCACTAATCTTTAATTCTTCTTTACCCATCATTACTCTAGTTCAGGCATCCCCAAACTTGGCCCTCCATGTGTTTTGGGACTACAATTCCCATCATTCCTGACCACTGGTCCTGTCAGCTAGGGATGATGGGAGTTGTAGTCCCAAAACTGGGGATGACTGCTCTAGTTTCTATTTATGAAGATGGGCTTCTCTGGTAAATAGGAAGCACTGGGACAAGATGTCAGGGAGATGCTCTATCAGGACCATTTGTGGGTGGGGGAAGTTAAGTTAAATAGAGGTAACAAAAAGATGACTTTCTAAGGCTAACTCACATAATGCCAGGTAAGTAATTATTAGAATTGGACAGCATATACCCTAGGGTCCTTAAGGAGCTCAAACATGAAATTGCTGTCCTTAAAACCTGTGGAACTCTGGGGGTGGGGGCCCTTCCATCTGACATTTTTGGGGAGCCCTGGCCCCCCGCCCCTCCACTACTTGGTACCAGTGGTTCTCATGCAGTAGCCAACCTTGATATTGAATTGAGAACCACATCACCAGCTACAATTGGACAGAAGGGTAACAAGAGAGGAATGCATTCTAGCACAGTTCTATGTTGCTAAGCTTCCCAAGATCTCCTAAAACAATTGTAGGGATTTTAAAAAACAAAAACAAGTTTGTTTATTTGTTTGGGTAGGACAGCTTTTTTTGGGGGGGGGGCATACAGCACTCAGAGCAGCTTACAAATAATTAACTAAAATGTAAAACATCCCATAAAACTGTATTTTAAAAAGCACATTACCATGCAGCAATAAAACACGACAAATAATTTGTGAGCTCTGATTTGCTTTCGTTTTTTTAAATGAAAATCTATAATGACTCATTCTGAACATATAATATTTATACCTGTCTAACCAGTCTGTTCTTAAGGATTTTTTCCCTACCAATTTGCCACTGGCTTGTTTAAAAAGATTGGCATCACATTAGCTGCTTAGAACAGAAAGCTCTGCTGAGTTGGTCGCCACTCTGTCTTACCTGCCAATATAATGAGTCTCCATTTTCCTGATTTGTACTAAGCAGAGTCATGGCTCCTATTGAATTTGTTGCAGACTTGTCTTACTTTTACTGGAGAGTAATAGTAAAGAGAATATCAAAGTTTCTTATTGGAAAAGGACACAGAAAACCCTGCAAAAGGTGGCTTTATAGAAACTGATATTAGGAAAAGGTTGCCAGATTCAGTGGGTATCACATTTCAGAACCTTTCGTGCCATTTTCATGACCAGAGTTTAAGTGTAATAAACACACAGTTGTCAAAGGGCTGCCTTGAAGGTCTTTGGGGTGGAAAGCTGAAGTAAAATAAAGATAATAATTGTAAACTGGGATATAGATGCCTTTCCTCAAGGAAATACTTCTTGCTTTGTGGAAATTGCATTAAAGACCACTGTTCTGAGAGGAGGAAAATGTCATTCATATATCACCCCTAGTTGCTGTCATGCACAGGCAATCTAAGCAGGGCAGGGCAAAAGGTGGGGAGCAAGAAACATGCCCCTTTCCCATGGTAACTTCCAGGATGATGCCGTGAAGAGGACTTGCCCTCCCTCCTGCCCCATAGCATCCCAATTTGGAGGTTTCTGCTGACTACCGCCAGTGTGGATACCAGCAGCCATAGATTTTGTGCTGTTTGGGCAGTTACACTGGGCTCCTCCCTGGTAGTAGGAAAGTTCTGCTTCTCCCAAAGCCCCTCCATATAATGGATCAGCAGGTATTGGTCTTGCCCCCCCCAACATCATGTCATAAATGATGATCATTTATTTGTGAACATTAAAAGTAGGATGCAATCCTAAACACACTTACTAGGAAGCATGTCCTTCTGAATTCAGTAGGTAAACATGTTAACCCACTGTTAACCTTTGGAACTTATTGTGACTGTGATCCTGTGCACTATTCTGTATAAGCCCCTTTGTGGGACTACTCTTAGTAAACATCCATGGGATTACGCCAATATCTCTTCTGATTTAAATGAAGATCTCTTGCCACGTTTAAGAAGCACCAAATTCTTTTGGAAATGAATGCAAGCTTTGTCTTGAGGGACTGCAGGATGTGGCTTTACAGATGTTTAAATATAAAGTAACTGAAAAGGAGAAATCAATACAAATCAGGTTGTGCGTTTATCCATCAGATTGTCTTTGATTTCACTTTTGGTGAGTTTTGCAGCCATCTGTTTAATTTAGCTTGAAACATAAATCCTTTGATGAGTAAATTCAAATTTTTCTGCAGAAGCTTATTTGGGGTTTGCACTCATTATTTTCTGTGTGATTTGGGTTTATGTATCTGGTTTATCTAAACTGATACTTTTTTAAAAAATGAACATTAATGCAACACACAATTCAAACTCACTAAAACCCTGACTTTTTTTTCCAGTTTTAAAGCTGACAAATAGGTTAGTTAAAACCAATCTAGGAAGTTACTTCATTGTTTGAATTATTTCTTCTGAACATGCTTTAATTGTGTATTATTTCACCCCTCTAGCTGTGGTGAGAACCTCTTCCCATTAATTCCAGTGGCAAATGACATCATAATAACTTGGAGTTATATCATGTTTTTCAGCTCCAAAATAGCTAAACTACAATTAATCCAAAGTGCTGTGATTTTTATGAAGTGGTATGACCAATAATCAAGAATTTTAATTGGTACCAAGAATGTGTCATAAAGGAGTAACAAGCAGGGGAGAGCCAATCTTAACACCCAGAGGCAATGTCAGACAAAGTTTATATTGCTAGCAAGTAGAGGTACAAAACAAATGTTTACACCATATCTGAACGATAACTTGGGACGCATTGAACACACAGCCCAAAGCTCTGCAAATACATGGACCGGTCATTTCGGGAAAACATAAAAATGTTGGCTTGGTAAATGCATGACAACATGGTGTGAGGCTATTGTGAGATGTCTTCACCACATGCCGGAGTATCTCTGTAACCACCCCTTACACCTACACAGTTCAGAAGTGAGGGTCTTGCTCTGAATCTCAAGCTAAAATCAGGTGCCACAAACTAGAAGTCTTCAAATAAACTTCCTACTCTCTCTGCTATGGCTTAAAAGGTAAAGGTAAAGGTACCCCTGCCCGTACGGGCCAGTCTTGACAGACTCTAGGGTTGTGCGCTCATCTCACTCTATAGGCCGGGAGCCAGCGCTGTCCGCAGACACTTCCGGGTCACGTGGCCAGCGTGACAAGCTGCATCTGGCGAGCCAGCGCAGCACACGGAACGCCGTTTACCTTCCCACTAGTAAGCGGTCCCTATTTATCTACTTGCACCCGAGGGTGCTTTCGAACTGCTAGGTTGGCAGGCGCTGGGACCGAGCGACAGGAGCGCACCCCGCCGCGGGGATTCGAACCGCCGACCTTTCGATCGGCAAGTCCTAGGCGCTGAGGCTTTAACCCACAGTGCCACCCGCGTCCCTACTGCTATGGCTTAGGTCCAGTCTATCTGAAACACTGTTTTCCCTCAGAAAAACCTGCCTAGGTTCTGAGATCTTCAGGGCAGGCCCTTATCTTGGCCCTGCCACACTCACAGGCACATTTGGTAGAGACATGGGAGAGGGTCTTCTTGGTGGCTGCTCCCAGACTCTGGAATTCCCTCCCTAGAAATGTTAGATTGGTTCCCTCCTTGCTCTCCTTCCATCAACAGCTGAAGACCTTTCTATTCCAACAGGCCTTTGGGAACTGTCTGTTTTTGAGGAAGGGCCTGGTGCTGCTGAAGAGGCCAGAGTCCATCCTGGAAGACCTGCTCCCTGCCTTGCAGAGGTTTTCCCACCTGGCTTGAGAGGCTGGGGCCCTGACTGACTCCAGCGACCAAAGCTGAAGCTTCTGAACAGACTCTTAGAATGTTGTGGGCAGTTGTGGGAGGCGGTTGTTGCTGTTAGTTTCTTGTATCTTTGTATAGATCTTGTTGTGATTTATGTGAACATTGTTCAGTTGGGTTGTGTATTCTTTTAAATGTTTTGCTTATTGTTTATCACTACTTTTGTTATGCTGTAGTTATGTACTTTTTCATGCTGTAAGCTGCCTTGAGTATAGTTTGAACTGTGGAAAGGTGGCATAGAAATAAAATTATGGTATGTATGTATGTATGTATGTATGTATGTATGTATATATGTATGTATGTATGTACAGTGGTACCTCTGGTTAAGAACTTAATTCGTTCTGGAGGTTCATTCTTAACCTGAAACTGTTCTTAACCTGAGGTACCACTTTAACTAATGGGGCCTCCTGCTGCCGCCCGATTTCTGTTCTCATCCTGAAGCAAAGTTCTTAACCTGAGGTACTATTTCTCGGTTAGCGGAGTCTGTAACCTGAAGCGTCTGTAACCCGAGGTACCACTGTATGTATATATGTATTGATTTCAATGGATCTTTTAAAGGATGGAGGTGTGTTTAGAAAGTAGAAATTAATGATCCAAACTCTCCTTAGCAGATTGGCAATCTGGAAAATCTCATCATCTCCCTTCTACTATAAGGGCTTCTACTATGTCCACCCATCTTGCCTAATACAGGCTGCCTCCTTCTATTCAGCTGAGTGCCGTTCCTCTACCCAGCTTTGCTTTGCTATGAAAATGGGATTGAGGGCTTGGTGCCTCCTTTTCACTCTTGAGAAAGAAGGATAAATCTTAGGTGTCTAATGCTAGTATGTTTAAAATCAGTCTACAGCTGCATTAAATGGCTTTTAAATGGTTACATTTCACATTTATTTATATAAAAGATTTCTTAACTACCTTTCATCAAAAGATTCTAGGGTAGTGTACAAAAGTGTAAACTCCCCACGTCCACAATATTTTGTTTTTTAAATGTATAGAACACAGTTCCAAAAATAAAAATAAATTAAATACCCCACAATGCCTGGGCGGAGAAGGAAGGGCCCCTAGGAGAAACATCTCACATAAAAAGCTTGTAATGTCAGTGTTGAATGTTCCTTCTTAGGGAGAGCACCCTAAATCAGGGTGCCACTGCAGAAAACGCCTCTTCCTTTTAAGGAAGCATAACATACTTCTATTAAAAGGGACAGGGTGCCCACTTGAATAAAATTAGGGGCTACCCCACATTTTATTCAAAAAATTGATTTGCATAGACTACCATAAAGTTATCAAAATATTCAAAAGTAGGGGGTCCGTGGCTTGGTTTTTGAAAAATAGGGGGTCCTCAGTAATTAGCTAATTGGGAACCACTGCTCTAGGTATTTGCCCCTCTGACAGACACCTCCCATCCACCCAGAGTCCACTGCCACCTAGGGAAGAGAGATCTTGCTACACCTCTCTGTTTGCCCACCCTTTCCCTATGTTAGAACTTGTGCCATCAGATAAATTATAGGCTTCAGAAACAACAAGTTTACTAAGACAGAAACAAGTTTTTAGGTGGTGCAGCGGCAGCGGGAAGACCCATTAGCTAAAGTGGTACCTCAGGTTAAGAACAGTTTCAGGTTAAGAACGGACCTCCAGAATGAATTAAGTTCTTAACCCGAGGTAACACTGTACCTATTTCCTGAAGTCTTTCTTTAGCAGGAATACAAAAGGTTTTGATGTCTCAGGAGTCCCACCTTGAGATAAATGCCTCCAGGCTACCTACCTGCAGATACAGACTCTGCTCACCTGCTCCTTACACATCACCAGCTCCACCCAGCAGGTTACAGGCAAAATGAAGTATTGGAGCCTTTTAATTTCCCTGCCTTCAGACAAGAGATGTGCCGCCTCCCACATACACAATAGAGTTCTACTGCCTGTTCCGTTTGAGCCTCAGGGTAAGTCAGGTATAGCAATGGAAGTCTACAGCTCATCAAATGTTCAGACAAGTAAGATATGCCTTCCCATATAATACACAAAGGCCTATAAAAGCAAAGTCCAGGCAAACCATCTATAACAGCAAAGTTCATTTCCTTCACTCCCCCAAAGCCATACAGTATAGGGTAATTATAGCAAGCACCAGCACCTTAAACTGGACCCAGAAATGTTGAGGTGGCTAATGGAGATCTTTCAAAACAGATGCAGTGTTAAGGACACTGGCTGTACCTGCCAGAATTGTAGCAACTGAATTCTTCACTAATGGAAGCGTCCATATTATCTTTAAGGTCAGGCCAATGTATAACACAATGCAGCAATCCATCAGGAAACTTGTTAGAGCAGTAATTTCCAATCCTTTCCCCCCATGGACCACTTGAAAATTGCTGAGGGTCTTGGTGGACCATATAATATATTTTTTCCACCTGTTGTAATGCACTGTGCTAGATGCTGTATGATTTTTAACTGTATTTTTACAGACACAGTGGAGACTTGCCACATGGATCACCATAGTCTGTCCCTGACTTGACAGCTGCAACTTGTGAACCAGCAACCCTGGTGGGTACCAGTAAAGGCCTCTGCAGATACACCTGTGGGTACCATGTTGATAACCCCTGAAAAATGGCAATCTCCAAAGTTATTTTTTTTAAAAAGTAAGGCAAGACAAATTCACTTTGCTTTATAAAAGCCTCTTTATGTTCATTAGCCTCTGTGCTAAGGGCCTTCATGCTGTTTTTCTATTTGCTTTGCAAAACAGTCCAATGGTTTGCTCTCTCTTACATTTTGGATTGTGTCCCATCAAGGTAAAGATATGTTAGAAAAATGCTCTTGGAAGCATTTTCACACTGGGTCAGTAAGGAAATGATTTATTTTGCAAATCATGGTGTTTGGGGAGCCAGCGGGGACGGCAAAGAAAGCCTTTCAGAGCAGCATCCAAGAGGACCTCTAAATGATTGCCAGGTAGCTCGTAACACTTCTATATCTCTCAGTGCCAAATTAATTTTAGTTTTCAAAATTAATTCCATCACTTTTTGAGGAAGTAAGAGGTGAATTAATTACTGCCAGAGTCATGAAACCATCCAAAGTGTGTTAGTCCCTGAGTTCAGATTAGCATGGAAAGCAGTAATAATTGGGTCCTTCTCCTTTATCATTGGAGGGTTCTTTTATATACCAAGACAATATACAACATCTCCAAGGGATACCTGGCTCCTGCAGCATTCTAATTTCTTTGCAAACGCTGGCCCATTGTTAAATTATGGAACAGAAGCAGAGCTGTGGAGAGGTTTGTCCCTCTGCTATCTTTTTACCTAAGCAACTTCTGAGCTTCCCTGTGTTAGCATGCGCTTACAATGAAACGCTCACACATACAAATGTTTACACAAGTTGGGTAAAGTGTAATTGCTCATCTTCTCTGGGGATGAAAACCTTGGCTTGGAATTTAAAACAGTTTCATGATGCTGAAGAAAAGACAAGGCTTTTGGCCTAACACTGGTAGATCTTCTCCTGCTGGATTTATGGAACAATATGGCATCATTCTCATAGGAACTGCAAGTAGTGCTGTTCTGAAATCTGTCCTCCACTTTCTCCAACTGCAAAATAAGTTTCATTTTTTCTGCCTCATTCTCAGAGCACTTCAGAGTTTCTCTAGAATTTTGGTGCATGATTTTGAGCTCACCTTAGCATTATGAGATGACCAAAAATGTTGTATGTGTAGTTATTTATTTAAGAGATTTCTTTACCGTCCCTCACCCAAAATGGCCACAGAATGGTCTGGGGTGGGAGCAGGAGAATTTTCCAGCAAACTATATAGCCTGTTCTGCCCCACATAATCAAATCTGTGTTTGCGGATCAGAATTTAGATAGTTCTAAGTATGCAAATTGAAATGATTCCTGGACATTGTCAAATAGGTGCAAACTTACCATTGATGTAGAAGTCCTAGAAGGCTTTAATTTACCAACATCCAGAGAGTTACAGGTTCTGCACTCATGTAAAGGTAAAGGTAAATGACCCCTGGATGGTTAAGTGAGAAATCAGCATGTGGCGGGCAAGCCCTAGGGTGGAGGGAAAGGATGGGAAAGCTTTGATGGGAAACCGACCTAGTGAGATGGACACAGAACTGGAGACCATCCCAGGTGATAAGAAGCCTGCATTTTGTTCCTGATATGGTCTAAGCAGAAAACTCCAGTACCCCAGTTAGCACACTGAGAAAGCGCCTCCCGAATAGCGACCCAAAGATCTGTAAAATGGCACCACCAGGGAGGTCTGTTGTGTTGCCATGAAAGCACAAACCCTCTGCAGATAACTACAAACTGGTAGATGTGTCTTCATAGGGTCCTGCCTCTTGATATCCTTGGAGACTGTAGGGTAAAGGTGAAAGGTAAAGGACCCCTGGACGGTTAAGTCCAGTCAAAGGCGACTATGGGGTTGTGGCGCTCATCTCACTTTCAGGCCGAGGGAGACGGCATTTGTCCACAGACAGCTTTCCAGGTCATGTGGCCAGCAGGACTAAACCACTTCTGGCGCAACAGAACCCTGTGACAGAAACCAGAGCACATGGAAACACTGTTTATCTTACTGCCGCAGGAGCACCTATTCATCTATTTGCACCGGCATGCTTTCAAACTACTAGGTTGGCATGAACAGGGACAGAGCAATGGAAGCTCACCCTGTTGCGGGGATTCCAACTGCCGACCTTCCAATGGGCAAGCCCAAGAGGCTCAGTGGAAGGGGGAAGAACATTTTTACTGGTTCCTTGACAGAAACCACCTATGACTCTTGACAAGCTGAGTGTTGTGGACTCTTAGGAGCATTCTGGGAGGTGGCAGTGCAGGGGAAATGGGAAATGGGCAAAAATTACCTCCCCTCTGCCTTCCTCCAGGGGGAAGCTCTGCTGTGAACAGAATAAGCCCTTCTGTTTGTGGAAGACACATTCTGGATCCAACCCAGTAAATCATAATTCTGTAGCAAAGAATTCAGTGAACACAGAATTCAGCCCTACAAATGGCCTCCCTTCAAAAAGTATTTGCTGCTGCTGTCTTAAGTTAACATGTTTCTCTATAACGTTTTGTTCTCTTTATCAGTCTTGACAGACAGAGATAGTAAATGCTGCATGATTAAGTAGTATCTAAAAATGTCTTCCATTGATAGTTCATTTCATATCGGATCATAATTACTCTTTGTACCAAAGCTCTGTGGGTTGGGAAAACCCCAGTGAGTACATTAAGAGCACATTTTTTTAAAGCAATGAAAAAGTTCATTGTTCTCCAGTATATTATCCATAGAGAGGACTTAAATCAAAGTGAATGAAAAACTTGAAAATCTATGGTGGGGAAAAGAAACAACAGTCATTATTTATGAAAACCACACTTTCTACCTTTCATATGTCCTCTCTTTAGTTCTTTCTACCCCATAAGACATTTTGCCTGACAAAGAATTACAAATACACTTGTTGATTTTTATATTATCACTTGGGTTTGTGGTGGCACCTAACATTTCCAAGGGGGTAGTATTGTATTGTTCAATGCCCATTCACTCTGCCACCCCCAATAAAGGGCTTTCAAATAGCTATATATGGAAATATCTCTCTAATAGATCTCCTGTTTAACATTCTACTGAGAGTGTTGTAAGCAGTCATCTAATTATAGCTTCCATGGCCTATTTCTATGCAGTAAAATGAAGTAATAAAATGGGAAATACCATTTCAGGGTACAAGTAGGGATGCCATTTTAATGCCCCCCCCCCTCAAATATACTTCAGACGAGTAAAAATATATATCAATGGTCCACACTTTGCCGGGTCCCCCAGCTGTGTCCATTGTGCATGAGGGACAGCAGGAGTACAAGATGTGGTCCGGCTTGTTTGAAAATTATATATATATATATATATATATATATATATATATATATATATATATATGCAGGTTTTGGTGTCCTCGGGTGTCTTCCCGTGTAAAAGTTGGGGTGTCTAGGCGACGTTTCGACGAGGTCTCACTCGTCATCTTCAGGCTGGTGCTTTCGGCTTCTTGTTACTGGAACAGAGCAGGATCTCAGTGTTTGAGTTCCTATAAATTCTGTTGAGGGGTGTGGTGAGGAAGTTCCCAGGCTAGTGTGCCTTTTCTTCTTTTGTTCCTTAGTTGCTTGAGGGATATCTTGAGTGATTTCTTGAGTGATATCCTGAGTACCACTTAGGTGGGTCATTAGGTGTGGATTAGTTGCTAAAGCCTTAGTGTCTTGACCTCTTGAACTTTGTGAAGAGTTTTTCTGAGAAGATGGCTGTAGTTGTGCTCTGGCTTGGCTTCGTGTATAGGGGCGAGCTGTGGTTTTGTGGCCTGTGCCAGCCAGATCTGTGTAGGGATTGCAGGGGGGTGCAGCATCCGGAGGTGCCACCATGGTTTGGCTACTGGATGGTGTCTGTAATTTATCTGTGGAGAGGGTCTGGGTTTGGGTCTGGTGTGGTTGATTGGTGATGGCGTTCTGTGTGCCTCTGGATCTGGTGTCAGTTTTTGTGGGGAGGGCTAATTTCCAGATGTCTGGCAAGCGGGATGTGTCGTCACGCTTGTTCATGTTGTGAGGGTGTTTCTCTATCTCGATGGCTTCCATGATTATTCTCTTGTGGTGATGTTCCATGTTAGAGAGCAATTTGGAATCTGCAAAATTAATTTCGTGTCCTGTTTCTTTCATGTGTTGGAAAAGAGAGGAAGTTTTTTCTTCTTTTTTGACGGCATTCTTGTGTTCTGCGATACGTGCATTTATTCGTCTGTTTGTTTGTCCAATGTACGTGGCTGGGCAGACTTTGCAGGGTATTTCATAGACCCCTTGGTTTTCCAACTGGATTTTATCCTTGGGGTTTCTGAGGATATTGGCTATCTTTTGGTTGGCGCAAAAGGCTGTTTTGATATTGTGTTTATGGAGGATTTTGCTAATTTTATCTGTGGTGCCCTTGATATAAGGAAGGAGGGCCATGCCATTGTTTTCTTCTGTGTCTTGGTTTTTGGGGGGTGTTTCTTTTTGGATTAGCTTCGTAACCCTGTTTTGCTGGTATCCATTGGCAATTATATCAAGGGCACCACAGATAAAATTAGCAAAATCCTCCATAAACACAATATCAAAACAGCCTTTTGCGCCAACCAAAAGATAGCCAATATCCTCAGAAACCCCAAGGATAAAATCCAGTTGGAAAACCAAGGGGTCTATGAAATACCCTGCAAAGTCTGCCCAGCCACGTACATTGGACAAACAAACAGACGAATAAATGCACGTATCGCAGAACACAAGAATGCCGTCAAAAAAGAAGAAAAAACTTCCTCTCTTTTCCAACACATGAAAGAAACAGGACACGAAATTAATTTTGCAGATTCCAAATTGCTCTCTAACATGGAACATCACCACAAGAGAATAATCATGGAAGCCATCGAGATAGAGAAACACCCTCACAACATGAACAAGCGTGACGACACATCCCGCTTGCCAGACATCTGGAAATTAGCCCTCCCCACAAAAACTGACACCAGATCCAGAGGCACACAGAACGCCATCACCAATCAACCACACCAGACCCAAACCCAGACCCTCTCCACAGATAAATTACAGACACCATCCAGTAGCCAAACCATGGTGGCACCTCCGGATGCTGCACCCCCCTGCAATCCCTACACAGATCTGGCTGGCACAGGCCACAAAACCACAGCTCGCCCCTATACACGAAGCCAAGCCAGAGCACAACTACAGCCATCTTCTCAGAAAAACTCTTCACAAAGTTCAAGAGGTCAAGACACTAAGGCTTTAGCAACTAATCCACACCTAATGACCCACCTAAGTGGTACTCAGGATATCACTCAAGAAATCACTCAAGATATCCCTCAAGCAACTAAGGAACAAAAGAAGAAAAGGCACACTAGCCTGGGAACTTCCTCACCACACCCCTCAACAGTATTTATAGGAACTCAAACACTGAGATCCTGCTCTGTTCCAGTAACAAGAAGCCGAAAGCACCAGCCTGAAGATGACGAGTGAGACCTCGTCGAAACGTCGCCTAGACACCCCAACTTTTACACGGGAAGACACCCGAGGACACCAAAACCTGCATACCTATACCCGTGAAAATCTACGAAAGCATATATATATATATATATATATATATATATATATATATATATATGAGAGAACCATCTTATTGTCTAGATAGGTCACTTCCTGGTTCAGATTGAGAAGCTGTTTTCAAAGGTCCCCAGGGTGCAAAACAAAACTGGTCATCAACCATAATGAATGAATCAATTATATAATTTAATGTTTATAATATTTATCTCATTTCCTCTTTTTCCTCTCTGTGTTTGTGCACACACACACACACACACACACACACAATTCATGCTGTATTCGTTATATTATTTATAAACAACACTATGTGAATATTCTTTTTTTAGTGACAAAAGAGAACTGGAAAAAAGAGTAACCCATGGAAATGCAAGAAAAGCAACAAATTAAGCTTTGCAGATGTATAGAAATGCAAGAAAAAGATTGTTGTTTTATTTTTGTATTTCGCTATGGAAGTTGTGTCTTTTTCAGCGAAGGGATGAAGAGATTCTGCTTTTTGCTCCTTTCCATCTACATAAGTTGTTCTATTTATTTCAGTGGCACTTAAGCACAGCTAACTTTTTCTGAATTAGTGCTTCTGAAATTGCTTACTTTTTCCCACCAGAGAGCACAGATCCCTCACAGGGCAAAGCCTCTGCCAATAAGGATTGGCTCAATCGTCTTCCAACTTATAATCAGCTTCTTTGAAAATATAAGTCAGTTCCAGCTTCCTATTGCAACAAAACACCATTGCTGCCCAAAAAGCACTCAGAAAGTGTTTGCTAGTGAAAGCAAAGCAAAATTATTATTATTATTTTAAAAAAATCACTTAAACAGCAAATATCTAAAGTATTCAGTTGCTCTCTTCTATTTCCTGACCATATTCTCGCAAAATACTCAGATTTGGAGGTGTCTGACAGAGACTTCAGAGGTAGCATGCATTAGAAAAAGAATAAATTGAAAACAATAAACCAAGAAGCTTATGAACTCTACATATGGGTGACCAGGATACATGAAACAACACAGGATTTTTTTTGGGGGGGGAGGGGTTGCCCTTTAAACTTTCTGGGCAGGTTTCATTTGGCTTCTCAGCATAAATATTTATTACAATACAGGCTCTGGCTACATATTTTTCCTTGGCAATTTCCCCTTTTGTTGTCGATGAAGACTACTTCAAACTCATTGGCTGCAGTCCTAAGTGCACTTCTTGAGCAATATCTGATCGTAGAGTCATTGTCTTGAACACAAACACTTTGGGAAACCATTGGACATAATTACATGTAGCCTTCCATATTGCAAAATATGGATGACGTGTTATGATTTTTTGGGGGGTTCTTCTTTTCTTGCTTTGCCATAGTAGCCCTCTCATATCATCTCCAATATTTCACACTTTCAAACTGGTAGGGAATTGCCACTCATGAAGCCCCTCACTCTGTTGCACCTATGGATGGGGGAGGAATCAAATTCAGTTCACATTTAAAGCTGAGTCTATAAAATTTCCGCCTTCCAAACCAATATAATAACCAAAACACAACCAGCCTTCAGAATTTGTGCTTGTCTGAATTTTGCAATGCAGTTCTCCAACCAACCAGTGTTTACAAAGATGCATATATTAGGGGAGAGCATGCATGCAGATGAATATATTAGTGAAAAAATGTACAAAATGCACAATATTAGGATAAAATGCCTGCAAAAATGTATACAATAGTAAAAACTGCTTGCAAAGTGTGCTTATTGTGAAAAATCGGCACTAAAACGCTGCAGAATTTTCATGACTTTTTAAAAATTACATCTTTTTGCAGAACTGTGGAGAACTGAGACATTGAAAAAATTAGAAACCGAGAGAATAAAAATGATCAGTTTCTTCCATCCCTAGTTACATCTTAGTTGCTTTTAAATTATAACTTCTTTGGACTTGATTTGATTATGCAAAACTGAAACCCTGTGCTAAAAGATATGTGTGGCAATGCCTGATTGTTATAATTTTGGCTTCCATCAAGTTCCAACAGGTACTGATTCACCAAAAAGTTGATTAGCTTACCCACCTTATTTCCTTGTCGAAATGGCTTGCAGGAAAAGGAGCATCTTCAGATCTGGCTTGCAGGCAAACATCATGTTTGTCACCTCTGGAATATGGTGTAACTGGATAAAAGTGGAAACATTTATTCAAATACTTAAATGGGAAACTGCACTTCTGAGCAGAAAAACTAAACACTAAAATAGAATCTCATAGTATAACACCCTTTCTGCCTGCTATATGTTTGTTTTATCTTTGACTCAAATCTTTCCATTACCTTTAGGTGTCTTGATGGTTATCCTCAACTAATTGACCAACCCTTTGGCCTATTTATTCCTCTTTTTCTCAGATGTAACACTGTTTTTATTGTTACCTATCTTTCATTTATTGTGGAGTGCTTCTGGCAGCTGAGAGGCTGGGAATGAAGTGACATGTGTTGAGTTACGGAAACACTGTCAAGTCCTTAGAACAGGGATGGCGAACTTGTGGCGCTCCAGTTGTCATTGAACTACAACTCCCATCATTCCTGACTATGCTAATTGGCACCCAGCCACAGATTCCTGACCCCTGCCCTAACGTGTCCTCTGTGAGAGGGTGGCAACACAAGAACGAGCCTTTTCGGTGGTGGCTTCACTACATATCTTTAGGCACCAGGCAAAAACATTCCTCTCCTCCCAGGCCTTTGGTTAATTAAACAATATATGGCCTTTAATACACTGTGGTTGTGTGTGTGTGTGTGTGGGGGGGGGTATTTTTGTCTTGATTTTTGTTTTGTTACTATGCTATGCATTTTTGTATTTTTATATTGGAAACTGCTCTGTGATCCTCAGATGAAGGGCAATATAGAAATATATATTATTAACAATAGAGCCAAAATGCATACTTAACAGCATCACGTCGTATGTTTGTTGCTGGATTGTACCATGCTCCCACGCAACAACAACAATAATTCTCTACAAATATAAATGTCAGGGAAAGGTTTGCATCAGATATATAATGTGGGATTTCATTACTATACAGATTGCCTCGTCGTTGCTTGGCATCCAGACAGATTTCCCACTTGTCTGAAGCATGGGCTGATTCTCAATATATTCCCAAAAATTTACCCACGGGTTATTTTTGGCATTGTACATAACCACATTCCACCTGGATATTCATTAAAATAGCCTGTATTAACTTTAAATGTACAGGAAGACTGGCCACTGTTCCTTCTACACAGACCAAAAGCTAAGTCATCACTTTATTTTTTCTTTCACATGGTTTTTTATATCGTTCTCCTTCTCCTTCTTCTCCTTCTCCTTTGTTTCATGTTCCTTTTTATTTACAGGTGGGAAATTATTTTACAATGTGAAGAAAAAGGTAGTAAATGCTGAAATGTGTTGCTGGAATGTGTGACTTAGAGCTAGGTATGTGCTAGTGGAAAGGGTTTGGATGGAAGCTGATGCTTCTTCCACCCTGTGGCAGCCCTGAAGCATTCTGAAAAACATCTCCTGGAGTTCAGAGTCCTTCTTGAACATATTGGGCTGTGGTGCAGGAGGGATCTGAGGGGGAAAGCAAGGTGAAAATCAAGCAGAGACACCTTCTGTGAGTGGGAGGCTTAGAGGAAGGGGGAAAGGTGTAAAATTCACCTTTTGATGTCCAACTTCTATCACTGGTCTTCTGGATCCAACCTTATATATAGCACATTTCAAAACCACTACAAACCCAGCCACCATGTTTTCGGCATGTCTTCTGGGTCATTAGTTCCTGTGATTTCACCGAGAAACCTCTGCCTTGCGGTCAATTTAAACATCTTTTAAAACTTTCATTTTTTATTTTAAATAGCTAAATACATGAACATTCCTACAGTTCTTTAGGTTGAAAAGTCCACCTTTAATAGCCTTTCCTTCAAGTGCCTGCATGGGCAAAGGCGAAGTAGCTATTGTGTGTACAAGTCAACACTACCAATAAGTAATTTTAGACTCTTATCTTAATGATCTCTCTCACACACATACCCTTTAGATAGCATACTGAGTGACTAACTTGAATTAGATATTCTGCATCCACACATTTTATTATTCCATGCATTCTGCCTATAGTACAATTGCAATCTGAATTGCAGCCTTTCCCTCTGGGCCATCAGGTTCCCAGGAGTATCCCTCTTTCTATCTACAATATGTCGGTGGGTATGGGATAATGATGTTGGCTTATCTCACAGGGCTTTAAAGAATATATATATATATATATATATATATATATATATATATATATACACACACACACACACACACACAGATATATAACACTTTAAAGAATATGCACACACACACACACACACACACACACACACACACCACTTGGGACACTTAAAATGTGCTGCATAAACACTATATTAGTAATGCCACCTTGTCTATCATTTCATAGGATGAAGAACAAACTTCATTTATGGTAGTTTAAAAGGGTGAAGAAAGAAAGAAAGAAAGAAAGAAAGAAAGAAAGAAAGAAAGAAAGAAAGAAAGAAAGAAAGAAGAGCGTGGCAGAGCTCCAAGTGAAACAGAGATAAATGTGGAGGAGCAGGGAGGAGGGATCCCTTAACTTTCCAGATAGCAAGGTGGGCTATTGGATGAATCCAATCTTGCTATTCTTATGTGCCATTCCACAAGTGGAAAAAATAATCGTTGGCAAGGACAGGTTCTTTGCTGGAGTAAGCTGGCAGAGCTCCCTTGGCTTCAGTGAGGCTACTCTACTGGCACAAATTTCCAAAACAACTAACCAAAACAATGTCGAACTCATGTAGCAGAGAAAACACAGAAGAAACAACAATGCCTGAACAAAGTCTGATAAGAAGATTATGAAGGCTCAACAAAGAGAACACACAGGGAATGTTTTAATTTAAAAAGTACTTATTGATTATGTCTTGCTTGCAGGGAATGATACTTGGACACAAATCTCTCTCTCTCTGTTTTTTTGGGGAAAGAAAACATTAGGCTTACCCATCAAGTAGCAATGCAGCTTCAGTTAGTTACAATGAAAGCCAAGCATATGGTATTCATCATTAGTAGTAGCAACAGAAGTAGCCTCTCTGGCCACTGTTGGATGATTCCATTTCAGTTCCTAATCAAAACTAACATGTGTTCTACTACTGGTGGCAAGAAACGCGCCATTCACTATTTAGGAAACATGTAATATTCTTTGAATTATAGAACTACCAATGAACAAATAGGGCCATTTGGGTCAGCAGTTTTCCCTATTGCCGACTTCAGTGTGTATATGCTGAAAATGGGGCTTAAGAAGATGGGGGTTATCGTGGGGACAGGCTTTTCTCTTGAACTACAGATGTCTAGGCAGACCAGTGCACACAGAAACTGGATGTGCACTGGCTTATTTGCATGATAGTGATAATTATGATTACCATGTTTACATTGGCCACCCAGTAACATAGTTCTCCTGGTGGCTCACAAAGATAAAAATAAAAATTGGGAAATACAGTATTAAAAATATTATAAAAACAATTGCAGCTGTAATTTCTGTAGAGATGCCTTCTAATGGGTGTGTTCATTTTAAAAAGTACTGCTCAGATGAGGGGGGAATGGGCCCACTCATATTTCCTATGCCTGCCCCCTACCAGTTATTCAAAGAAATGTATGAAATAACCTATGTTTATACAAACCATACATACACACACTCCATCCATGTGAAGGGAGTATATTCGGCTTTGCAGACAATCTGAACATTCATTGACTTTTGTAATAAATATATGTCACCTAGAGAAGTTATTATTATTAGATTGCTAACCAGTGGGATTAATATATAACGTATCTGTAACATTGTGGGAATATTTCATCCAACAGAGTTCACTCCCCTATTTTACTAGCTGCATGAATTGTGAAATCGGACAATTGCAGCTTTTCTTGTCCTTGTCCCTGCAGTGGCAGGGAAAGCTCTACCTGGTTAATTCCTCACAATTGTGCAAATATTAAAGTGATCCGTCAGTAAACTGTAGCTGTGTGTCAGAGAGAAAGTGAGATTATCTGCAATTCATGAATTAGCCAGTTAATTATACTGATTAATCAGTTAAATGCTTTTACCTCTATGATTTCCTCTTTTCCTGTTTGGCCTCAGCTTGTAATTTTGAGTCTATACACGAGCTAGGGCCTTTGACAGAATATCAGGGCATGGCAAATCCAACTATAGTGCTCAAAAATAATATAAAAGGAACAAATTTGTCGACATTAAAAACTGCACATGTATGCTTACGTTGATCAATTTTCTTCTCCTCCAGTTTTGTCAGTCAGTTTTTATAAAATGCCTCTTTAATGCTAGAATTCTCTGCTCTTCACATGCAGGTGTCTCTGAAAAGAAACACCTAAAGAACTATTTTGGACTTTATTGGTAAACTTAATGTATTTTTACATACTGTATATGATCTTGTTAAATATACGGTGCTGCAAAAAGGAGACAGACTACTTTTGTTTTTAGACAAAGGACCCGAGAAAGGGGCAATGTTTTTTCCCCTCACAGGTGATGGAGTATGTACAAAGAATTTACCAGATAATGGCAGGCCTGTCCTCCGAACAGATGGTGATGGCCCTGTTGCTAGGATAAGGCCTGAAGAATTTAGTTTTTAATTCCACATTATTTGCCTCAGTGCCATGAATATCCCTAGGTTTCCTGAGGCGAAAATAGAAAAAAAATACACAGAAAGAGAAAGAAAAGCGACACACAGATAGAGAGACAGAGAAAGGAAAAAGACTGGAGCCAGGTCAATAGAAGCTTTGGGGAAAATGTCTGCTCAGCTGTCTGCAATTCACCTGGATTTGAAAGGCAGGCAGGCAGGAAGATTGGTTTGGCATGAGAACTAGGCCTTTGATGCTTTAGATACCGCAGAGAAAAATACAAATTTCTCCCCATTAGGAGTCTGTTGACTCTCCTAATTAAGATAAACATGTTTCTGAAGAAGCTTGCTCTCACAGTACTACGTTTGTAAAAACAACTATGTGCTTTAAAAAGAAACACACACAAAAATGACATGTGCCCAAACTTGGGTTTGGTGGTCTTACAAATACTTGAAAGAAATAAAAATCGCCACCTTCCTTAAAAGTGAGCAAATTTCTGTACTTCTACTCAGCGAAATAACTAATTTCAGATCATGAGGATAATGACTGGAATAGTTTCATATAAAGAGAGAAGTTGGTTTTTAATACTCTTAACAGCTCTGGAGTACTAGGAATATGTTTTTAGCATTGTTGATTTTATCATTACTACCCAAACCTTGCAATTTTAGCTTTAATGTCACCAAGGAGTCACAGCTTCCATACAACAAATAGTTGGAACCAAGGCACCTAGTTGGAACCTTGCTGGGAAATATGTTGACTTCCTGTTCTGACAACTAGAGAGAAGTTTTTCTCCTTCCGTCATAATGCTAGAACTTGCTTCCACAGAATGTGGTAATGGCCACTCACTTAGATGGCTTTAAAAGAGAATTAAATAAATTCTTGAAGGAGAAGGCCACCAATGGCTATTTATTACCTCCAGTGGCATGTAGTCAGTGGACTAGGGGGACTAGGCTAGTCTCCTAAATGTTCCCGGTAAATTAAAGTATTAAAGCCTGGTGCCTCCTTCCCAAAGGAAGCTTCTGCCTGGCTTAGGGAGGGACGTTCGATGCTCCAAGGGGTCCAAGAGTCCTCCTGCCACTTTCCCAAAGCCTGCCTTAGGAAAGCTCCTTAGGGAAGGAGGTGCGATGCTCACACGTGCAACATCAGGATGTCAAGACGTCACGTGGTCAATGTCATCACATTAGCACAATATTATAGACATCTAGATGGGGACGCGGGTGGCGCTGTGGGTTAAAGCCTCAGCGCCTAGGACTTGCCGAATGAAAGGTCGGCGGTTCGAATCCCCGCTGCGGGGTGCGCTCCTGTCGCTCGGTCCCAGCACCTGCCAACCTAGCAGTTCGAAAACACCCCCGGGTGCAAGTAGAGAAATAGGGACCGCTTACTAGTGGGAAGGTAAACGGCGTTCCGTGTGCTGCGCTGGCTCGCCAGATGCAGCTTGTCACGCTGGCCACGTGACCCGGAAGTGTCTGCGGACAGCGCTGGCCCCCGGCCTATAGAGTGAGATGGGCGCACAACCCTAGAGTCTGTCAAGACTGGCCCGTATGGGCAGGGGTACCTTTACCTTTTTACTTTTTATAGACATCTAGATAATCTTGCAGACTGCAGTGATCCAGTGATTTAGTCTTTGCTCACAGGTTTCTTACATGAAGTTGTTCTCACAGTACAGTCCCATCTGTATATATGAGCCCCACTGAGTTCAGTTGATTAAGTGCCAGGTGATTCTGTATAGGATTGCAGCCTGAGGCTTCACTCGCCTGCCCACTTACATGCGAGTAAGTCCTACTGAATACAGCAGGACCTGCTTTCAAGTCAACATACAAAGGATTTCACAGTAAAAGTTGGCTGACAGGTATGCATGCCTTCAAGGGCCATCATGGGAAAGCAAATTATATTAAGTCCATGTCTCACACTGACTATTCTGTTTTCTTTTCTTTGTAGAGAAATCCATTTTGCAATAGCAATGCATTGTATTATTTATCATCTGATCCACTTGTTTTCAAAGGAAAGCATAGTTATGGAGCACGGTCAAAGCAGATGCTAACATTAATAATTATATTCCCCCCTACATTTCTACAAACTCTTTATAACATTTTTCTTAAATATACCTTGATCTTTATTTCTTTCATACTGTTTGATCAGCTTAGGCTGGATTTTTTCTCTCCCACATTAAAGCAAAGGTTGCCAGTGGCACCACTACCTTCTGTGTAATGAAACATGCATATTTGTCTTTTACTGACTTTATTCCTTAAACTTATCATTCATATTTAATGCTACATGCACTTGACTTTTTAATTCCTTAAACTGAATGACAGGCACACACAGCACACACTTGGTTTGGATTAATTCTAAAGACTCATAATTACTGTTCTTCATTGACGGAATCACACTTGTTTCTGATTTGTGGCCTTTACAGAAAGCTTGTGACAAAATTCTTTTTGCAAGACAGATTGGCACGCCTCTGTCGGCTATAGCAAGCCTAGCTATCTTAGGCTGTGGGTTCTCTATTTGACAGTAGAACAGCCTAGTTGTGGCATTTTATTTATTTATTTGTTTCATTAATTTATACATCACTCGATTGTAATAAACCTCAAAATGGTTTACAGAGAGACTAAAACCATAAAATTATTGGTAAAAGCAGTAGAAAGCCACTATTCAAAACATTTTAAAAATTAAAATCACTGATAAACAAAAAACCAGATTAAACACATGTCAGCATTCTACATATGGGACAATGTTAGTAACCCATATGGGTTGGACTAGATGATCCTCAGGGTCCCTTCTAGCTCTGCAATTCTATGATTCTATGTTTTTAGCTGGCACTGAAAACAGGACAGTGAAGACGCTTGGCTGAACAGGGCTACAGTGGTATTTACTTCCAAGGAAACATATATAGGATTGTGCTGTCAATCTTGTACCTGCTCACTGTTTCCTGTTTTTTGTTGTTATTGCATCGACTTTTCTTCTTGCCCTTTCTGCTGACATCTCCTTGCCATCCTTTTCAACAAGCTGCCCTGAACTGGGATAAAAAAAACTGCTGAAACATATGTTGTAATCTACTTAAAGATTGTCCAGATGGTGACATCCCCTATGCTTCTGGCTCATGGGGAGATCATGGGATGCTAGTCTCATAGGCTACTTGGCCCTCATCTCATCCCTGTTAGACCAGGTTGTATAGCATGTTTCATGTCTGGAATGTGAAAATCGAGAGTGCTGAGGTTGCATGCCTGATGTTCCAAACGGACACCTATTTGTACAAGTCCTCTGGGCTCCAGGATCTGGCCAGACCCCCATCTCCCTTCCAAACCCTTTGTCCTCTTTTTTTCTGCTTTTGCTATACTCTACCAACACTTCTTTCTCGTCCACGAGACTCCCTCCCTCTTTTTTCTAGCTTTACCTCCTGACAGCTGTTTACAGAGACATTAATTGAAATGTTAAATGTTCCATTAAACATCAGATGCTATACTTCATATAATTTTGAAGGTATGTCAGTATCCCATCCAATGTGCTGTCTGCTGTATACCACCACGTTGAAGTGATTCCTTTTATTTCCTCTGAAGCAACAACTCACATTCTCAGTCTTCCAGTTCTGATGTAAATATTTCTAACCCCAAAATAGTAAATTGTGTGCATGCTGTGGACTCACATCCTGGCTGCACTTGACTGTTGGAGAGGCTCCTGTTCACATCTCACCAACACCTGAGTTGTGTTGGGTAGGGACATGAGAGAGGGCCTTGTCTGTGGCTGTGTGCTGTGGCGTTGGAATTCCCTTTCTAGGGAGACTCACTTTGCCCCTTCTTCGGTGGCCACCCTCTTTCTGTCAGATGAAAACCTTTCTCTTTTGGCAGGCATTTGGTCTAAAGGGGCCGTGAGGTTTTAATCTTTCTGGCTGAACTGGATTCTGAACTTGCTTGCTCGCTTTCAGTGTTGATTTTTATACAAAACACAGTGATACAAAATAATACAACAAAACATTCCATAAGCTTTTCATGAGTTGTGGAACTCCCTGCCCACAAAGATGCATCTGGTACCTTCATTTTGGTGAATGCTGAAGACACACTTCTTTACCTTGGCTTTTGGCACTTGAGACGCATATTCTTAGGACCCACCTTGTTTCTGTGGTTGTAGGTGGTTTACAAATATTTTTGATACTGTATTTTAAATGTTGTAACCTGCCCTGGAACCTTAGGGTGAAAGGCAGATAACAACAACATATAAATTGCCACTTGTTTAGCACCATCAGAAAACATTAGAATTCTATGCTTTTAGATTGCATTCAAAGTATGTATGTATGTATTTCTCAGATAGCCTTGTCTAGTAAAATGCTTAATAAAATTGAAACACAAATCACGCAAAGTGTCCTTGGGTCCATTTCCTCTTAAAGACTGGTCTGTGCATGTTCACTAAAAAAAAAAAGCTTTCCCCACCAAATTCTTCATACTTCACAGCACCTTTTACCACTTTCCCAATTTTTGGCATCTTTGACCTTTGCTGCTACTAGAAAGAAGTATCTGTTTTGTAATAGTGTATCTTCTGTTTTCTGTTTTGGATGGTGGTTACAATTTATTTTTAAGTTAAGTTGTAAGCTACCTTGGGCATGTTTGATAGAAAGGCTGAGCAGAAACATTCTAAAATAACACCATTCTGCCAAGTCTGTGGTGACTAGATGGATCCTGGAAGCTTCTAACCTTTCTACATCGGCAACAGACTTCATGTTACTGCCATGGTGTGCAACAGGACTTGGAAGATCCACTTTGTTTTGTACCAGAACCCCAAGATGTACCAGAGCAAGGAGGTAAAGACAAAGTTAGAATGAAAGAACAGGAGTCACTGAGAACGTTCTAAGAACATAAGAAGAAACTGTTGTGTTGTGTCAGGTCAATGGCCCATTTAGTCCAGCATCCTGTTCTCACAGTGGCCAACTAAATGCCTGTGGGAAACAGGTACAGAATTCTGAGCCAAAGAATTTGTTTTCCATACCACAACTGAACTGAGTTCACAGCCCATTCACACCAAAATCCCCACCTGGGTAGCTTTCTTCATTTCAGCAGCCTAACTGTAGGTGTAGAATGTTATTTTGTTGTTGCTATCATGAAACAATTGGGGAGTCTTTCAGTAGTCTACCTTCTGCCCATCACTGTACATAGTGGGCAGATCAAGCTTTGGAAAGGGAGAGGAGGGAACAAGTAAAACTTCCATACCAAAGGTGACTATGGCTGATTAAATCATATGAAAAGGAGGTGGGCTGTGTGTGAGAGCTTGATGCCCAGTTATTTGTTGTTGTTATTTAGTCGTTTACTCGTATCCGACTCTTCATGACCCCATGGACCAGAGCACGCCAGTTATACTCTTAACCAAATCACGTTTGCGATCTTAAGGATCTATAATAAAAGACACAGGTTAACAAAGGATTTTGAGAATGCTGCTATGAACTTTTATGTAAACGTTAAGGAAAATCTGTTTACCACAGGCCTCTGTATCTTGTGACCCACCAAGTGGAACAGAGCTCAAAAGCTAGGTACCAGAGCCTGCCAGAAACTTGATAAACCTTCTGTCTTTACTGCATGACTGGAATTGCAAAAGCAGGGGCACTGCCAAGCCCTGGCAGTACACAATACATGGCTGGAAGAGGACTACATTTGTCTTGGTGGATCGCAAGCTGTGCAGGCCTGCACTAAGATGAAAATGTGTGGCTAAAGTGTGTTAATAGTCACTTAACCCATTTGACTGTATCAGCTCATTTGCTTCAACTTCTGATGGGTTAAAATGTTGTTAGATGAACCTTACTGCTCTGAGTGATGTGAAGTTCCCTGCACGGTGCTCACCTAGATTTGCCTTCCTTTGGTAGCACAGATTGCTGGAGACTTACAGTGTTTTGCAATATTTGGTTTATTTTCAAGTAAAGCATAGATGGGGGGAAGATGATGCATTGCTTAATCTGATCCCCAGAGAAAGCAAACCCAGATATTTCCCGAACTCTCTACTCTCTCTCAAACTGCAGTTTCTTTCTCATTGCCCTCAAGCCTGCTTCTTCTTTGTTCAAAAAGTATGTCTGTTGTTCTGTCACCTATACACCTAACTCGCCATTGGGAGGAGGGGGGAGGAAGCAAAACCTAACCCATATTCTGGTGGGTTTCACATTCCAAACCATCCTATCACAATTGCTTCCCATAAAAAGATATTCCTTGAACATCCTGCATGATTGACCAAGCAATTTGTCTGACAAGGGTTGCAGTATGACCAATACCCAGAAGATTGTACGCGAAACCAAAGAGCCTGCAGGTGAGGTGCTCTGAGCTTACTTTTCTCATTCTATACAGATTAGAAGATTTAAATTATCTATGTAAATTGTGGTGCAGGTATGCTATCAAACTATTCCCCTCTAGAAATATGTCTCAGGCATGTTGGCTGCATGCCCCAGCAGCTTATGACTAGGAAAATGTCATCTTAATTTCCTCTTTCTCTAGAGGTGAATGCTGGTGTTTATGTATTCAAAATGATGCCATCACAGAGGTATCAGCAGACCCAGACTCCTCAGAAGTAGTACACTTCTCAGAAGTAACAACCAATGAAGACTCATCTTGCTCAATGGCTAGGGAATGCTGACTGACTGACTGCTGTCTCTGAGGGAGGTGGGAATGGAAAACTGGGAAGGGAGCTGCAATGCTGGAAGAAGGCATGGCTGAATCACTGGAACACCTTTGTAGGCCCCACTTGTGAGTTCAAATTACTCTTGCATGGTAGTGACAAATCAGTTGCCTTTGGGATTTCATCAACGGATACTTTGCCATAGATTTTGAAATATATTCGCCAAATATCTCATAGAGAAGAGGAAAAATGTTATTTATATGATGGCATAACTCTGAGGTGACAAGAAAACAGGAATTGCCTTGTAACCTAATTCTAAGTTTATTCAATTAAATATTATTAGTTTCGTTACAATAACGGAAGAGGTAGGCATCACTTTTAAATCCTAAGAAGCAAGGAGATGCTCACAAAGTAGAGCTCAGATAACAAGAAAGATACATTTTTCTTGTAAATTTGATGATATTCTAACAAGTTTGCCGCACATTTCTTTTCTCTAAAGAGAAGGTCTTAATATATTTAGTGTTCTGATTTCTCTTCAGTAGTTAGAAATGTTGCAGAAAGTGGTTATTAATAAATCATTAAAGGCTCTCATCTCATTTAGCAGCCTGGCTGCAGTATTACTTTGTATTTTCTGCTGTACGGAAAGCTTTTCTACTGCTGCCTACAAAAAGGAACCATTATAATGGAATAACCCTTAAAAATGAAGAAAACTCAAATGACTTTCCTCAGTAGTAGTCTGTTTTACTTTTGTTTTTTAAATGAAGGCTTCCTAAAAAAAATTGCTGCTCAGAACATACAGCATCTTGCATTAACTGCCAAGTTAATCTTACACTAAGATCTGAACTTTTATCTATCAAAATCTGTGGCAGCACCATCATAATTAGGACTTTGGCTGTCAATCTGTTAGAGAAGTTTTATGACATTTATCTTTGCTTTTTTGAAACAATTATTTTATTTAGTAATTAATTAGTTAGCTAAAAGTTATGTATCATTGATGTCCAATAAATTCATATTAAAAAAATTTCCACATACTCAAGGAAGCTTGCTCATTTCCAGGTCTAGGTAAAGGTAAAGAACCCCTGGATGATTAAGTCCAGTCAAAGGCGACTATGGGGTTGCGTTGCTCATCTCGCTTTTCAGGTCGAGGGAGCTGGCGTTTGTCCACAGACAGCTTTCTGGGTCATGTGACCAGCAGGACTAAACTGCAATGGGACACCGTGACAGAAACCAAAGCACACGGAAATGCCATTTACCTTCCACCACAGTGGTACCTATTTATCTACTTGCACTGGCGTGCTTTTGAATTGGTAGGTTGGCAGGAGCTGGGACAAAGCAAGGGGAGCTCACCCCGTTTCAGGGATTTGAACTGCCAACCTTCCAATCGGCAAGTCCAAGAGGCTCAGTGGTTTAGACCACAAAGCCACTTCCATCCAGTTCTAGGATGTCTACCTCTACCGAGTAAGGCAGGCAGACCAGCTGATAAGAGATCCCATTAAAAGTAACAAAGCCAAAGGACCAAGGAGAATGTGAAATAACAAAAAGTCTGTACTGAAAAGAGCTCTAGGCTCTGTTGCAAATACGGAGATGTCATTGTGCTGGTTAACCTCCTGGTGAGTTCTCATGTTTTCCAATGGCTGTTGCTTATGAGAAGATCCTATTAAAACGTTTCTATTTTTTTGGCACAATGTCCCAGTGCAGAATTGTTCTCTTCTCTCCACCCTCCCCCCAAAACTCATTTGGAACCCCTCTTTCACATTCAGCTGTCTCTTGCTTTGTGGCCTGAGTTCTCAGGAATTAATTTCATCATCAGGAAACACTTCCTGATTTTCAGCTCTGTATTTCAGTTGTTATTCTTTTATCTTTCTATCACATCGGCAGTTTCCTGCCAGGAGAGTGGTTAGCTCACAGGCTTCAAAGATTAGATGTTGAGGAATAGGCAAACACAGCTTTCAGTTCTCCTCAAGTCATTTTACTGTGTAGCTTGAGCTACCTGATACATCACTGGCACATGCATAGTTGTTAAAAAATCTGCCTTAGCTGTAGGTAGAAGTTTGAAACAGGCTACCCACATTTTCCAGTCTCTAATTAAGAGCAATTCAGCAAGCAAAACCTCTAGAAACAAAGCCAAGAAATGAACAGTATGTACCTCCACTAGTCGTCCCTCCCCAAAGTGTCTTATTCCAGTGTATCCAAAAATACATGCCCGCGGAGTCATGTCCTTTCCCTCCAATTTTGCTCTCCATCTGAATATGTACTGTGGAATTTGGTCAAGATCCTATTTTAATCAGTTTGGGCTTTCCAGTCCGGTGTGTTCAGGTTTCACGATCCGGCCCGCAAAAATAAAAACAAGATGAATAAGTGAAAGTTACATTTATTTCTTTTTAGAGCTTTCAGACACTGTTGTTAGGGGGAAAGAAATATGGTGCCTGGGTTTTGCCTCAATTAATGCAGCAAATGTCACAGAGGCTCCGATCTTTTATTGTGTGGCCACACAATTGACGGCAGAAACAGAAGCAGCTTTGCTATTTCTTTTTAACATATCTCAATTGTTTCCATAAACAGACACTGCAAACAGTAGCCTTTGTTTTATAACGTGCTGTTTTCAGAAAGATGTTCCGTCAATAAAACCTACAGGGGAAGCAAATAAAAGTGGTGCCTTTTGTATATTTGTGCATGGGTTTGAGAGTTCCTTTTGCATTTCTTTGCATCATTGCCGTGTTGGGTTTGTGCGTATCGGAGAGCTTTGTTGACTCGCATCTTTGCAGCCCTGTCTTTCTGTATACAGGATCCTGTCTGCCTGTTTCCTCTATTGCACTATTTTGTTTGTACTACTGTAATCATTTTGCTGGCCCAGATCTGTGTGGGTGTGCTGGCAGCTTTACAATAAAGTTACATGGGAACTGAGTTAAGGTTGAATATTTATTAGAAGAAGCCATCTGGCGTCAGGCAGTCTGTACAGAGGGGGGGGGCATTTCTTTAGTAGTCTCTCCTCTCTCTCTCTCTCTCTCTCTCTCTCTCTCTCTCTCTCTTTCTCTCTCTCTCGTTCTTCCTCTCATCTCCTCCCCTCCCCTCTCCTTTCCAGTTTTCACATTTCACATATGTGAAAAGTAGGACACACATCTTTCCACTTTTTTTAAAAAAATCTTTCCCATTTAGAGTAATTTTTATTTTTTTATTTTTTAAAAAACA
Organism: Podarcis muralis; assembly: GCF_964188315.1. Taxonomy (NCBI): domain Eukaryota; kingdom Metazoa; phylum Chordata; class Lepidosauria; order Squamata; family Lacertidae; genus Podarcis; species Podarcis muralis. The sequence continues at coordinate 100,188,348 of NC_135655.1, forward strand.
GCCTCCCTTCACTGCATGGTTTTGCGTCTCCCCGCTAGCTCCTTAGCGGTGAGTGCCTTAGCCCTCGTTCTTAGCTGTGGTATTTGGTTCTGATGGCAGCCAGCAACCTACTGCAGGATTCTCACAGTTGATCCCTGCTATTCTGCCTGTGATGTGGCAGCTTTGAATGGTCCCTGAGCAGCTACAGTTTGCTTAAGCATCCCTCTCCTGCCCCCTTTCCTTGCTTCCCCTCCTCCAGCTGCTGGCAGTCTCATAAAAGAGCCCTGCTCCCGAGTGGAGTGTTCAGAAAGCTCACTGCTCCCCCTTGTTAAACAAACTGGCGAGCAGAAGGGTGTTCATGTTATTTCACCCTTTTGAATTGCACAGCCAGGCTTCAAAATGGAAAACGAAATTGCCAAAAGATGTTTACTTTACTTATTAAGCAGCTTCTCCTAATTCAATTGTTCTCTCTCTCTTACACACACACACACACACACACACACACACACACACCCCACCTGTACAGTTAAGAGTTTATTTCTATTCTTCCGTTTTCACACAAAAAAGGCTACCAGGGTAGCTCACACAGTTTAGCACAAATACAAAATTCAAAGAATAAGATTCAGCTTACAAAACTCAAGGCAACAAAATCTCAACATATATGATGATAGATAGATAGAACGATAGATAGACAGATAGATAGATGATAGATAGATAGATAGAGTGCTTTTTTCTGGGGAGATGCAGGGATATGCATACCCCTAAACATTTTGTGAATCTTTGTACTTTTGTCCATTTACTGTATTTATTTTCCCCAATTTGAACTATAAAATTGTGATTTTCTTGTGTCAAAATGAGAGTACCCCTAAACATTTCTTTAGAAAAAAAGCACTGGATAGATAGATATAGAAATATAAAATTTCATTAATGAAATAAGATGTTATGGAATAGAAAATATGCTGCTGATTTCCTTTGTATACACTTGGGCAGTAATTCACAAACTGAAAAACAAATATAAATTGAAATATTAAAGATGAGTCAGAAGGAGGAGAACTGGGGAGAGTTCACAACTATACCTGGCATCTTTACAAGCTAAACTAAAAGCCCGAAACATCTATCCTCCTGCCTAAAAGCAAAGGCCATTCCGCCCCAGCCACCTGATGTCAGAGAAAGCAGGCGTAAACCCTCAGGCAACAGCTCCTCCTTAGAAGGGTCCTGGGTAAGGAGGTGATGGGGGGCGGAGCAGGTGAAAAGCCTTATTTCTTGACACATGTCCCATTAGTACTATTTAAAGCAGCATCACACCACTTTAGTCATTGCCTGTCCCCAGAGAATCCTGGGAACTGTAGTTCATTAATGGTGCTGAGAGTTGTTAGGAGACTCCTATTCCTCTCACAGAGCTACCATTCCTAAAGCGATTTAACAACCAACCCCTCTTTCCAGGGAACTCTGGGAACTGATGCTCTGTGAGAGGAATAGGGATATCTTAACAATTTCCAGCTTGCTCAACAAACTACAGTTCCCAGGATTCTCTGGGGGTAAGCCATGACTATTTAAAGTGGTATCATAGTATTTTAAATGTATAGTGCAGATGGAGCCACGGTCTCTCCTTCCAGCAATACAGATGTCAGGGGAACAATATCCGACATACCAGGGTTTCTTTTTGTTTTTCTTGTCGATGTACAACCTTGTTCATTTACAGCATTCCATTTTAGAAAGCACGTGGGAGTTTTTGAAAATCTCAAGCTTTGCCAGCTTCTTTGAAAAATAGTCACTTTCCAATAATTTTGCAAACCCCTCTCCTCCACACCCTCTGCCACTGATGTAACCACATAATCTCAAGTGAGATTTCCAGAAAGAATCCCAGGTAATGTATCATAATTTGAATAACTGCCTGATTGGATAGGATGGTAGTGGGCTCATAATGAAGAAAAACAGGAGCCAGTGCATTTTCAAGCAGAGCTCTTAGCTAGAATAAAGAATCTATAAAGAATCTATAGAGCCCTTCCAATGGGAGCAGTATTCTAAGATTTTGGAGAGACCTGTAACGGCCAGGACAGGAGCACATGAAATTTATTCATTCTTGCCCTGTGAGCTTTTGTTTGGCAGCCTAAGTGATTCAGTTCCCGAGCCCCCAAAAGAAGAGAAAATGGATAATGTAATTAGCACACATGCACTCTTAACTTGAAGGTGAGTGAGATAGACAAGAACCTGAATCCATACCATAATCAACAAATCTAAACTTAGGTGGCAACCACCATCACTGGAAAATTAAGTTGTTGTTGTTGTTGTTTTAAGCGAAGAGCCGGGTTCAGTTTTGGAGGCAGATGTTCTGTGCCAAAGTGCCTCGTATTGTTTTGAAATGGCCTCCTCTGCATGCGATTAGATCATTCAGTTTCCCTGCCCACACAGCAGTCATCATCTAGGGATGAAGATGCCAGGCTTTTCAGAAACCATGAACTGAATTTTTGCATTGATATGTTTGGAGGCATCTGAATGCTTACCTAGCCAATGACATCCTATCCCAAACTGGTGACCCAGAGATGGACGATTCCTTTGCCCACCATCAATCCCTGGCCTACTTCTCACTGAGGTGACCATCTGTGTTTGGGTTTTCCACGTTCAGATTGTGGGTGGTGTACACATGTGACTAATTTGTCATCATACAAATTTTCCCCTCTCCTAGAAAACACCATATCTAATTTTCTCTGTATAGACAAGAATTCAGTTTTGTAAGCCTCAACCTGCTGTTATAGTCTTGATATATATGCACTGCCTCAGTAATAGCTAGTCCTCAGTGAGGCAGAAATGGCCTGGGAACCAAGAACATCTGCGTGGTATGAGTTTGCATCACCTGCCAAAATCAACAAAACTCTTGTTAACATTATACATGGCAACATTCAAAATGGCCGCTTTCATTGCAGCCATGTGGGCACACTTCCCTGTGGAAAGTTGTTTATGTGGCTGGTAATCCATGCAGTTCAGGATGATTTTAGCTATGCCACAGCACCTTCCAGAAACCTGCTGAAATTCTCTGAAGCCACTTGTACAAATGGAGTTCTGCCCATTTAGCTATGTTAGAAGAAGCTGGCAAGATATGAGGCTGCATGAAAAGAGGTAACCAATAGGATCACAGAGTCAGCCAAGAATTACAAGTACAGTGGTACCTCGAGTTACAGATGCTTCAGGTTACAAACGCTTCAGGTTACAGACTCCGCCAACCCAGAAATAGTACCTCGGATTAAGAACTTTGCTTCAGGATGAGAACAGAAACTGTGCTCCAACAGCGAGGCAGCAGCGAGAGGCCCCATTAGCTAAAGTGGTACCTCAGGTTAAGAACAGTTTCAGGTTAAGAACAGACCTCCAGAATGAATTAAGTTCTTAACCCGAGGTACCACTGTACTAGCTAATATTTTTCTAAAATATTACCTAGGGCTGATTCACACAATTATCAGGCGGTTCAGTGTCTTACCACTTGTTGACTTCTCATCTTGAAATAGTTTTGTCTGAAGGTATGCAAACTGACAGGGAAGTTTTGCCTGTGGTCTTTGACCTGCGGTAGCCATTTCCATGCAAGTCATCACTCTATGCTGATGTCATTGCAATAACCAATATGCTTATGTGAAACTGCTCTTATTTATATACTGTCTGGTATAATCTTTATTACTTTCCTAATGAACTGTTCTGTATCGCTAATCTCATGCATTCTGTTGAAACTGAAAAATATCGAGCTCTACTGCTACTAGCAGCAAAAGTAGTGCCCACATGTTCAGTGGATGTCTACCAGGGAAATTTGATATTATTCATTGTAATAGGCCAACCTATCTAGCAGACTTTGTACTGGTTCAGACATTATGGCCCTGGTCCTCAGCAAATGTTTACCTATAAGTATAATGTGTAAATCCTGCAGTTAAGGTTTTTGACTGACAGGTTGCTGCTGGCCAATAATTGTGATTCGCACATTACTTTGGTTTACATTGGATATATCTGGAACCATTTGCATCAGCAGCAAATATAATTCTAAGTAAATCCTCTGATGCTAATAGATGAATAGATACCAGATGACCAATTTTTGAATTGTTCACATTGCACTGCATTCTAAAGAAAAAATAATTACAAAGTCCAACAATAGTAGCATGGGGAGACTGAATTAGTGCTGGATGGGGGTGGGGGTGGGCATGGGATCTGCAAACTTTGCAGAACAGAAGCAATATGCTCAATCTTGAGACAGGATGAGACTCCAGGATGTCACTGAGCAGGACATGAGAAAACATCAGTGCCAGATTGAGGATGTTAAAGCAGGGAGCACTGTCACCAATTAAAATAATCATAAAAAGCCAGACATTCCATGCCGAAATAACTAATAACAGATCCTAAGTCCTAGGCTACCTTTCAGTGAGAGCTAGAAGAAGAGAAGACAGACAGAGAGTCTACAAACTGAATTGTACTCTGAAAATCTCACCTAGAAATGATAGGCAGAAGCCTGTTCCCATCTCCCTGTGATCTTGGCAGTTTCAAAACACACTCTGTAATCCATATTATTTCTGCTGCTATGACAATTTAATCCTTCAAATGGACACCCTTAGTACCTTGTCTAGCGCCTCTATCCCTCTTCCACCCCCCCCTTTTAGTTCACACAGAAGAACATTGGCTGTCTCACCCGTTTTTACTCCTACATGAAGAAAACTCTTTTAACTCCTCTCCTTGTGGTGAGTGCCAGCATTCTTCAACTTCTCCTATCAGGGTTGCCAAATGCCCTTCATTATGCACCTGATTTCAGAGAGTTATTTGCTGGTGTTCCAGCACAGCCTGGATCTATGAAATGGAGCACATTACTGTACCCTGATTTTAGAACTGTAGAAGAGGAACCCTGCGTTTTTCTAAGCTTGTTTGGGGAGTCAGAGTTTGATTCAAAATGACAGAGATCAATGCACCTAAGTATTATTGACTGTAACCAAATATCCAAGTCTTATTCCCTGAACTCAATTCTATCTCTCTCCCCTCTCCGGTGGCATTAAGGGTGCCATTGAAAGCTCTAAAAAAAAAAAATAAAGCCAGGTTTTGTAGGTTTTGTTTACCTTCCCCAATGCTGTTGGCACCCACCTGTCTCAGTAGACAGTGGAAGGTGTGCCTTCAGGGGCAAATTCAAACCATTGGAGAGTTACAGCTCCTGCTGTGACTGTGGAGCCCGATACAGGAGAGACACATTTTATTCCAGGTGGGGAAGATAAAGGCATCCACTTGTGCTGCAACATGGTCTTCTTCTCTTTGCGCTCCTGCTACATATGCTTGTAGGCTCTAGTACAAATTATGCCAAACAGCATTGACATTGACCCATGACAGGGCCTTCTTGGTGATGGCTCTCAATTTTGTGGAATGTCCTCCTTGGTGAAGTGTGTCTGTCTCCCTCATTATTAACTTTCAAGGGGAATTTTAAAACTTTTGTCTTTAGCCCTGGCTGAAAGATACTGTTTCCAATGACCCTGAAAATATCAGCTGTGACAGTAAGTGACTGTTTTACAGGCTGTCATTGTCATTGTCATTAAATTGATTTTGCCCCACACAAGCAGGTCCTAGGCCACATTGTATCATTTTTTTAAAAGACACAGTTAAAGCAAATTACAGAAATAGAGTGGCATTAGATGTTTTTAAAATTGTTTTATTTTATTTTATTTATTTCACTTTGGGTTTTGCCATGACGGTCTCCTTTGGGAGGAAGAGCAGGATACAAATTTAAGAATCAGTCAGCCAATTAAGTATGAAGAAAGGGGTGACCATCAGGCATGAGGGGATGTGGGGCCTGTCCCAGTCTTTGTGCATTTGTGAAAACTCACAGGTCCTCTAGGCATCTAATAAGCTTCTGCCCTCGTTTGTATCTGGCTATTCTCAGACTCCCCATTAGCTGGGATCCAGATTTGCCCTTTTGTGAATGGAAGGGCTTCTTCCAGTTGTGAAAAGGGTGAAGATACAGTCAAATTTCTTGCTCATAGAAGGGGAGGTGATTTCCACATGTTCCCCTTCCCTTTGCAGTCTCTTGAATCACCTCCTATGCTGTACTGGTGTCTCCTGAACCCTCCCAAATTTTCAGGGTGAGCAGACAGAACAGGAAATCAGCAGAAATCAGCCCTTGCACCCCACTTGCCCTTCGGTGAGTGGGATATCTGGACTCAATCTTGTCCTGTAAAGCTGACCAACATTATTTTCTCTGTACTTGTAGATGGTTGTAGAGGAATGGTTAAAGCAGAGAGAAGACGGTTTAACCTAAGACTGAGATTTGAACTATGGACTTCTCTCACACTTCTTAGTCGACACATTACACTAAGTATTGTAAGTGGCATTCTTCATTCGTGGATTGCTTTTATTAAACATTCTCATATAGTGCTACAGTATTGCATTTGCAAGATAAGACCTGTGCTTCAGACAGATTTGTTGATTCCATAGCCACTCAGAGAAACTCAGGCACAGACTATGTATATTAACCAGGCAATGGTTGAAGTACCTGTTTACACCTTCACTCTGTGCACATTCCTTGTCTGTAGTCCTTTGCACAGCAAGTTTCTTAAATCCTGTCGATTTGTAGGATTTAACAAGTCTTAGTGTATGCAGGATTGTAGCCTCTGATATTACTTTGCTCATAGACCAGGACTTATATGAAATCCCCTGTTTATGCTATCAGATTGTTTACACTGGTGGTGTTTATTTTCCCATTCATAACCCCAACATATTCTCTCTCTCTCTCTCTCTCTCTCTCTCTCTCTCTCTCTCTCTCTCTCTCTCTCTCACACACACACACACACACACACACAGTCCTTATTCATTACAAGGAAGCTATAATATTTGCCCTGAGATGAAATACAATGGACCGATTTGTTAAATTTAGAGATGAGTTTACTTTACTCAGGGATGATAAAAACTCAATTAATCTGTACACTATAAATGGTCAGCCTTTTATTCTTCCCATCTTCCCTACCCCCCCAAGAAAGAGAGACTGTTTTATAAAACTTTTACATATTTGAGTAAAAATATTCCCACGCATTGTCATAAGCTTAAATAATGTTCTTGGTAAATGTTGCTTTTATGTTTTAGTTATACTTGTTCAATTACTTGACCTTCCTAAACCTTTCAGAAAATCTTGCTATGCGATTTTGGCTCTGATCCAAAGTGAGACATGCAAGCAACCAGTTCCCCCCTTGAATTATTCTTTCTTAAGAATCACATGTAGAGGACCCCATAATTAATTCTTTTAAGTCTCCTGAGTTTATTTTGCTGGGTTCTGGGTCAAGCTGTTTAAAGAGAACATGCCACTGATGTTAAAAAATTCTTCTCGAGGTTAAAGAACTCTGGATCAGGGCCTTTATATTTTAACAATTGTACAAACAAGAAAACAATTCCTGAGAGCATTTTATAGCTGGGATATATATATATATATATATATATTAATGAGTGCCTCTTTCCCATATTTGGGATTTGAAAGAGAAGCAATTGAACTTGATTTTAACAATAAATATGATAACACCTGATTAAAGGCAGAAAGCTTCGGATAGAAAGAAGATGCCTAACAAAGCATACTTTTGTCAGTCAAGATTAGCATTTGATTATGGTTTATATTCTTCTGGCTATGCTCTTGAGCCAGTTTCTACTTTTGGCTTTTACATTCCGCAGAACGTCTGTAAAATCAGCAGGGACAGTGCTAATAAATTTATAATGTTGTTTTGTATTTCTGAACAAGGTACCTCAGTAATTAAGTGAAATATTTATGATGAATATAAAACAATGCAAATTCATTTGTTTGCCTGAAAGCTGGCTTGTTATTTATTTAGATTTGTCTTTGAATGATCGTTTAGACTGAACCTCACCATGAACAAAATGTGATATTTAATACAAGGGAACTCTGGTTCTGCTTGTCGATATGGGAGACTGCGGCCTTGTGAGCTAAGTTATGCAGGGGGGTTATCAACCAACAACTTTGACCGAACTAGTAGTCTGTTGTTTTTCTCATTAGAACAACTGTAGCATTTCCCAGAGGGAAGAACGGATTACGATACATTAGATTCCACATTGCATATATGCAAATAGCACTTAGAAACTTTGATGATCTAGATGCTCAGGAGCAGAGCTAAAATGAATAGCTCTTTACAAATTATGAATCTGAATCAATTCATCTATTCCAAGTAAAATTAGTCATTATTAAATCTCACATTTTGCTTGTCCTGTTGAAGGGACAATTTTTTTTAAAAAAACCCAACAACACTAAGCTGCAGCTTTTAGAAAACTTTGACAATGTTTCTGGTACCCTGGCAATCTGGATTCTATTTTGCTTTGATAACTGGGATAAAACAGAAACAGACTGTTTATTTCCCACTATTGTGTCTCATCAACAAAAATCCAGAAACTTTGGTGTGCTTGTAGGGACTTCCATAGTCACTCAGCATCTGCCTCCCTGCTTTTCAGACTTGTGGATATGCAAAGGATATCCACATGTGGAACATTCATTAACACCAATTGGAACAGTTTGTGTGGTGCTTCCTGGGTGTGCAGCAAAGAACCGTGAAGGCTTGGATCACAGTCACCAATAGATATGTGTGGGTAACTCACTTGCACTTCTTATTTTGGCACTTTGCGGTAACACATGACGAAGCCTCAGGTACATGATATTCTGGGGAATGTTTAACCAGTGATCCTGATTCTGAGGTTCAGGAGAAAGACACAGGCCAGAGTCAGCTGCTTCCTAGTTTACTAGGAATGATGCTCCTATGCATGCCCCCCCCCCCTGTGAGGATGCAGCATGAGAATTTTTCCTCCAGTATTGGGGGGTGGGGAGAGTTTGGCTGGCCTTCAGGGCTGATTGGGAGGAGACATCCATTTATTTTAATTTATATCTACTTATTAAATTTATATGCAGCCCTTCATCTGAGGATCACAAGGCACTTTACAGTATAAAGACACAGAAATGCCTAACATAATAACAAACAAAAACAATTATCCCCCTCTTTAAAAGAGGAGAACATTCCAGAAAGGGGGAGTCACCACAAAAGCCCCGTTCTTGTGTTGCCACCCTCCGGACCTCTCATGGAGGGGTACCACAAAGAGGCACATGCCCCAGCTAAAGGCTGGCAGCCCACCCACCCCTCAGTAGTATGGGATCAATTGGTTGCCCTGTTGGGGGCTGAAAAGGACTTTTTTCAGGTGTCCCATGATTGGCCAGTTGGGTGCTTTCTTGCCTGCTCTACACTGCTTTTAATTTGAGGGAGTGCTGCTTTTTTAATTTATTCAGCACTAAAGATTGAACAAGCTTGTTTTCTCCTTCTCTGGGCGTTAGGACTTCAACCAGTGGTTTCAAGTTCCAAGAAACAGATTCCAACTAAATACCAGGAAGAACTTTCTGACAGTGAGAGCTGTTCAACAGTAGAATGGTCTCCTTCTGGAAGTTGTGGGTTCTCCTTCATTGGAGGTTTTTAAGCAGAGGTTCGCTGGTCATCTGTCACGGGATGCTTTAGTTGAGATTCCTGCATTGTGGGGGGTTGGGTTTAGATGACCCTCGGGGTCCCTTCCAACTCTACAGTCCTATGATTCTGTGACACACGCATAGGATTGTCCTGTAAGTAAGCAAGAAGTTACCTGCAGCATGTTCACTTACAAATTATTTGGTGGACTTTATTCACAAGTACCGTGGTACCTCGGGTTACATATGCTTCAGGTTACAGACTCTGCTAACCCAGAAATAGTACCTCGGGTTAAGAACTTTGCTTCAGGATGAGAACAGAAATCGTGCTCCGGCGGCGCAGCAGCAGGAGGAGGCCCCATTAGCTAAAGTGGTGCTTCAGGTTAAGAACAGTTTCAGGTTAAGAACGGATCTCTGGAACGAATTAAGTACTTAACACGAGGTACCACTGTATATGTTCATGTTGTTGTTGTTTAGTTGTGTCCGACTCTTCATGACCCCATGGACCGGAGCACGCCAGCCACTCCTGTCTTCCACTGCCTCCCACAGTTTGGTCAGACTCATGTTTGTAGCTTCGAGAACACTGTCCAACCATCTCGTCCTCTGTCGTCCCCTTCTTCTTGTGCCCTCAACCTTTCCCAACATCAGGGTCATCATGGATCACTGCCTTGCTATGGCGAAGGGGCTTGAATAACTCAGAGAAGCTATGAGCTATGCCATGCAGGGCCACCCAAGATGGATAGGTCATAGTGGAGAGTTTTGACCAAACGTGATCCACCTGGAGCAGGAACCGGCAAGCCACTCCAGTATCCCTGCCAAGGAAACTCCATGGACAAAGACAACATGCATATGTTCATAGGAACGCTTAAAAGAAAGTTTCATTGAAACCAATTCCAAGTTAATGTGTCTAGCATCAAGATAACTTGCATTTTCTTGTTGCTATTACATTTCCTTCCAGAATTTCCTGCTAATGGGGTCATTTGGCAGAATTACAGTATGTACATATTTTAGGAGAAGAAAGGAATCTGGAGTCAATCCTGCTTGTTGAGACTTCCTCCTGCAGAGTTCCATCCACTTCATCCTACATGAAATGCAGCCACTTCCTTTATCGCCTTAGACTACTGTGGCACAACTGGATGCTAGCCAACCCTCATGCTTGGACCGGACAGGCCACCATGGCTATACCTGGGCAGAGGGGGGGGAAGGTGTTTTCATGTCCCCTATGCACCTAAAATCCATGCTCACAGTCCCGCTCTTGTGTCAATGGAGCAGCAGAACAAACAGCACATGGCCATGTCCTCTTGAACATGCAAAGATACACACATGCTCCTGCTGATCAAAAACAGATTCCAAAGGTAAATACAGCACTGCTTCAGAATCCTCAGCGCATTTGGCAGAGCCGGAGAGGTTGTCAGTGATGTCATAACAATATTTATGATGCCTCATAAATGGATGGCTCTGACTGTTTTCCTTATTTTTATGTATAAATTGCATTTTATAATGCCAATAAAACACTGCAGGCTGCACATTTCAGGGTGATTATTGCATTTCTCAGGTGGTTAAAGTTACTCTAACTGCTTCTCAGCTCAGATTTCAAGAGCACTTGCCCAGTGCTGAAGCCAATACCAAGTTGTGTTTAAGGGGTGTGCATGCATCAACTTTCTTCCAATTTCATGTCTCATTTCACATTCATGTCCCTGTTCCTTTTTTGTTTCTCCCAGTTCTTTCCCCAAATATTTCTGTTTGCACAGACTTTTCTCCTAATATATGCAGGGGTGTGTACACTTGAGATTTCCCTCTCTCACACAATCTCTCTCTCTCTCTCTCTCTCTCTCTCTCTCTCTCTCTCTCACACACACACACACACACACACACACACACACACACACACACCTTGTTGCAATTGCACCCGTGTATCTGGGTACGAGGGTGCAGTGGTATAAATTCAACACAGAAAAATTAAAAGAAAAGAATTGCTGGCATGAATGAAAAATGACAAAAAAAGTGTGAACAGGGAAGAACAAAGATATAAGATAATATTTACTCCAATTATGCACAACACTTGTTCTGATTCTGAGGGAATGCCTATTCTTTGTGCCGCCGGCACCACAATATGATCATCTGCTACACTTTACATACCTTAAATGGGGAGAAAGTGGGAAACAGAGAATTGTAGAGTTGGAAGGGACCATGCAGGAATCTTTTGCCCAATGACTGTGAGATTAAGAGTCTCATGCTCTACTGACTGAGCTACCAAATGCATATATATTTGTAAACGTTTAATTAAATGCACAGTGTAAAGGTGTACCTAGCATGTTGTGAAATCTGAAAGCTTTATATGTGAAACAATTTTCTCTGCAGCTAATGCCAGCAGCAAGATGGGTATGTGTGTGTTGGTGTGAACCATTTGAAAATTGTGTGATGCTCTCTATATGATGAGTGGGTCAGAGGAGCTGGAACAAGAAATAGTATGTTAAAAATGCATATGTACAGTATTGTAGAATTCTGCACAACAGGTCCTCTCTTCTTTAGCTACTTTTCCAATCTGCTTCTGGACCTGCCTCCTGCTTGGGCCAAACCTCCTAAACTAGATGTGGAAAGTGTCCTTAAAGGTAGATTATGTTTAAACATTGCAAATAAGGCAATTAAATTGGAGAACTCACCCCACTCCCTAATGGTTAAGATATTTCCATAGAAGCAAAGGATCAAGAGAGACATAAGAAAGTTTGTGTCAGCTGCATTATGGGATATTTCCCACACAGGGAGAGCCAACACCTGTTTGTCACCTATAGAGATGAGGGAAACCATCCATTGAACAACGTGACCTCCTTTAGCCCTTTATTTTTGTAGAGAGATTTGCATCAATTTTTTTTTAAAATATTTTTTGCTTGGTAGATGGGGAAAGCTTGCTCCCTCTAATGGCAGATATGCTTCACTCTGGGAGAGTTTGAAGGCTACGCTACCCTAGTGAGTATTTGATGCATCTTAAGGATGAAAGACTGGGATGTGGGTGGCGCTGTGGGTTAAACCACAGAGCCTAGGACCTGCCGATCAGAAGGTTGTCGGTTCAAATCCCCACGGCGGGGTGAGCTCCCGTTGCTCGGTCCCTGCTCCTGCCCACCTAGCAGTTCGAAAGCATGTCAAAGTGCAAGTAGATAAATAGGCACCACTCCGGCGGGAAGGTAAATGGTGTTTCCGTGTGCTGCTCTAGTTCACCAGAAGCAGCTTAGTCGTGCTGGCCACATGACCCAGAAAAACTGTCTACGAACAAATGTCGGCTGCCTTGGCCAGTAAAGTGAGATGAGTGTCGCAACCCCAGAGTCGTTCGCGACTGGACTTAAATGGTCAGAGGTCCCTTTACCTTTACCTAAGGATGAAAGACACTTATACAATTGGATCCTTTGGCCCCCTGGCCAAATCATCCTATCCTAGGCTGACCAGGTTGTGGATGTGTGTCCCTGGCATCCTTTAGGCCTGAATTGCAATGAGAAATAAGGATCAATTCCTGGGCTGATTTGATGCTTTAGACGAGGCAGAGTTGTCCACCTAAGGTAGGTGATGAGATGTGCATAGCTGTCACCTTAAGTTGTAAGGACCCGCACTGTTTGGGGATAAAGTGATGAAGTCCTTTGTTACTCCCAACCTGTCTCATGTCTTCTTTCCGGGATATATGGGCTATTGTAGACAAGCAGTCAAAATGTGGGACAAATAATAATAATAATATATCTCACAACAGAAACTAAGACTGCAGCACACAGCAAGCAAAGCTACATATTTGGCAGAATATTGGCTTTGGGGGATGTTGTTGCCCTTTCGCACACTCTGTGCTGCAGAAAGCCAACTTCATTCAGGAGCTGAGTTACTTGCTCACTTACTAAATCACTCATGGGATTATCACAAGCTAATTTCCATTTCATCCAAAAGGGAGCCTGATCTCCTCTGCATGGAGACATGTCTGTGGTACAGATGTGTGGGCTCTCTTTTCAGATGTATTACAGGGAAAAGTGGGAGCATAAAAGGTTGGCTGGTTGATTATTTAATTTATTTACTGCTTAATATATTAAAAATATCTCTAAGCGGTGTACAAAAAAGAAGCATCAAAAGACAACTTAAACAAGATATTACAAAATAGACAGTTATATAATAGAAATGTTACATTAATACGATTCATTTTCATTCTGACACACCCTCCCTCTCAAGCTCTGGGTTGCTGACATTTAAAGCCCTAAATGGCCTCGGCCCAGTATACCTGAAAGAGCATATCCATCCCCACCATTCAGCCCAGATACTGAGGTCCAGTGCCGAGGGCCTTCAGGCAGTTCCATCACTGCGAGAAGTGAGGTTACAGGGAAACAGGCAGAGGGCCTTCTCGGTAGTGGCACCCACCCTGTGGAACACCCTTCCTTCAGAAGTCAAGGAAATAAACAAATATCTGACTTTTAGAAGGCATCTGAAAGGCAGCCCTGTTTAGGGAAGTTTTTAATGTTTGATGATTTATCGTGTTTTTAATATTCTGTTGGGAACCGCCCAGAGTGGCTGGGGGAACCCAGCCAGATGGGTGGGGTATAAATAAATTATTTATCATCATCATTATCACTCAGGGTCCAGAAAAACCCTCAGATCACTCACAGAAGTCTCACAGCAAGAAGAGTTCTTGGAAACAGCAGCCATCACCCTAGTCTCTCATTCCAGACTTGCTGTTTACGGGCAGGCCCCAGGTGGATGGTACTCTGACTGCCCACAGCAGTCACTCTCTACACCCCATTCCAGGTACCAGGTTGGTTTCTTCACCCTCTGTCCTCTATTCCTCCTTCAGGTTGTGTGCTGTTTTTTGTTGCAACCTCCCATAATGTGAGATGCTACCCTGAAGATGTCCACACTGTAAGTTTTTCTCATTTTTTTACAATTACAGTCTGGGTTTACCTTGGACAGTCTGTGCTTATATTGCGCACTGAAAAACACTTAAGAGGAACATTTAGGATATTGCTTCTAAAGATCTTGGCGTTGCTGTTTTCACTTAATCATGTGGGATTTCAGTTTCAAGTAAACTGGCTTTCATAAATCCAGTCAGTGATTTGTTGATGATAAGGCCTATTTTGTTTGGCAGAATTTTCAAGACCATCCGTCACCGAAATGCCCACTGCAAATTCAGGTCAGCCAAGCCGAAATATAGCAATACGTGATCCCGATTCAATCTCAATGTACATCTAAACCTATCTTTACAATTATGAGGTCGCTTTTCAAAGAAAGAAAGAAAGAAAGAAAGAAAGAAAGAAAGAAAGAAAGAAAATGGCCAGGAAATCTCCAGACACCAGTGAAAATAATCGGGCATTGTGCAACTCTAGAGTTATTTTTGTATTTTGGTGTATCCACATTTTCTTCATTTAGGAATAGTAGAACTGTCTGAAACCAATCTTCAAAGAACCAATGGGATATAAAGAAGACCTGGGTATAGGGCGGTATACAGTTTTTTCAGCACCACCAGCACCACCACCATCATATTTCAGAGCAAGATGTTGTCCTTCATTAAGAACTAAATAATTGCATCTGATATATGCTGCATCTCAGCCCGTTAATATTTATTTATTTTTAAAATTTATATACTGCTGAATGGATGAGAATATATCAAAATGCACAAGTTAAAATAGTTAAATAAAACTATTTATAAAACATTTAAATAAAACCATAGTCCAGATTGGATGAGACAAAATATGGCACATTTTGGGGGGTTTTTGGGGGGACGAGTTGCAAGTCCACCAGTTCAGATAGTTTGAGAAACACTGTCTTAGATTATAGTCAGATAATAATTGGGTCAATGAATGTGCATACAAGGCTCAAAACTGGCCATAGACATCCCATATTGTCTTCGTTAACCAAAAAGGGACTGTTTTCGTAGAACCTTATTGGCACTCAGTGAATGCTGGTAGTCTAAGCATTAACCATTTTAGCTTCAGCAACAGTAGCAGCAACGGGAGCTGAAATAGTGGCAGCAGAAGTACTTGCCTCACTTTGCACTTTACAAAATTTCACAAGCACAGTAAACAGCCTGTCACCGAAGAACTTACAATCTGTAGTGGCAACAAAGGGAAGATAGGAAGTAGTGAGGGAAGAATAGGAGCAAAATGCTCTTACACACACTTAAGCTTGGCTGCAGCTAGCAATGCAGTCATAGTTCCAGGACCAACGTCACATATAGTTATTTTGTGTTTGCAATAGACTTTCCAAAGGCAACAATCAGAGACTGCATTCCCTTAAAGTACATCAAAGTGACTCGTCGGTTACATAGCTGATCCTTGCTTTTAAAATACCAGCCCAAAGATTAATGGGCAATTATTAATTTTCCCTTTAAAAAAAAAAAAATCACTCATAGCACCAGTTGATTCCACTACTGTCCATCATTCCTGAAAGCCATATGAGAGAGGGAGACTAGGAAAGCCCCTGCTTCAGAAAGTTATACATTCAACACCAGTGTGACTGTCTGGCAATGTTAAGGACCATCTGTTAATAGTAACGTCATTCTGAAAAATTCAGTTTTCAGAGACCACATTCTCTGTAGTCATTCCATATGCCACAATTAATCAGAAAGTTGACTAGCCTGTGAGTAGAATGCTCTCATGTTTAAAGGTACCAGTCCCTTTCTGAGCCAGCAAGGCCTGTATTTAATTGACTTAAGTTCTGAGAATAACATTCGGCTCTGGGCAAAAAACCAGGATACAAAATCCACAGGGCTCCATTTCTTAAACACAAAAGTGGGTGTGGCGGGAGTTTCACATCTCATTATCCCTTAAAATGCCAATCCGCTTCATGTTGCACATGGGGCTGAATAACCACAGCCCTTATGGATTTCTACAGTTGTAATTAATTCCCCATCTTACAATTGCTCGGAGTATGCATATGGGTGGCTTCCATGCATGTCAATAGCTCTATAACCACACAGGGACGCATAACACATTCTTTGCCTTGTTCCTCTGTGGCAAATTGTCCCAATTTGAGCTCAGTTCTTTAATGGACTTTACAGGCATTGTCACTGTATGCAAGAGGTCCTTTCTTTGGCCTGGGTGAATCAAGGAAGCCACTTAGTGCAACCTTTTAGATTGTGGGAGCATCACTTTTGGTACAGAAGCAAGCATGAGAGTTTTCTCCTTCCCAGTATTTTTGCTGGGAATAATTGTTTTGTTCAGCTTACTGGAGGTAGGGGCGGATGGATGGACAAAGATAGGGTCAAAGAAGGGAAAAAGGTCTTCATATTCTAGAACAGGAGTGAAAGAAGCCCTGGTTCTCCAGGTGTTAGGGACTCCAAGTCCCATCAGTCCAATCAGCCTGGCCAATGGTGAGAGGTGATGGACATTGTAGTCTGACCACATCTGGAGGGTCAACAGGTTCCCTAACTGTGCCCTAGAGAGACAAGAAGAGAAATTTCCTAGCAACAACCGGAAGAGCAGAATAACGTTTGCCCAAGACTGGACAACTTGGTTTCAAGTTCCTCAGGCTGATTGAGAAGAAAGACAAGGATCTTGCCTGAAAGTGGCCCCAACCATGTGGTGAGGAAATCAGTACCAAGCATAACTTGGTGAGCACTGGTGGAAGTGGCATTTAGTATTAGATTTAGGGCAGAGATAGACACTATAAGGCCTTTGGCCTTCTCTGGTCTGAAATTGCTTTCCCTCTGGAACAGGACTTGCTCCAGGTTTGCGAGGGCCTTTGGCAAAGCAATCTCTGGGAGACCACTTCAGGGAGCCTCGGTGGGCTTACTTAGCTTACTTAAGGATGCTGAGTGCTGATGTCAAGCATGCTTTTGAATGTTCATCCCAGGAACATTTACTGGGATATAGTGGTAGAACATATGCCTTGCATCTGAAAGATTCAATCATCAATCATCAATCACCATCATCATCATCATCATCATCATCAACATCATCATCATCATTTATTGGATCTATGCACTGCTTTTCTGCCAGTGAAATTTGCAATTTAAACACGGAAACAAAAATAATATGTAAAACAAAGACTGACATTGTCCTCCCCTGCCAATCAGTAGTTGATGGTATGTGTGCTCTGTCCTGTCAGGACACACAGGTCATCAGCAGCCCCCTGGAAAGGTGGGGTGGGAGCTGCCACAAGCAGTTCTTTCAGGCCGCTGGTGGTTCTGGCAGGAGCTGACGATATGTGCATCCCCTGACCTGGGATCCCTTACTTACGAAGAGTCCTTGATAAATAGACCAAAGGCCACCCAGTCCAGTGTCCTGTTCCCACACTGACCTACAAGATCCCTCTGGAAAGCCCACAGCACTCTTCCACTCATGTTCCTCAGCACGGTGTCTCTGTTCCTGACATTCTTCCTGCCAACATACTGCTGCATACTGGGGCAGAGAAGGGCAGGAGCGAGTTGACCCATGCAGAGCTGCAAAAAAACTCTCTACCTGAAGTCCTGGGGAGTTAGTGTAGACAATACCACACTAGATGAATCAATTGACCGTGTTCAGTATAAGACAGCTTCACTATGATCCAATGACAGAGACCTATGTCTGGATGCGGAATCTGTACAAACTGGTATTATGCTTCCATTAGTGTGGTGTGTGTGTGTGTGTGTGTGTGTGTGTGTGTGTGTATTCTCATACATTGCTCTGTTTAAATCAAAACACATTTCCCTCACAATTTGTTCTGTGTCCCACCCGCCCTCTTTTAACAGAACACGTTTTGCACACACCTCCTCCTTCGATTCTTATAGAAGAAGTGATGGAATTCTGACTGTGCACTGAGAACTGTTACAAGTTCCATTAAACGAAATGAAAAGCATCTTTTGTGAATAACTCCCCCCACAAGAAATCTTAGATTTCCAGGCATCCCTTTACCTACCTTCATGAAACAACTTATACATTCGTAAAACCTTCATTGAAGGCAGCTCTGCAGTTTTATAGAAAACAACATGCCAGGGATGCAAAGATCTTGCCAGTTCTGTGAAAAATGACACCAATTAAAGCTTAAATTGCTTGTTTTCTCATAAGGTACATATTTTCATAACTTTGAAATCAAATAATTGCCGCTTTTATATTAAATACAATAAAACAAAAAGGATGCTAGTTTAGAGGAACTGCTACAAGCATTTTAATATAATTTTCCCACCATTTAAAGTCACAAAATATGGAAAGCAAGTCAAGTATGCAAAGTTCCAAGGAGATGAAGAAACTCCTTCAGATTATTACATCATTTGTCTTTTGTGTCAGGAAATGTGCATGTGATTTCATTGTTTGATTAAATGCCAAAAAAGGCATATTGTGCTTATCTAAGTGATTACAGATTTTATTCATCTGAAAAAAATATATTTGCTAATACTTTGACATTAGTTGACTATTCTATAATGTGCCAAACAAGTTTAAAATACATAGAAGTTCAGTTCCCAGCCTTTTTTTTTTTTGCTTTTGCTTTTGGCTTTGCAATAATGACACATAGAACTAAAATTCCCTTTTCCGAAACCCAGTCCCAAGTGATTTTCAGGCTGTAAACAGTCCTTTTCTTATTGAGTGCCTGTGTGAAAGACCATGTTGTCTCTGGAATACATCCTATTAATTTGCAAAACCTTCACGTGTGAATCTTCAGGGGTTTTTTTGTTTTTTGTTTTGCTTTTTGTTTTGTTCAAGAAACCTAAAAATTATTAGCCTTTTCAGGATGTCTTGTACAGTCATATAACTTGCCAGGTGTAATAAACCAGCCAACCAACCATAAAAATAATCGTAGCTTACTGTGATAACTGGCATTGCATATATCCCATTGGAAGTTATTTAAATCTAATGTTATGCTGCAGAATTATTTTATTTTGGGTCAATTCTGGGGTTAAGGGTCCAACCCCCACGATGCAGCTCAAATATGGTGATTTGAGGTGTTCTACAGCAGTGCCAGCTTTTATGCAAAAGTCCTTCCCTGACACTAAAGTGAATGGGGCAGTTATGGCTTGCAGGAGCTCCAAGTCAGTAAGTCTTAGGTTGGGCCATAGTTTTTAGGTTTGTTCACCGGGTAGAAAGGGCTTTTCCTTTTAAAGCTTGGTTATAGCATCACTACAAATGCCTTACATACATTCTCCCTAGCCATTACTAAACAGCAACCAAGGAAAAAGGGAGCCTACTAAGAAGATGGAAAAGCTTAGATCATCTCATGAGAGTGATATGCCTTTTATTTTCCCATCAATATAATCATAGAACTTCCTTCCTTTCCTACCTTCTATTTGAAATAGTTGGGTTGTTTTTTTAAAAGAGAGAGAGAGAGCAAAGCAAATTGACAGAGAGAGAGACTGTCATTTTAAAAAAAGATTGCACTTACATCTTCTCTCCTTATCAGTTTGGGAAAAGGAAAAAGAATGTATTAAATTAAGCATTCTCAGTCACAGAGGGAACATAAACTGATATGTTATAATGAGATCCCCAAAGTCCTGTGATCAGCCCAAAGTAAATAGAATGAAATACCAATGGGCTTGCTAATTATAAAGATCTGTTTTAAACGTGGCTTAGGCAGCAACCCTATACACAATTACCTGGGAATAAGCACCATTGAGTCCAACAGAACTTTTGAAAAGATGTGTACAAGATTGTACTGTTGTGTGATCTGAATCCTGTCCGATGTGTGAAGGAAAAAATGAATTTTGTGCTCTGTTATTAATCCATTAATAATACATTTCCGTGTACTTTTGTAATGACAATCGCTAATAGGGGGAAAGTCACATTTGTATTACAGTAAACTCTCGTTTTCTCTTTTTCTCTTTCTTTCTGTGTGTGCAGATATTCAAACTGAAGCTATCATTTTAATCAGAGTGCTTTTTAACCTAACGGTTTTGATTCAACATCTTAGTTTTTCGATGCAGCAAATGTGTGTCTCTGCAGTGGGACAAAGATTAATGCCATGTGTACAGAGGGATTCTCTACCACAATTTAGAATTCTGGTGGCGCCATGACGCCCCTGTTTTCTATGGTGGCTTGCCAGAAGAAAATTACATAAGCCAATTTTGAATGCATTCCTGTTGTACTTTTTTTTATATACAACCACATTTATGTAAGTAAATAAATAGCTTGATGAATATTTCTGAAATGATCTCTCAATCTGAATTCACCTAGCTATGTATCAAATGTAATATATGATGACTTAGGTGTGTTTATTTTGTTTAAAACAATTGAGGGGAGGGAGTTATCTCAAGGATAAGACTCTTTCCTTTTCCTTCTCTCTCTCTCTCTCTCCCACACACACACACTTTCTAGGCAACTAACCACAATAGAAATAGGTTCTTTTTTTAAACTTACTGTAATGGGAGAATTCATTTCAGCTGGAGGGTGTTTTATTATTTAAATTGGAAGCTGTTGTTTCTCAAGCATATACTACATGATGTGTGATATATTCCTCATACACAACATGCATTTGTGTGCTTAAATGCAGACTGAAAGTGTTTACATACAACATAGAATATAATACGGACTCATAAAGTCGTACAATATTCATGCCCTAAAATTGTTGCAATTGAATGCATGTGCAGTGTAAGCATTTGGAGTCCAGGAAAGCACCGCTGCTTCCCAGCTTTGCATGGAGATGGTGTGCCTCTATGATGCTAGGACTCTGAGCTAAAGAGTTACTCCTGTAAAGGTCTCCAGGGGAGTAGATATTGTGACAAAAGTCGGGTGCCTGCCCCTCTCTCTGCCAAACAAGAGCCCATGGGGTCCCAGGCACTCACACAGGGTCTGTGCTGCTTTGGAGAATTGACAACATTGTGAGACTTTAAGAAATATGGTTCATCCACCTATTTACACCTTCAGTCTACAGCGTGGTCCTTTCAAGAGGGGCTGGTACTCCACAGCAGTGCAGACAGCCTTCAGACAGCCTACCCAAGATGGATCTCAGCTGTTCTTCCTCCCAGCCACCCTTGTTCCCAGAGCAGTTACCCAGGCAAATTTCCAAATCCGCAGTCTCTGTTCACACCTTAGGGCCAGGGGGAAGGAGTTCTCTTGTTTTTGTTTCTTTTGTTGTTATTGTTTAGTCGTGTCCGACTCTTCGTGACCCCATGGACCAGAGCACGCCAGGCACTTCTGTCTTCCACCGCCTCCTGCAGTTTGGTCAAACTCATGCTGGTAGCTTTGAGAACACTATCCAACCATGTCGTCCTCTGTCGTCCCCTTCTCCTTGTGCCCTCCATCTTTCCCAACATCAGGGTCTTTTCCAGGGAGGTCCCAGAAAAGACCTCTTTTCATGAGGTGGCCAAAGTATTGGAGCCTCAGCTTCAGGATCTGTCCTTCCAGTGAGCACTCAGGGCTTATTTCCTTAAGAATGGATAGGTTTGATCTTCTTGCAGTCCATGGGACTCTCAAGAGTCTCCTCCAGCACCATAATTCAAAAGCATCAATTCTTTGGCGATCAGCCTTCTTTATGGTCCAGCTCTCACTTCCATACATCACTACTGGGAAAACCATAGCCTTTACTATACGGACCTTTGTTGGCGAGGTGATGTCTCTACTTTTTAAGATGCTGTCTGGGTTTTGTTTCTTTTCGTGTCCCTCAATTGCTCTCTATTGTTCCTTGATGGCCACAGCTCAGCCAAAGTAATTCCTCTGCAGCTTGCCTTCCTTCATGTCCCAAATAATCAAAATCCTAGCATTTAGTAATTTCCCTTAAATCTATAACAATATGTTAGACTGTTACAGCAAAAACAGTAGCCTTGTGGCCCCTTTAAAGATGGAAAGACTTTATTATGGCTTAAGCTTTGGTGGGGTCTACTTCACAGATACTTATGCCATAATAACTTTGGCAGTCTTTATGGTGCTAGAACATCAGAAGCTGCCTCACACTGAGGGCTTGTCCACACTTCCATTTGTCCCATGCCTGGAAAGCATGGGTTCACCTTGACCCATGCTTTCTAGGCATGGGTCCAAGCAGTTTCCCTCTTGACCTGCTGTTTTCCTAGGGAAAACTTGCACTAGCTCTAAATCTGAACAAACAGCAATCTGGAGAAAAACTGACTACCGTTTGCTCCAGTTGAGCACTAAAGAGCAGTTTTCCCAGGAAAAGGGGGGGGGGAGCTGTGAGACAAGAGGAAGTGGTGATAAGCTCTGAGTCAGGCCATTGGTCCATCTAGTTCAATATTGGCTACACTGACTGGCAGCAGCTGTCTAGGATTTCAGATGGGAAACATTTGCAGCCCTACCTGGAGATACTGGGGATTGAACCAAGGATGCTTTACAAATGAACAACACAAGCAGTTCAAGCCTTACCATTTATACACAGAAGTTACAGTGGGTCTCCATGTTTGCAGGCTGAAGTCCCTCCCAGCCCCGCAACCTGGAGATGTCAGGGATTGAATTTGGAACCTTCTGCAGATTGGCTAGAGCATGGTGCTGGTAACGCCAAGGCTGCAGGTTCGATCCCCGTAAGGGTCAGATGCATATTCCTGCACTGCAGGGGGTTGGATTAGATGATCTGCAGGATCCATCCAACTCTATGATTCTATGATTCAAATGCTCTGCCACTGAACCATGGCCCTTCTCTAGGGGTGTGTAATTTGGTAACTTGCTGAGAATTATCTGTCAGAGATGTTTATGACCCATCACAGAACTACAGTTTCTGCAGTTCTTTGAAAACAGAGAAATACTGTTACATGCAGTGTGGACATGGCCAGCTTCTGTCCTTTCATTTTATCGATTGTTGAGAATCTAAACCTTAGAGTCTCAATTATGTTTACAAGAAAAAAATAAGTGGGCATTGTTAGACAACCTTGTAAATTTATTGGTGGTAGTGAAGAAAGTTTGGTTTTGGAATAATAATATAACCATGAATAATGTCAAGGTCTTGTGCTTTACACGGTTATGCCTCAGGTTTAATCGAAGTAACTAACAGTGCAATCATAACCATGTCTAATCAGAAGTATGCCCTTTTGAATTCAATGGGGCCCACTCCCAGGTGGGGAGGACTGCATCCTGAGTCTCTGCTGCCCGAGTCTCAACATCCCGATATTATAGATCTACACATTCTGCCACAGCTGTACTGTAACATTTTCTCTGTGTGTGTTCCTTCGCACATGCCAATAATTGGCATGCCCTTGGCCATTTGCCTAAATGGGGAAATGCTTTGGCATTACTTGAGGCAAAGGCCTGTCAGATTACATAGTTTGGCAACTGAAGGAGAGAAAGAGGCCTCTTGGCAACTGAGCAAAAATGAATGGCATTGGAAGTGGAGAAGGCCTAGCAACGGAAGAGGGCAAAGATTTTGCAGAAGAGAAGGGAAGGCCAAGTACACAAGACAGAAGGTGGCCAAGGAGAAGACTGGCAGGAGAGCTAAGAAGTTGGCCTCCGGAGAGACAAAGAAAGAGAAAGGTTCTCAAAATAGAAAGTCCAGGGAGGATCATCAAAGGATTCAGCTGTGGGAAACCTGTCCAGCTACAGAGGCAGTGAGTCTGAGCTGTTTATTATTTTAGCTTTTTTGGAATGCCACAAATACATAAGTTAGGGAATATCATTAGAAAAGCATGCTTGATTCCAGACAAAGACTTTTAAAAAGTTCCTTTACACTATCGTATGTAACCCACTCTTCCCAAAGCTTTAGTATGTATCCCTGAATCACATGTAACTGAACTTTCCAGCCACACTTTTGCTAACCTATTGTGGGAAGTGACTGCCTAAATTGAGGTGTATCTCTTTGAAAAATCCATCTTAAAATGATTTTATAAATCTCTTTATTATTTCAGCCACTTCCCACTTAAGTTTACTTCTACTACATTACTATGTACTAACAACAACAACAAAAATGCATCTATTATTCCTTATTTTCTACTCACTCTGTTTCCAATTGCATGGTTTCAAGAAGAAGAAACAAGTACTACACTTCATAGTTTGGATCCTGTAGCTTATGAACTGCATAGTTTTGCTACACAAAACTTACACTGGAGTGAAAGAATGATGCATTGGTCATAGCATCATAAATTGAGAAAGAGCCAGATGGATTATGTACAACTGAAAGATGTTAGCAAAGGCCTTCTGATATATATGTTTCTCACCTGTATTACTACAGCTGATATATTTATAGATATATATGGATGCTGAACTGTGGTATTTAAATTGCTTGATTGTGTGGCATGAGCTTTTTCACTGCTGTAGTTTACATTAATTGCAAAAGCTGGAAAAAAGAAAACAAATAAATGTCTACAAGAGAAAAAGAAATGCTCATCCCTTATATACCCAGTAGGTCCCTGTATTATGCAAGAGAGTTTCTCCTTAAAATGGCTAAAATATCAGAATGCCATTTCGCATTAACACAGAACAGGACCTTCAATGTGGCTGCACCTATTCTACAGGACAGATCCCTGGAGAGATCCCATAGGCACCCACTATCTGTACCTTCCAGAAACAACTGAATACATTTTTGGTTCAACAGACTTTTCCAGATGAATGAAGGTTATGTGTATTGTTTTAAAACTTACCTTTGTTGGTTTTTGTAGTGTTTTAAAACACACCCACCCTGTTTTTAGCTGTTTATATGGTATGTTTGTAAATCATCTGAGACATATGGAAATAGATAAATAAATAAAATTAAATCTGATTATTATTATTCATTCTCCCCCGCTACCTCTTTTCATCTGCAACACTGATCAGATCCTAAGTGGGTATAGAAAACTGCCACTGCCACAGTACTGTTAAACATATTTGCTGAACCCAGTTTGTTGTTAGGCCATGTTGACAGTATCTAAACATCCCCAACTGTAAGTTTAGTTGGGCGAGTTGACAGGCAAGGAAATCCATGGAAGAAAGGAATGGAAAATTGCTTTGACAATATTTAAACCTTCTAATATTTAAAGTCTTGTGACATTAACATTGGTATCTGGGAACGTCTAAAAGCAGATTTAATAGAGGGATGTAGGATAATCACAGTGTTTGAGTGACAGTGCTAGCAGGGAAGGGGGATGTTTTTAAAAGAAGCAAATTCTGCATCATCGTAATGCAGTTTGTGTTTAGTACAGTTAATACAGTTCATGTTTAAAAAGCAGCAGTTTTTACTTATCTTTTGTATAAATTATATACTCGAGTCTCTATCTAAATCCATGCTCATCTATGCAGACAGAAACTGAGTAGCTAACTAAACGTTATGCACACACATGGGAAACTTGTCTTAAAAGAAAATTGTCTTCCCGCAGAGGGAAGTCAGCACAGAAAAGTGGGGTGGGGTATGTGCCATTAGCACCTCTCCATCTGCCACTGTTCAGTTGCACACATGCACTTGATTTCCCCACTTTGGTGAGTTCCAAACATGTATAGAAGGAAAAGGTACAACACCCTTCTTCAGTTTCTCTCCTCTAAATCA
This sequence comes from Podarcis muralis, assembly GCF_964188315.1. Taxonomy (NCBI): domain Eukaryota; kingdom Metazoa; phylum Chordata; class Lepidosauria; order Squamata; family Lacertidae; genus Podarcis; species Podarcis muralis. Next base: position 100,214,089 of record NC_135655.1, read on the forward strand.
CCTCCCCACAACTCAATTTTGTTTGTTTAAATGTACATGCATTCTTCCTCTAAAATACACATTTTATTCTGCTTTCCAATCCATCACCAGCACATAACTCTGGTATGCAGAAGCTGGCATTGGATGCTCATATGCTCTGGGCCAGGTCCAAGGTTCTTACAAGGCCTTGAACAACCTGGGTCCTAACCCCTTATATCCCCACCCAGTCACTGAGCTCTTTAGAGGAATCACTGTTCATGGTCCCCTATGGCTTGGATGCATGGCTTGGGTCCCCCAGAGGCTGCGCATTCCATTGCACATATTAATATTCTGCTGCTTGAAGTGACTGAATGCATAAAAACTGACCCCTCTTGGAAGTAAACCACTGTCAAGGCCCATAAGTATAATTAAAGCTTTACTTGCAGAACTTTTTTTCCAAAACAAAAGCAATAAATGATACATCCAATTAACTCCATACAATAACTGTGCAAGTCCAGTACAGGTTCATCTTTTTCTAAATAAAAGATAATTCCAAATAGACCTAGAAACAGAGGTCTCCCTCTTCCTGCAACCTCAATTTTGTCTGAGGTTGTGTGCTCCTGGTGTGAGCTCCATTGTCGCATCTTATTCTCACAGAGCCTGAGAACAAAGATGAAAGGCAACTCCCTTTCAAAACGGAGATTTGCAACCAGATTCCTTTGTCACCTGATCTAAGGTTAAACACTCATGTATTAGATAACAGAAAAGAAAAATAGTTAATTATCAACCCATCAAGGAGTTCAGAGACCACTTACCATACTCCAGTGGAATTTCCCCATGTAAAGCCTTCAATAATACACATTTATGCATTCTTCATTCAGTGTCAATTAAACAATTATACTTATCAGTATTGTCAGTCTAATTTTATGGAACTCCTTTCCGCTTGATGTCAGACAGGTTCCCTACCTGTTGGACCACCAGCACCTGCTTAAGTCATTTTTTTATTCCAGTAGGTAAGTCTGATTTTATAGTTATAACTGATTTTTACCTTTCTGCATTGCATTTCTTATACATGTGCAGATGTACATGTGTCAGGGCTCTTCCAAGCAATCAGACATCTCAGTTGCCACATGGCTTCTGAATGCATGGAAGCACCATGGAAGCACATACAGTTATATGTGCATAAAACTTCTTCACACCAGAGTTACACCTGTGGACACTGGGTAGGCATGTGGCCCATGGATGCTGTCCTACCTCCCCCTCACACATTTACTCCATGCTTGAGGAAGAAGGAGTGATGGGCCTTCAGCATTTCTCTTTTCAAGCTTCTTAGGAATGCTGGGTTTGCATGGATTTCTGGATACAAGAGGTAGTGGTTTTGAGGTTTCCAGGATAAACTTCCTTAGAATCATTGTGCGACGGTTCTCAGAGCTCATTCAAAATAATTTTCTCATGTCTTAGCAGCCTGTGGTATGCTTATTTCATACCCTGATATGATGAATCATTTTTATGGCAAAAGTTCTATAAATAGACAACACTGGACAGAGAGTTGGATTTAGATGCTGGAATCCAAGGAGGGGAAAGTTCAGCATAGTTTTGGACTTACTTTAGGACTATCCAACATGCATGCAGCTGCTAGGGCTGAGTAGTTACAAGCTCGATAAAAGACTCTGGAGTCCTATAGCGCCTCCCAAAAACCAGTAGTGAGATGCCAACTTCCTTCAAAGCATTATCCAGGTTTGCCATCAGCAGTTGACATGATTCAGTATCGGCCAGAGAGACGGGCCATTGCCAATGAAACCCATTGAAACATCTGTTGCTGCAGTAAGAGGAGCATCAGCTCCTCAGCCCTATCCACATCAGTTGTCCATTCTTTTGTTACTCCCTTTCCACTTTCACTGAGCACATAGCACCTACATGCCTCCTAAATTCTGCCTTCTACTCCTATTTTATGGAGATTTCATGGAGATTGAAGGTGCCCCTCAGTTGGTTGGAGAGAGGACTGTCTGTCCCTTCAACTCTAACACAGGCCTGAAAGAGAAGGAGGCCACTCAGCATTTGTCTTGGTTGATTTGAGAGGGCAAGGTATCTTGAAACACAACAGCTCTGCCTACAGTCTTTTTTATGCATGCAGGTACTGAAATTCAGGATTATGTCTGCCAGTCCAACCATCTTGGAAGTTTTGACTGCACAGGGGTCTCCAGATGTACACACCAACTTGCATAGGCTCTCTATGTACAGCTGGTATACTTGCATGTTGGAGGTATTTGCACATCAGCCTCCACACAGATGGAACCACCAAAGTGTGCAGATTGGGTTCATTGAGGGGATGTGGGGGGGGGCAGGGTTCTTGATGCTGACTTCCACCACACAGACACATCACATGCACACTCACCTGTGTGAAACTAAATCCAGAGTCATTTGGCCACAACACTGAGGGTTGCATATGTTTCCATGCATTTCTCAACTCCCGCTCCATATTCAGGCAAACCACACACTGACACCGAGCAGTCTCCACCTTCCCACACCTGGTCCAGGGGCTTCATTGGGCGTTACTTCTAAGTAAACATGCAGAGGATCCAGTACCATAGTAAATCTTAAGAGTCAGTGGTTACATATTTGGAATTATTTAGCCTATATAGCTTTTATTGTGTTCTTTTAAAAATAAAATCATCATCATCATCATCATCATCATCATCCCACACTCCTTCACTCATGTGGACTGGCAAAACTGATGGCGGCAAGGCACCCAGCCTGCTTATGTCAGTAACATAATTTTAACACAACAAGACAAATGTAACCAGGCATGACACAGTGGCGTGCTGACATATGAGGCCATGCATTTAAAACAAAAGCAATTTGCTGGAAACCATACCGGTTTCTTCTTTTCCACCAGCAGATTTATTCACAAGATTCACAGGGCAATCTTATACATATCTCCTCGGAGGTAAGTCCCACTTAGCTCAATATGGCTTGCTCCCAAATAAATGGTTACAGGACTGCAATCTTGAATACGCTACATGGAGTTCTTGCAATTTTCTAAAAGGGAACTTTATTTACTCCCGTCTTCTACCCGCTCATGCATCTTAGAATTCAGTTGTTAGACAAGCAGATAGCATTGTATATAGACTGATGGCCTTGAACTCTTAGAAATAATTCTGCATACACATTACCAGCTTAAAAAGCAGCTAGGCCATTCTTTTTCTCAACTTGGATCAAAGCTGTTTTGTGGGAGAAACACATCAAAACATAGTATTTCATAGGAAATGACAGGGTAGATGCAGGACAGATATGAATTGTGGCTAATGTGTGTACACCACTTCTCAAACCGGCAGTGGGAACACACTTGTTGCAGAGTAAACACGTGTGTTCATACAGCATAAGAATTAGGATGCAGAATGTAGAATTTAATGTTCTAGTTCTTCTTCTGCATAAAGCAACAATCAGGTTCTTGGTTCTTTTTAGACTGCCCTCTGTCTAGCAGAAATCCCGGGATGGGCTTGCTTGCCACCATCCCAGGATACTTTGAAATATTGCCTTGGATGGCTCTGCTGCATATATTACAGACAGCTAGCTTATTAATCTAGTTGACTTGGAAATGGAACTCAGCTTCAGATCTCTCCTATTTCTCATTAGTTATGATTTAATGGATTTCTAGTCTGCCTCTGTGTGTGTGTGTGCATGTGTGCGCATAGACACAGACACACCCAAAGGTTCCTGAGTAAGATTCCCAGGATCCCAGCCAATGTCATGTTCTCCAGATGCTGTTTGATGCCACCTCCCACCAGCTCTAGCCAACATGTACTTCTACAGTATAATCCTATAGATGTCTGCTCAGAAGCAAACCCAACTACGCTCAATGGGTAAATGCAAATAGAATTGCAACCCTAGTAGTGGGAGAGCAAGTGAACAAAGGAGGAACAGTTAAGAAGCTCCAAAAACCAAGGTAGAGCACAGAAATGGTTTTAAAAGAAAGAGACAAAGGGATATAAACCCTTTGCTAGATAATAGATATACTAATTCCAAACTAGCTTCCCACCCCCCTCTACAATTGACAGCCTGTGTTCACTCACATTTTACAGTAATCCAGAGATGTTGTTTACAGACTATTGCATTCCAGTGTGTTCTGTCGCGCCCTGTGTTTCCTTCAGACCTGATTCCTGGTGATTAAAAAAAATAAAATAAAAATGCATTTGCAGTGCCAGCCTGTCCGTTCTGGAAAAGCAAAATGCGGTTGAGAATTTTCAGGGCTCCTGTGTCCTTAATTCAAAGTTTCCTGCTTGCAGATCCTTCCCTTTTATTGCTTCCAGTATTCCAGTATGGTAGTGAGACCCGCGATGAAGAAAGGGCTTGCTAGTTTCTCTCAACAGCCTCTCTTTACCAGTTGTCCCTAATTGTCAGTTTCTGCTGCGGCGGAGGGGGAGTGCTTAATAACCACTGATTTCCCCCTGTTATGTTTTCCTCCAACTTTTATTTATACATAAGCATGGGGGGAAACGCAAACAGAAACTGTTAATAAGGAGCAATTAAGAGAAACGATTTAGAGGCTGCTGCACATCACAGGGAAAAATAAAAGGGCAGAATCTGCAAGGCAGAAGCTTTTTATTAACATTGGAAGGGATGTTTTCCTGAATGGTATTTATTTCTTGCTGGATAATATAGCACTGTATTAAATGTTGTGTGAAGCATCAGTTTTAATTCTACTTCTGTCTGATTGCAGAAAATCAGTTGCTCAGCACCACTAATTATATCTAGTGTGGAAGCAATTATAGTTCAGTGCCTTGGCCGCAAATGGATGAAAAAAGAATGCTGAAATGGGGGAATGATGGTATTAATGGGCAAGAGAAGGACCCTGGAAACAACTGTTGTAAGGATGTACTTCGAGGATGTCCACTATCTTTTCTGAAGCCCTGACCAAGGTAAACTTCCTGACTTCTTAGAATATGGATGCAAGGAATTCCTTTGAGTGTTCTCTATACGTAGCAATTGCAAAGACAACAACATCACAGAGGGAGAGAAGACTTGTACAAGTCTGAATTGAAGCCAGAAGCTGGACACACCAAAACCTATTGAGACAAATATCTACTTTCTATACCATACATAGCATACTTATAACTTTCCACTTTACTGAATGATGGAAATAGTTATGTGGAGAGATCTTTTTCTTTTTTCAGAATCAAAGTAAATTGCCTCTTTTCTGGAAAGATCCCACCGCACATGCAGTATTTATTAATGCAGGAATATATATATTTTAACATACATGGTGTGTTTCTTATTATATATATACTGTATATATATATATATATATATATATATATATATATATGGATATGGTGTCTGATAAAAAGAGGCTATACACATCACGTATTAAAAAAACCATGTTAGGCTCCTGTGATTCATATATGAAATCCATTTCTATTATTTTCAAGTTTTTTTTTTATTGGCTTAACTTCAGTGCTTTTAGGAATATGAAGGATAATAGCTACCTAGTGTTTGACAAGTCAATTGATAGGCCCTTACAGCTGCACCCTTTGGAGAACTCGGAGTTTTAATCCTGTCACTGCCACTGCCAGGAATAGTTTCTGTTGAAGTGGACTTGCAAAAGAGGTATCATGTCCGTTGGTAGGAGGGAGTATGTATTTATTTATTTATTTATTTATTTATTTATTTGCAGTCCCATCCTTCCTCGTCTTATGCTTGCTGAGCTCCTAAATCTCAAACGCATCGGTGAAAGTTAACACTATGCAAGTGTAGCAGCAATCTTCTGTTGGCAGAAGGTTATTGCCATCATGGCACTTACATGGTGGAGGAATGGAGGGCTTATTAGCATATGTAGATTAGCATATGTAAATGAGCCACCACACATCTACTACTTCAGATAGAATATTCATATGAACCAATAATACAAATCACTTTTTGTATCATTGAAGATCATTTCACATATTTGGTGCAATTTCTTTTTTTAAGCAATCAAGTTATGTGCATGTAAGTTAGGGACCAGAACTGTGAACAAAGCTACTTTTACTACATTATCCATAACATAGCAATGAGATTCTCTGTCCTAGCTAAAGTATGTGAACTGACTCACTTGTGTGAGATCTTTTACTTTTTTTAAAGCAACCCCCCCCCCCTTTTGCAGGCATGTGCCATGGTGCATCTGAGTTGTTCTTCCTCTGTACTTGTACCTTGGGTTTACTACAACAACCCATGCAGTGGTCAATATATTTTCTTTGGATATGGGTTAATGTGAGAAGGAAGGAGGTAGGTTTCATATGATTGTGGCACCCCTCAGCCCGATTGCTAGGAAACTACAATCTAGAGCAAAACGCTCTGAAGAAAATGTACTGGGAAAAGTTTGGTTGTTAAGGGATAAGCAATAAAAACATAGAATTCCCTGCTGCTAACATTGGCTGATTCCAGCTATTTGTCTAGGCTCTAAAACAGACTAGAGCCAAGGAAAAAAAAGGAAGGTATAGGAAAAGGGAGAAAGTGTCTTACGTTATCCACAATATCAAATATTTGTTAGGATTTACAAATATTCTCCGTTTAGCCTCTAAAACTTTTTGATGTGGTTTTGCTAAGAACAGGGGCTTAGTTCTTCCCCTTTAACACAAAGTAGCTTCTAATAGTGTTGTTCAGACCTTTTTATTTCTTGCTTGCTCATGTTGTCCTTCATGTGCATGTGAGGATGCACACGTTATCCTCTTAAAGTCAGTAGTGTGATTTCAGTTGTTTTAAATGGAGACTGAGCTGACTTGGGCTGCATGCAGACTATACCTTTCCAGTACATTACTCCCCTCAAAGAATCTTGGAAGCTGTAGTTGACTTCTCACAGATCTACAGTTCCCGATACTCTTAAGAAAGCTACATTTCCCAGGATTCTTTGGGGGAAGCCATGTTCTTGAATTGTATGATGCATACACAGCCTTGGACGTGAAGTTCCTAGCTTGCTTAAGCATAGTTAACCATCTGATGGAAATACTCTTGTTCTTTTTGTTTTTGCTTGCTTGGCGTTTATTTCGTTTCAGTATTTGTAATTAAATCTATGAGAAATAAATGAAAAGTAGCAAAAAAGAAAAGAAGTTAACAACCGCAACAATCTGGGGAAAAGTTTCAGGCCTGAATGCTTCTACATCACAAAGGGATACAGTGGGTGGGAGAACTGTCCCTCATATTTGAGGTTCCCAAACCTTGCTGTTCATATTGCCTTTTTTTAAATGACAAACAATGTTGCATCTCCAAATAACCCCCAACATTTCATGGCTAGGTCTCTGTCCCACCCTCTGTTTCACTGTGGCCAGAAACTTTGTTGCTCTTCCTTAATTCCTGAAGTTGATAAGTGAATGAAAGGTGTCCTCTCCATGCTAGGTGACATTAACATGGACACATGGCTATGTTATTCCATTCCATTTGGGGCTGGAACTCAGAGGGAAGGGAGGATATCCGGTGAGGAAAGCCCATCTGGCTATTTTAAATCAGGGGAGACAACCTCCACCCCACATGTCAATCTCACCAGGGGATCCAATTTGACCCGTGAGGCCATTTCTTTAAAACCACACCCACCTCTCAGTCGGCTGGATGTATGGGTGGAAGGTTCAATTCTATGCTGGCTGTGCCAACCAGTATCCCCAAAGAATGCCTCTGAAGCAGCAAGATTTATCACCTAGTCATCAGCTGATGAGGGAGGGGGTTAAATCTGTTCAGATCCCTGCAGTTCTCCTGGGTGCTGTTTCTCTAACACCTTTCCTGATTTGTATAACATTTGAATATACTAATGATTATTAATTGATGTATTATGATTATAATTTAAATAGAAATGTAATCTGTCTCACCGTAGTGGAGAAGACTGTGACCAAGTGGCTTGTCTACCTGCTGTCCAGGTGTTGATGGAGCAATTTCAAGCCCTGTGTTCTCTGATTCTTTTGGTCCTTCTCTTTATCAAACTGGACTTTGATGGGAAAACCCTTCAAAAAGAGGACTGACCTCTGAGAAGCAGGACACAGGGCCACTCTGTCCAGCTCTTTAGCAAACAGCCAGTCTTTCCATGACAGCCTGAGCTAATGGAGAAGCTACTGATCAGACCATGCATGGAAATATATGCGCTCTCTCTCTCTCTCTCTCTCTCTCTCTCTCTCTCTCTCTCTACCTACCCCAAACCAGGGGCTATTGTTTATCACTATTTTCCAGCTTATTTATTTATGATATTTATTTGATGCTCCATAATGCACATTCTCTGGGCAGCATCCAATTTTAAAAAAAATATAAACACAAAACAATATCATAAAAGGAATAGGGCATAAGATGTAATCCAGCATAGATCCAGCAGCAGAAAATAAAATTGGGACAAGAAAGGTCACAGCAGTACTAAAGCTCCACGTAAACAAATATAATAATCCATGGAAAGAAGTAGATGAAAATTGCCAGAAGTGTCTTAAATCACAATAAATTAGATAGCAGCAAATATAAACCACCTTCCTTCACTGTTCGTGCTTCACTTTCCGGCAATTATTCCATCTCGCGTTATCTCTTAAATCAATGAATGCCTAGTTAGCTACCTTAATGGGTTAAAATGTAACATTGAGAATGAGGTGTGTTGCCTGTTCAGCCAGAAGTGGAATGTTCAGCGGAGCCTCCCTCTCTTCCTTCTGCCTTATTTTTAGGATGGGCATAGGCATCAGTTGAAGGTGTGCCAAAGCTCATGGTTTTGAATCCACACTAAATGCACATTCATCAAAGGGCATCTCCCTGCTTTTAGGCAACTAATAGGAACATCTTAATCTGAAATCACGTTGAATGGCAGGCTTCTGGATGGGGGCATTTCCATACTCCTAAGTCAGTTATCTTTCCATTGGCTTCCTAAGCAAAATTTTATCTAAAGGTGGAGCTTGTGCTGGCATAAGAGATAAGAAGCCTTTTTTTTATTTGGGCTGAGCTCCATTAAACCTTTCAGTAAAGTCTTACTTTCACAGAGAGCTATAGGATGATTTTTAATATATATATATATATATTTTAAAAAAATACGTCTTAGAAATGGAAACATTTTGTCGTGAATAAAGAAAAGAAAAGAAATATTTTTATACTGTGCTCCATTCGCAGACCACATCAGAGGTAGTCTAAGAATAGAATAGATCAAGTATATTTTATGGAAATATAATGAGAAAAGGATGTGTTCCCAAAACTCACTCTGAACAAAGGAATGCAACATAGTCAGGGATACTTTAATGTGCCTAACAATTTTCTCATGTGAAAGGCTGCAGGAACAGCCTTTGGTTTGAATCTTCCTATCCTCCCCTGGCACCCGTAAGTTGAAATCAGAAATAGTAAAGCTATACGTTACAAAACAAGAAAGAAAGGGAAGGAGGAGAGCGGGGGGACATGGTGGGACAATAATATAAATAACAAAATGTATGGATAAGGCAACACAGAACATAATAAAACAGACTGGCTACACTTTTTGGCCCGACAGCCGTAATCAGCCCTGGTCAACTCTCTGGGGACCATATGACAGCAGGGAGTGTGGCCATCCCGCATTCTTTCACACGCTCTTCCTGCACACATATACACACAGGATTGTTGGTTTTTTTAACCTCCTCCCCACTCATCAAATGATCCATCTGATGACTAGGGAGGGGCACTGGGATGGACAGAGGCTTAAGCCTCACCACCAACGCCAGTGCTTGGTCCCATTCCACCCCCCTCCTAAATCAATGAGGTCTTGTGGTGGGATAGCACTGGGGGTTTCAGATAGTGCTGCCATACATCAGGAATTTCCCAGACATAGCCGGGATTCAGCTGTTGAAAATGGTGTCTGGGCAGAATTTTTGGAAAGCAGCTAAAATATCTGGGAAGCCCATATCGGAAGTGTGGGTTTGGGGTGATTTTCCTAAAAAAATAGGTAAAAACTTACTTCTAAAACTTATTTTTTGAAATATGACAACCCTCGTTCCAGATCAAGCTCCCACACTGGTGGTTTTTTTTAAATAGTAACATTCTGAAAAAAAACAGAAAAGTGGCATAAATCTTGTCATTTCATTATCATTGATCATATATTTAAGTCTTAAACTCCAAATTCTCAAAAGCAGATACATTTCAGACACATTTTCTGTGTTGGTTTGTAATTAAAGCAAAACAAGAGAAAAGAGTCTGAAAGGAGCGAGAGTGTTGCAATGATTTGATTTCTGCTGGCTTTTACCAAAGGGCTTTTGTTCCTTTGGTATTGTGACAATACCAAACAGCTATCAAAGGGGCTGTCAAATTCAAACACTGTAGGAGGAAGCACACCTACATTGTTAAAACAATGTCTCCTTTTTTTAAAAAAAATATGTTTTTATTGATTTTTCAATATCGTTCCAATAGCAGCCTCATTATAACTTATCCAATCAATACAATTATTAATGCCAATTATTCCAGTGTCGGAGTATACAATTTAATCAAACTGGCCTCCCTGCATGCTAGGTTTGATGGCTTCATTCTTCTATATTTTTTCTGCATTCCAAAATCTTAATAATTTCCATTCTATTCCATTCAGATATAATAATAATAATTCCATTCAGATATAATAATAATTATATAACAATCTTGTGATTTCATTCGTGTTGGTATATTAGGTAATTTATAAAGTTTCAAGTGAGGAGCTCTAACTGCAATCCTTATTCTTTCCTGCATGTGACAGTTTCCCCCCTCATGATGTTTTCCCATCTGTATATGGTGTTATAGCCTTCATTCCTACAACTGTTGATGGTTCCCGTCATGCCTCGGGAGAAGCGGTTATCTCACAGTTTCCAAAAGTCACTGCAGCACTTTGTCCCGTGATTTGGCTTCCAGTAAACAAGCTGTCTCTGCCATTTTTCCAGCCTAGGAAGAACGGTCTGAGTCCAGATACAGTGGTACCTCTGGTTGCGAATGGAATCTGTTCCGGAGGCCCGATCGCAACATGAAAAGAACGCAACCTGCAGTGGCACGTCTGCGCACGCACGGGTTGTGATTCGCCGCTTCTGCGCATGCGCGAGCGGCGAAACCCGGAAGTAACCCTTTCCGGTACTTCCGGGTCGCCACAGGACGTAACCTGAAAGAACGTAACATGAAGCAGATGTAACATGAGGTATGACTGTAGTTCTATCCAAATAGTTAATCCAAAACTTCTATTCCAAAACCTGGTAGATTCCTTTCTTCCCTGTTGCTGATTTATGGCCAATTGTCTTTATCCTGAACACATTCTTTTGTGGATAAAGGAGGCTAGGGAGGACTTTGCTCCAGATTTTCAAAGTGTAGTATTCCCCACCTTCCCCCTCAGTTCCTTTCTCTCTCTCACACAGTTCCAGTTTTGTTAAATCCATATTTATATTCCAATTTCTTCCTTCCTCACTTGTACAGATATTTATTTATTTTTTTAAATAACTTTCATTCCAGGAATGGTTGCCGTATCATAAATGTAGAGAAAAACTTTGATATAAGCACATCATGGTCTCTCCTCCCCACATCGTCTCTTTTACCGAATGAAATCCCCTCTCAATCCAAAGCTTTTAAATCCTTGTAGCTGGGTTCGTTTTTGCAGTTTCTTATCTCATCATCTCTAGTATGCACCTATAGTTTACTCCAATTTTTTAAAAAAACCCAATTAGCAGGATAACCTATGCTTCCAGAAACAGGATCGGGGGGGGGGGGGGGGCATGGCAGTTGGAGTGCTCCTTCCACCCAGTGCCTTTGCCTGCCCTCGCATTCCATGGAGAAGCGAGTGCTGGACTGCCAGGCAAACTGCGGGTGAGAGTCAGGTTCCTTTTCCAGCCGAAGAGGAATGCAGAAAATGCAATTCCCCCATCATTTTCTGATTATCTTCATCTCTCTCTCCATGGTGTTGGGAGAGGCGTCCATCCCCTGGTGCACAGGAAACAGGAAGCCTGCTGTACAATGTCTCCTTTTCTGACCAATGCAGTATCTTAAATATTATATTATTCTGCCGGGGTTTGAGGGGGAGAGACTTACGTATATGAAGTTGTAATTATCATTTTTTTTTAAAAAAAGATATTTATTAAGATTTTCAAAATATTACAAAAAGAAAAAAGAAAAAAGAAAAATACAAAATAAAAATAGTTAAAAACAATTCAATCTTTCCATTACTTATCTTTCATTTGCTTGTTTCCCGGACCTCCTCACACCTCCCTTTTTTGTATTCCAATTCAATTTGTTAGTTCAGCAAATCCTTTCCCTCTTTATTAATCCTAGTCTTTAATCATAAAGTATTATAACATTAAATTTTTACCTGTTAATAATCCATTTTTTCATATTATAGCCTTTATCAAGCTGCTAATGATTATTAAGCAAACTCTGCAAGAAGGTTATGTTTGTATGCACTATAATTAAATTTGTTTTAGTCAAAATGAAGTTATGCAGATATTAATGTTTCGATATAATAGTGTGCCTTGACTCTTGTAAGCAGATATAGTAAATTCAGTAAGTAAAATAAGTCAATACAGTGGTACCTCGGGTTAAGAACTTAATTTGTTCTGGAGGTCCATTCTTAACCTGAAACTGTTCTTAACCTGAGGTACCACTTTAGCTAATGGGGCCTCCTGCTGCCACCGCGCCACCGCCATGCGATTTCTCTTCTCATCCTGAAGCAAAGTTCTTAACTCGAGGTACTGTTTCTGGGTTAGCGGAGTCTGTAACCTGAAGCGTCTGTAACCTGAAGTGTCTGTAACCCGAGGTACCACTGTAATGCAATTGTGCCATAGTAGGTAGAAAAATGACAGATACTTTGCTGGTTATGCAACAAGATCTGTGTGGCTGTTGCCAAAACAATAAAAAGATCTAATGAATACTTTTGGATCCATCCATTGAACAAGCTTTTTATAGAGATCAGCCATTATCACATGATCTGTTCTAATCTAATGGTCTACTTACTTTGGGTTGCTGCTGTTGCCTCCATTTTTTCCCCTTCAGCCCAGCTAGGTGGAACCACTGCAGAACTTACAAACACTTCCCTGCCAGGAGGATATCTCAAGCTGCAGTTTTGATAGCTCTCCACATGGTGCCACTACACAGAGAATGAAATCTCCAGTTCCAATTCTGGGAGTTCTTGACAATAAAATGGTCAAGTCTTAAGGTGGTAGTATTGAAAGTACAACTTTACAATACTTACACTTTAATTTTCCCAAGATCAAAAATGTGTAGCAAACTAGCACTGCAGGACTGAAACATTTCTATCTCATGTGCTAATTTTACTTGCAGAAAGACCTCTCTCCCTCCCTCTTTCTCTCTTTTATTCAAAATGGCACCCCTCCCAATCTGCTGTGCTAAATGATCTAGTTTTCTCTACTATTTCAGGATTCTACTATTCATTCTGTTTTATTTCAATCAATATTTTGTTCTGGTTTGGGCACTGAAACTGTCTTGGTCACCAAGAAAAGAAGAAGAAAAAACTTGATCAGATGGTCGAAACTCTACAATAAATAGGACTTTAGCCAAGTTTCAAAATCAAATTCTCAGAAGATGTCCTTCAGCTGCCGTGTAAAGAGGAATGGGCAAGCCTAACATGTTTTGCCTGCTTAATTTAATTTGGGAAACTTCAACCAGAAAATGAAGTTATTAGCAGGTTGCTACATTCAGAGATAAGATGATGCCACAGGAAAGCAGCCAAGTGAATTGTGTGCCAGAACATAATATATGTGTCTGTCAGGATCAAATGATAGATAGATAAGCTATAAAGGGGTATGGAGAGGGTGAAAGAAGCACATTCAGAGAAAGAACTGCAGGCCCTACCAAGTCAAGGCCTTCCCTTTTAGAAGTATTTGCAAGTGTCATCTTCCCCTCTATTTCAGCCTGGTCATCTTTCAACCTCTATGTCTTGCTCAGAGCATGTTAAAAATAATATAAAAGGTAGGCAACTTTATGGACAACATCAAAAAGAAAAACCAAAGCCCTGATATCCCAGTTCAATAAGAGGCAAAAACGAAAAATGTTATAATTGTGGGTTGTCTTGAATATACTCGCCATTATTCTGTAAATCCTAGATATGGCAAATAAATCCGCCTAAGTGTTCTGTAAAGGAAAGACTGAAGTTCAGTTGTGTTCAGTGTTGACAACTAGGACAACTCTTCTGGCTCAGATATGTGTTTTGCTGTGTTCCTCCAAGACATGCCCCAAACCTGGCTGGGGGTCTCTGTGTGTTGTTGTTTCTGTGTTGACACAATAGGAATGGATCTGCAAGGGGGAAGGGCCATAACTCACTGGAAGAGCATGTGCTTTGCATGCAAAAGGTCCCAGGCTCAAACCCTGGAAAGCACAGTTGCATAAAAACCTGGAGAGCCACTGCCTGTCATTGTCATCAGTCCTGTGCATCATGGCTGATCAAATCTAGTACTAGGGGATTGACAGGATGGGCCCAGAGAGTAGACAGTGCTTCATTGTGGGAGGGAGTCATGCCCATTGCCTTGAAGAGGTGATGTTGTAACCCATCCTAAAGACATCCTAGCTGGATCCAGAAGTTTTTGAAAACTATCATCCGGTCTCTAACATTTCTTTCCTGAGCAAGGTAGTTGAGAGGGTGGTGGCCAACCAACAGCAAGTACGCCTGGAAGAGGCAGATTATCTAGAATCATTGAGGTCTGATTTGATTTTGGCACCAAAACCGCCTTAGTTGCCCCGACTGATGAACTCTGTCAAGAAAGAGACATGGGGAGTCCAACCCTGCAGGTTCTCCCTGAACTTTCAATGGCTTTTGTCACCTTTGGCCATGGTGTTCTTCTCAAGTGACACAGGGAGTTGGAAGCTGGAGGTACTATACTGCTCCACTCCCAAGTACAAGGACTCTACTAGAAAGTAGGCCGATAAAATTCTCGCCAAAGTCCATGGCTTTGGTACTGTGAGCATACAAAATCCTTCCAAGGTAAGTTCTGAATAACAGTTTAATGATCTGCATTTCAAAAACACAATAAACAATGCTGACAATGTCATTAGGATCCTTCCCACAGGAGAATTAATGGTTAATCACCCTGTCACGGTTGGGGCGTCTAGCTGAAGTAGACCATGGGGTTGTGTTCACCTGGTTCCCTCCTTTGACAGAAGAGCGCTATGTGTAAAGTAAGTGCAGGAAGCACTAGGACAGTTTGTGTGATATAAACAAAGCCTTTAAGCTGTGTTGGCACTATTTGTTGCTGGGGAATGGAAGAGCTCAAAACAATAAGGGTAAAAAAGGACATTCTTACCCTTTCTGAGTCATCAAAACAAAACGTCTATTCAAAACAACAGTTTCAGAGTCGTTTAAACAAATCACTATGAGTTTTAAAGGGGGGTGGGGAGACACAGGACAGAGAACAAAAAGTGGGTGGTAATTAGTCCAGATGAGATCCTTTTTCTTTTCTATTTTTAAATCACAAATGCATGCAGTAACTGATTCAGGATGAGTAATTGTTTTCTGCACAAGTTTTGTACATGTGGGTGGTAGGTTCTTTTTTAAAAAACATGTTGCGTGATCATTAAGTAATTAACATTGTTTCTTTCAGAAGAGGCCCTTTGGCCTTTTTATGGAATTGTTCAGCGGATTCATTCCCTGGGCATCTAATAAAAAATGACAGCAACGGAGGGCTACTGCATGCCAGTCCATTCCCGCTGCCAGCTCAGCTATGGCCACGTAGTATGGATGTTTTGCAAACAAACGTTGAAAATGAAACCTTTTATTAAAAGAAGCAAAAGAACTAGTTCAACCTAACGGGGGTGGGGAGGGCCACATGCCCTCATGGGAATGCCTCATGCCATTAGTGGGTGTGACCAAAGTGGGTGTGGCCAGACACATACCACTCCCTCCTTCATCCAGGTAAGTGAGACATTCCAATCAGGTAAAATCTCTAGTAAAGGGTCCAGGGCAGGCCCAGTGAGGGATGTGAAGTGGGGTGGGTGGGGCATGGCCTGGTAGAGTTCCAAGTGTTGGATAGAGAAGCCTGGCAGGATGCATTTGGGTCTCGGAGGCAGAGGTTTTTCTTTTTTTAACCCCTGTGTTATTGTTAGATTTCTGTTATGCCACCGTGCAGTTTTTGGAGTCACAAGACTCTTTTGACATTCCAGACTGTTGGAAGTCTCATGGGACACGGGAGATGGATGTTGAAGTTACTGGTTTCCTGTTTCTTTGTCCTGTAGTTTTCTGTCTCTCACAGAGAGCAGACACGTATTCTTTTCTGTCCTGCATAGCTAGAAATAAACGTAGCAATGTAGCACACATTTCTGGCTCCTTCTGCTGCTGGGTACTCTGCGTAATGGGGAGTGTGCCTGAAGTCTCATTAAAGGCTTAGGTCGTTAATAACCGTTGGAGGAGAGCCTAGATGGATTCCGAAGATATGATGAGGAGGAGAGCCATTTCAGCTCGGTCGTACGGAAACTCCAACAGTTATATGGACATCTTCATATAAAAAAACCTCACAGCCATAACTGTGCAGCAACAACTAGAAAAGGTGTCTCATGGCACCTGAAAGACTAGCAAGTTAATTGTGGCACAAGATGCAATGGTTTGGACCACACTTCATCCAATGCATGAAATGGTCTTGTGATATGTACTGCTGGCAGAAAAAGGGGCGGTGTTCTCTCCACAAAAGCAGCTGGCTCAACCTTTCAGAGGTTGGGGTGTAAAAAAGTCTCTGGGAGGTGAAACAAGTCATTAAGATGACTGACCACTCAAGGGACATTCTAAACAACTGCATAAGCCTGTTTGTGTGGGGGGGGGGGATGTCTTCAAGAGATGTCTGAAAGTCAAAAGTGAGGCTTCCCGTAGGGACCAGTGACACTAAATGCCCAACTTCTGGTTCAAGTCACTTTGGCCCCTATAACATGGGGGACAACTAGCAGCAATTCTTTGGATGGTGTCACTGATCAGATAGACTGGTTCTAAAGGTACCCTGAATTCAAGCTGTAGAGGGCTTTGTATATCTACAAAAGAACTCGAACTTAGCTTGGTAATATATGGGAAGCCAGAGCATGTGTTTTAGCAGAGGTGACACACACGTTGTGGACAGTTTGCCCCCATCAGTCCCCTAGACACTGATTTCTGTACCAGCTGGAACTTTCACACCAAGCCAAAGGACAGCCCCACATACAATGTGCTGCAGTAATCCATTCTCATGGTTACCAGTGCACGGACTTCAGTGGCCAAGTTATCCAGATATGCATGTAGCTGGCATACCAGACAAAGCAGGTAATAGACATTCTTAGTCACTAAGGTCACTCCAGTCACTTAAAGCTATGCATCTGTTCATGCAATACTGTCCAGAACAGGAGTCAGCAAAATTTTTCTGCGGGGGGCCGGTTCACTGTCCCTCAGAACTTGTGGCGGGCTGGACCATGTGTGTACACACACACATACGCCCAAGCCTTCCTTTCCTCCCTCCCTCCCTCCCTCGTGGCTGCGATACCTCCACTCCCCACATTCAGACGGAGCAGGCTGGGCTGGGGAGGGGGCACCCCATTGGCGTTGGGTCTCTGCTTGTGCTGAGGGGCCACAGCCACCCCGCCAGGAAGGACCCCTAGCCCGGGGTGTCCATGACCGTGCTGCTAATGTGCCACCACCGAGCAGCACAGAGGAGTCCTCCTCTCTTCTTCTTCATCCTCCTCCTCCTCCCTCCTCTCAGGCTCTCTGCTTCCGCTTCTTCCAGCCCCTTCGCTTCTCCTCCTCCCTTCTCGGAGCTAGGCATCAACATGGCACCCTGCCCTGAGTCTCGCCCCGATTGGAGCAGCAAGCCTCGAGAAGGTCGCCATTGGCCTCCAGCTCGTGTCAAACCGGCCAATGGAGGGGAGGCCTGAGGTTGTGAAGGATTCAGATGGGCCAGCGTCACGGAAGTCTGAGCAACATCAGAGCATGCTGGGAGATGAAGTCCCAGGAAAGCGCCTCTCCGCAGAGCTAAACTGGCACAGCGCGGTGACTGACTGAATGGGCAGCAGGCTCTGCGGGCCAGGTTTATGACCCTGGCAGGCCTTATCTGGCCCCCGGGCCTTAGTTTGCTGACCCATGGTCCAGAACATGAAGCACCTATGCACAGAGCCTCCCTCTTCCAAGGATTCAAACTTAGTTCATTAGTCCTCATCCAGTCTACTACTGCACAGAGTCACTGGTTCAGAACTTTCACAGCCTCTTCTGATTCAGATGTCCTAATTGTCTCTCACACTGGGTACTCTAGGAGATGCACTTAATCTTATGCACGGTGAACACATCTTAGCCCCATACAGTACAAATGGTGGAGCAGAGGGAGTACAAGGGGTGGCATACCCCTAGTCCACAACAAAGCCTGAAGAAAAAATTAATTCCGCAATTATTCAAGCCATTTTCATTTTCACTGGAAAGTAAGAGGAAATTGTGTGGCTTGGCTCCCAAGCTTAAGCCATCTGAGTTATTTTACGGAAATATTTATTGAATTGTGTAGGAACCTTTTTGCACAGGGCACCTTGCCCACTCTTAAACTCTGCTTTGGAGGTGGATTTAATCTGTAGCAGGAGAGTTAAATCACACTTTGCCTCCAAGGACATGTGCTAATGACCAACATCTAAAGCCAGCATGTGCAAGATAGATTTGATTTTTAAAATGCAAATAGGTGAGCCCAGACTTGCATGTGCATGTGTGTACATGTTCACACACACACACACACACACACACACACACACACGGTCTTCATATTGTAGAAGGGAAAAGCAAGTCAGACCTAATTTTGAATTTCTTGGAACCTGAAATTTTTCATAAAAGCATTGACTTTATTTTAAAATGCATCCAATATCTGTTTACTAATCTGACTCCCCCCCCCCCCCCAAGTTCTGATATTTCTGGATTTGTTCCCACTTGCTCACATCACTTGTTTCCTTCTTTCTCTTTTTCCCTTAAAATTCTTACTCTCTTTGCAACGGCAGTGTGGAACTTGCATTCTAAATGACTCCCTAGTTTAAGATTTGATGTTCCCTAGCTGAGAGGCAAAAAGCAATATTGCTACATTTATCTTTTTATGAAATGCATTACACAGAGTATAATTTGTGTCTCTATAATAATCTACTGTTTTCAATTAGAGATTAAGCCAGTTGCTATAAAGGTCTGAAGAAAATACAGCAACTTAATTTTTTGTTGTTGTTCTTCCATAAGAACGGTGGGAAACTGAATTGTGTTATACCGACAGTGTACGGCAACCTTACAGAGTTTATATTCTGTTTACTGTAAATCAACTTCACGAACGCAACCTGTGGCAGTGAGCCAATGAAATGAGATTAGCAAGTAGGGAAAATAGAAGATAATCATGTTTACAAAAGTTGATGAACATCTTCCCTCATGCTACATAAAGACCTGAATTGACTATCTACTGAAATCAGTAGAATTTTGCTTCAGCTTCTCATGTTTGCATGATCACCTCACCCTTTCAGATGGACTTGGCCAATGGCACTAGACCTGACCTATTAGAATGGTCAATGAAAAGGGACTACAAATCCAGATTGTCTGAATTGCATGGTGACCTCTCGCCTCAAGTCCACATTTTGTTGCTATTTGTTCTGGTGAAGAGGGACGGCAGTAGTCGCTAGTTTTTGGTGCTCCTTCAGCTACTGCTCAGCCACTTGTAGCCAGTGTTTGAATTATGTGGAGAAAGATAGAGGAGTTCTCAAGGAAGTACACAAGACAAGTTCCTGGTTCCCATTTATTAACTTAGCTAATGTAATAGAATTCCTCAGGCCCTAAGTACATGAAAGACCTCTTCCTTTCCTACAGATTCTCTTGACTGCTAAGAGCAGTGGAGTATGCCCTCTTGGTTGTTCGATCACCACCAGAAGCTCAGGGGTGGTGGCCCTTCAGAGAACATTCTCTGTGACAATCCCTGTGTTGTAGAAAAGTGTGTCTGGCACCTTCATTATACAGATTTTGGTGAATACTGACAACATGCCTCTTTACCTTGGCTTTTGACACTTGAGATATATAGTCTTAGGACCCACCTTATTTCTGTAATTTTAAGTTCTTTAAAGGTTTTTTTATATATTGTGTAGCATTGTGTTTTAATATCAATGTTGTGTTTTAATTGTTTCATTGTGTTCTGATTATGTTGGAACCTGTCCTGGGACCTCAGGGTGAAGGGGGGAGGACCTAACAAATTGTAGTAGTAATACTCATCATCATCATCATCAACAACAACATGGTTGCTCGATGCCATCAGTGTATGTTTGCCTTTTGACATACTAACTGGTTTTTTGTACTCTTTGATATCTTTATGCCCCTGAAAGGAAGGAAATGGACTAATATTATTTTGTAAGCAGAACTGCTGTGCTGACCTCTGAGAAATTATATTTTCAATTTTCTAGGCACCTACTTTTCATTACTGACCACTTTCTTTAATTGTCAGTATGCTTATGTACACAGATATACAAAAGTGTAATCACATTTTTGTGTGTGAACCATGATGGCAGGTAGGGTCTGTTCCCCTCCCCTCCTTCTCTTGTTTGTCTTTCTAATCTTTGCACTTTGTTATACAATTTTTTAAAAAACATGATTATTATTATTATTATTATTTAAAAAATAAGTTTGTGCTCTCTAACATCCTGATGCCCCTTACAAGCAGAATTCTGAAATATCAGGTGTTAAATCGAAAGAAAAACAGAAAGGGCTATAACCCTGTGCACATACTCATAACACCAATATTTAGTGGGGAACAGGGGTGTGACTACAGCCACACACAAAAATTCTCAATTAAAACAGATTCTCTTATTGGTGTGGAAGGGAAAAGCACAATCACTCTCAAAATAATAATAATAAATGATGATGATAACCATAACCACCATGATATGCAACCAGTAGTATGGACAGTCCACTACCATTTCACTCCAAATACATTGGAATAGACAGCAGTTGGCATTGTTGGCATCTGTCTGTCTTGGGAGACATGGAGAAGTGTGCCTTTGTGGGTGAGGTCAAGCTGTTGGAAGGTTGCCGCACCTGCTGTGGCTGTAGAGACCAAAGTGGGAGAGACATGTTTTGTTGTGGCTAGGGCGGACGAAAGCAGCTATTGTTATATAAATGATACATCTGGAAGGGCTCTGTGGAAAGGGATGATTCCATAGGAGCCTATAGGTAACTGTGTGCTCTGTACATATCATGGCAGGTCCCAGAGCATCCTGTGTTGGTTTGTTTCTACAGCAATCTTTGAAACTTGTGCTATGAAGACTGCTTGCCAATGCATGTTTGTTCTTCATACACTATGTTGTGGTTGTAGAACGTGAGTCACCCAAAAATGGGATTCTGTGTAGTGTCACAGCTCAAGGCAGGAAACTAATAGTGGTCTTAAGGCAACTCTCTCTCTCCCCCTTTCAACCCAAAGAAGTCTCATGTGTTTGAAAACTACATTTACTTTGTGGTGAAAGGCAGGTTCCATATTCAGTTACAACTTGCTGAGTATAGACCAAGATTGTGTCCAATAGTGATGATACACCATTTCCTAGTGCTTGGCAGCTCTACAATCCCCCAGAGTAATGGTACACTGTCTTCTGTTCAGTGTAACATATTTCAGCAGGTTTCAAAAATCTGGGTAATGCTGTCTGGATAGTAGATCGAGTTTGCTTGAGTAAAATGCTTTGTTTTAGTAGAAGTATCTTCTTCGACCATTTCCTCCAGTGTTTCTCAAAGGAAAATGGGGACTCGTGTACTTGGAACTCCCCTATTCTCGTATTGATCATTGTAGCTGTGGTTGTACATGTGTGTGCCTGAATGCAGACACACATGCACAATGAGTGTCTCATATGGCTAAGCAGTTTTTTGTTTGTTTGCCTGCCATACTCTGTACTGTATTCATTTATTCTGCAACTCACCAACCATTTCCAGAGGAGTAGCTATGTTACTTTATTGCTGCAGAAACAAGATTTACGTGGCACTTTAAGGACCAAGACATTTATAGTGACATTTTCCATGAACCCTGGTAGTTCCATGTCTATTTATTTTTTTCATTTATGGCCCACTTTTAAAAAATCCTTTAAGGATATCTATACAGTGGTACCTCTGGTTACGAACTCAATTCGTTCCGTAGGTCCGTTCTTAACCTGAAACTGTTCTTAACCTGAGGTATCACTATAGCTAATGGGGCCTCCCGCTGCCGCCACGCCACTGGTGCACGATTTCTGTTTTCATCCTGAGGTAAAGTTCTTAACCTGAGGTACTACTACCAGGTTAGCAGAGTCTGTAACCCAGAGTGTTTGTAACCCAAGATGTTTGTAACCCAAGGTACCACTTTATCGATATCTTAAGAATTAGAATACTTTGGGCTTCCACTTGCAGAGCAGGGCTTCCCATACCCTCCAACATTTCTCCAATAAAAATAGGGATGTCCTATTCCATTCCCTCCAACATTTCTCCAGTGCAAATACAGACATCCTACCCAGACCCTCCAACGATTCTCTGATGAAAATAGGGATGTCCAATTCCATACCCCCCAACATTTTGCCAATGAAAATAGGGACAACCTCAGGAAAAGTGGGACATTCCAGGATCACATCAGATACTGGGATGGCTTCTGTAAATCCGTGGCTGTCCCTGGAAAATAGGGCACTTGGGTCTGGCTTCGTCCAGCTTCTCCACCTGTGCCACCCCAATTGGATCTGGGGGTTTGGGAGAACCCTATGAATAATGCACGGTGGGGAGGCAAAGAGATATGCTTGCACAGATGGTGCATTTGTGACAGCGTGATGCTGAATTCTACCCTGTAGTTTTACAGTCGATTTGGGCAAAATTTAGGCCACAACTTTATTGGTTACAGAATGTGAGAGGTGTTGGCTTAGGCACTGGAATTGAACTGACTATATCTGACTCCTGCCCGCCATGCAGGAAGTCTCACAAGGGTTAACCACCAGTAGGGGGAGCCCTGTTGATGTACATCAACTCGGAGCTCCACCCCCCAGAGTAACCGGAAGGTTGTGCCATGGCCCTAGCCTCCACCCTGGCTTCGGACAGGAACCATGACCCCCAGATTCCTTTAACGGAATACCCAGGGGACCCCCTGATGACCTGGGAGCTTGGGCCACCCACCACTGTGTGTGGAGGTCACGTGGCCTGGCCACAATACTGCCCCACCAGGAAGTGGAGCAGCCTCCTCAGATTAGTCTCTCAAGAGTAAGAGACTCTTGTTTCCAAGTTGCTTGACAACCCTAATGAGTACTCATAAAACCTGGAAAACTATGTTTCCTGAGGCTCTTTTCTCAGAAGCTCAGTTCACATTTGAAGCCAGATAATAACTGCTCAGGCAAATGATGCTCAATTTCTAGTAGAGCTAAGCATTGCAAGCTAGAGAAGTTTGTACTCTGAGCTCGATAAATACAAACTCATTAAGCCACAAATGGGGACATAATAGGAACAGTGGAATATGAGGGACAAGTTGTAGGGACTGTACCTGATTAAAAAAAAGGAGCAGGTGAGGCCTATGTTCATTAAATTAGCCAGATATAGAGACTAGCAATGAGAGTGAGAGAGCACACTTATTATGTTAGAAGGATTTGGAATACATTATATGCCATTGTGTAGGAACCTCTTATGCAGCATTGTTCTACATCTGAGTGCCAGATCCACTCAGCGTTGCTTTCCACTTCTGTCACCCTTATCACTCATGAGACAATGCACATCTCCTGTAAGTGGTGCCCCCAACAGCATGTATTCATTTCTGGGGCTTACCGTTTAAATCAGACACCCAAGAGGCAGGGGAGGAACTGACAAGCTAGGCAGATGCTTTCAGCAGAGGCTCCAGGATGTTAAGAGAGTTTTAGCGCCATGATTGTTTTGCCAGGGAAATGTATGTTACTTGTCATCAAGGTGCTCAAGAATAGATCGGTGCAATTTTACAAGTTGAATACAAGAAGTGTAATCAAGAGTTACATCGTTTTATGAGACAAGACCAGGAGGAATACCGTGACAGAACTGTGCATAATTAGATTCAACGATGAGAGAGAGAGAGAGAGAATGGAGGGGGACCTTAACAGTGCTGGAAATCTATCCAAAACATGTCCCCATTGACCTGTCCTCAGGCGTTAAGACAATATGTGCTAATGGAATGAGAAGACTCCCCTCAAGACGCAACTGGAAAGCAAAATGAAAGTTCCTCAGCTGAAGAATAGGATAACTCAGGCTCCTCTAACCGGACACTCTCCGGATGATTTGGACTATAACTCCCATAAGCCCCTGCCAGCACAGTCAGTGATGAAGGTTGATGGAAGTGGCTGTTTGACACATTTGGAGGGTGCCAGGTTGGGCAAGGCAGGGAAAAATTCTCAGGCGAAAATGAGTCATCATAACAGAATTTTATATAGAGTGTTTTGAACTAGAAATGATGCAACTGAAGCACTAAAGGAGAATCTTATTTGAGAAAGGCGATTTGCTTGGATTTTAAGGCAGAGCAACTAGCCAAAGCTGTCCACAGGAATAAATAGAGAGAGATTAATACCAACAAAGGAGGAGTGGCAGATGAAATAGATGAAATATATGGAATTAGCAAATCTAACTAATAGAATAAAAGATAATGATTCATAAGACCACTGCCATCCATGACTTGATCATGCATGGTGGACTTGACCTGGCATGTGTAACAGACACTTGGTTGGATGAAGCAGATGGGCCTGTTGTTGCCGCTGCTTGTCCACCGGGTTTCTCTCATGCACAGCAACCCAGGCCTTGTTGGCGGGGAGGGGGGGGTTGCAGTGATTTTTAGGAAGTCATTAGTTTGCACCAGGCATCCTATTGGGAAGACCTAGTTCTCTAAGTGTGTGTTCTGGAAGTTGGGCAATAGGGGCAGTACAGGATTCCTTTTCGAGTACTGACCTCCCCGCTGCACCAAGGATTCTCTGCCCGAGCTTCTTCAGGTCATGGCGGATGTTCTCCTGGAGACACCTAGCTTGGTTGTCCTAGGGGATTTTAACATCCATGCCGACACGACCTTACAAGGGGCTGCTTGGGACTTCGTGGAAAGCATGGCCTCCATGGGGCTGTCCCTGAATAAGTCTGGCCCAACCCATAGCCGTGGACATGCCTTGGACCAAGTGTTCACCTCTATGGATGTTGGTGATCTGACACTAAGTAAAAGTGAAGCCAAAGAAGTGCCATGGTCAGATCACTTCCTGGTGCAACTGGACTTCTCTGCGACCCTTCCCTTCTGCAGGGAGGTGGGACCGATTCTGATGGTCCACCCCCGCCACTTAATGGATCCAAATGGTTTCCAGAGAGTGGTAGGGGATGCTTTATCCCAAGTTGGTGACCTTTCAGCTGATTCCCTGGTGGCCCGCTGGAATGTGGAGTTAACCAGGGCTATTGACTGTTTGTCTCCGAAGTGCCCTCTCCGATTGCATGGAGCATGGACAGCCCCATGGTTTTCCATGGATCTGAGGGCAATGAAACAATTGCTGAGATGGCTAGAGCGCCGGTGGCGGATAACTCATTCGGAAGCTAACCGGACATGGGTTAGAGCTCAATCTCGAGCCTAACAAGTGGCGGTAGCGACGGCGAAGAAGACTTTCTTCACTGCCTCTATTGCATCTGCAGAAAACAGCCGCAGAAGACTCAGGTGGTTCGCAATTTAGCGGAACCACCTGCTACATCGGGGCCCAGTACAGGCCACATGATCTCCTGCAATGATTTTGCAAAGTTTTTTGCAGATAAAGTCGCTCAGATTCAGGAAGAGGTAGACTCCACTGTGGGAGCAGGGCCAGGGCGAGAGAGTGCTAGAGTCCTGTCTAGTCAAGTTGAGTGGGATCAATTCCAATCTGTTACCTCCAAGGATGTGTACAGGCTGCTTGGACGAGTGAAACCAACCACCTGTCTCCTTGATTCTTGCCCATCCTGGCTTATAAAAGCTAGCTGGGAAGGGCTGGGTGATGGGCTTCATGGGGTGGTGAATGCTTCTTTCTGTGAGGGAGCCTTCCCAGACCTGCTGAAAGAGGTGGTTATCAAACTGCTTCTTAAAAAACCATCTTTAGATGTTGCCAATGTGGCCAACTATTGCCCAGTCTCAAATCTTCCATTCTTGGGCAAGGTGATTGAGCGAGTGGTTGCTGAACAACTCCAGGCACGCCTGGAGGATGCGGACCATTTGGATCCCTTCCAATCGGGATTCAGGCCTCATCATGGGACTGAAACTGCCTTGGTCGCACTGGTCGATGATCTCCGGCGGGCTAGGGACAAAGGTGAGAGCTGTTTCCTAGTTCTGCTGGATCTCTCAGTGGATTTTAACACCATGGACCATAACATCCTTCTGGACCGTCTAGAGGGGCTGGGAGCTGGGGGCACTGTTATATAGTGGTTCTGCTCTTTTCTCCTGGGCTGTGTTCAGAAAGTGGGGGGGGGGGAATGAATGTTCAGACCCCTCGGCTCTCACATGTGGGGTGCCTCAGGGTTCTGTCCTCTCCCCCATGCTTTTAAACATCTACATGCAGCCGCTGGGAGAGATCATCAGCCGCTGGGTGTTCATCAGTATGCAGATGATACCCAGCTCTACCTCTCTTTCAAATCAGAACCAGTGAAGGAGGTGAAGGTCCTGTGTGAGTGTCTGGAGGTGATTGGAGGATGGATGGCGGCTAACAGATTGAGGTTGAATCCTGACAAGACAGAAGTACTGTTTTGGGGGGGACAGGAGGCGGGTGGGTGTGGAGGACTCCCTGGTCCTGAATGGGGTAACTGTGCCCCTGAAGGACCAGGTGCGCAGCCTGGGAGTCATTCTGGACTCACAGCTGTCCATGGAGGCTCAGGTCAATTCTGTGTCCAGGGCAGCTGTTTATAAACTCCATCTGGTACGCAGGCTGAGACCCTACCTGCCTGCAGACTGCCTCACCAGAGTGGTGCATGCTCTAGTTATCTCTCGTTTGGACTACTGCAATGCACTCTACGTGGCGCTACCTTTGAAGGTGACTGGGAAACTACAACTAATCCAGAATGTGGCAGCTAGACTGGGGACTGGGAGCGGCCACCGAGACCATATAACACCGGTATTGAAAGACCTACAGTGGCTCCCAGTACGTTTCTGAGCACAATTCAAAGTATTGGTTCTGACCTTTAAAGCCGTAAATGGCCTCGGTCCAGTATACCTGAAGGAGCGTCTCCACCTCCATCATTCTGCCCGGACACTGAGGTCCAGTGCTGAGGGCCTTCTGGTGGTTCCCTCATTGAGAGAAGCCAAGTTACAGGGAACCAGGCAAAGGGCCTTCTCGGTAGTGGCACCCGCCCTGTGGAACGCCCTCCCTCCAGATGTCAAAGAGAAAAACAACTACCAGACTTTTGGAAGATATCTGAAGGCAGCCCTGTTTAGAGAAGCTTTTAATGTTTAATAGGTTATTGTATTTTGGTGTTCTGTTGGAAGCCGCCCAGAGTGGCTGGGGAAACCCAGCCAGATGGGCGGGGTATAAATAATAAATTATTATTATTATTATTATTATTATTATTATTATTAGGAAGAGGGAGTATTTAAGGAAGAGTAGAAAATGTTTGCAGAATATCTGAAGAACCATGCTCAACAGGTTAAAATGTTAGCAGGGTTGGATTAAATTCAGCAGTTTTAAGTACTGAAGAATACTTAAAGGAGAAACATAAACATATGGAGTAATTAGAATATGCAGTCGTAATAGATAAATAAACAGAACCGTGGAAGAGTGGAAGCCAATGATTATGAATGTATGGCTATATTGAATGAATTGCAAAAAATTATAATGAAAAAGTATAAATAAAAATATGAAAAAAGGAAGAGATAATCTGCTGCTTGTGGCATTTCCTAGAGATGGAGTTGAGATACCCCAAACTTCCTAGAAGCAATGAAAGTTATAGTGCCCATCTGGGTCTTCTGCGCACTCCATGTTCTCTGGATTGTGTCGATTTTCTAGACCATTTCAAAACAACGTGCACATATGGCATGAAAGTAAGAATGGTCACCATGTTACAGGAGCTTGTAAAATTACCATGGATGTTGTTGTTTTTGGGTCCTTTTAAACAAACAGCCGAGGCCTCAGATTGTCATAGTTCAACATAAGAACCTAAGGAGAACCCTGCTGTATCAAGCCAAAGACTCATCTATTTCAGCATCATGTTCTTACAGTGGCCAACCAGATGCCTATAGGAAGCCTGCAAGCAGGACTTGAGTACAATAGTATTCGCCATACTTGTGATACATAGCAAGTAGCATTCAGAGGCATACAGCCTCCAACCAGTGGCGTAGCGTGGGGGGTGCAGGGGGGGCCGGCCGCACCGGGCGCAACATCTGGGGTTAGGGCAAATCCACAGGTTAGGGGGCGCAAATCCACGGGTTAGGGGGCGCAAATTACTTGCCCCGGGTGCTGACAACCCACACTACGCCACTGCCTCCAACAGTGGCTGAGCTACATACCATAGGGTACTCCAGCATTCTGGGCATAGCTCAATGGCAGATTATCTGCTATGTGGGATGCAGGTGGCGCTGTGGTCTAAACCACCGAGACTCTTGGGCTTGCTGAACAGAAAGTTAATGGTTCAAATCCATGTGATGGGGTGAGCTCCCATTGCTTGTCCCAGCTTCTGCCAACCTAGCAGTTCAAAAGTACACCAGTGCAAGTAGATAAATAGGTACTGCTGTGGAGGGAAGGTAAACAGTGTTTCCATGTGCTCTGGCTTCCGTGTTAGTGTTCCATTGTGCCAGAAGTGGTTTAGTCATGCTGGTCACATGACCCAGAAAGCTGTCTGTGGACAAACACCGGCTCCCTTGGCCTGAAAAGTGAGATGAGTGCCACACGCCATAGTTGTCTTTGACTGAACCATCCAGGGGTCCTTCACCTTTTATCTTTACATGCTTTGCAAGTGGAAGGTCCCAGATTCCAGTCCCAGCATCTCCAGGGAGGACTAGGAAGTTCCCTTACCAGAAACCATAGAGAGGTACTGCAAAACATTGTAGACAACAATAAGCAAGGAAGTCAGTGGCCTGACTCAGTGCAAGTCAGCTTCCTATGATTTGGCAGACTAGCCAAAGACATTTACTGTCATAAACTTCTTTTTTATGGATAAGGCCTCTGGTAATCCCTGAGTGTCTCTACTTACAGAGCCATGGTAGGACACAGTACTTCACAGCAGAAGTCCAGATCCGGCTAAACATTTCAGTCAAGGCTTGAGCATGGGATGTTCTTAGTAAGCACTGCCCATGTGCACTATCACTCCCTCCAAACCAGACTTTTTAAGCATGCCACTTTTGAGGACTACTATATTTACTCTTTAAAGACACCTTTCAAATCCTTGATTTTTGTTGTTGTTTTGTTTTACCCCAATTCGGATAACAAGTGGTAGGGGAAATGCTGCCTTTCCCAACCCCACCCCGAATTGCAGTCCCTTTGAAGTTGTTGAGCAGAAGAAAAGAAACACCATTTGCTCTAAATGGTGTGATGCTAAGCAAACCCAGGAACGGCAGTAATAACGCAGCTTAATGTTCCTTCCAACAGATGCATCAGGACTTTATTGTGCAAGCATAATTTCCATTGTTAAAGTGGGAGAGCGGTGTGGTTCAAAAAGGGGCTTGCTCTGCTTTCTTTCAAGGAAAGCTGGCAGGTAGCGTTAACAGTTCTGTTTCTTCCTTGGCAGCCCTCACCCAACGCTGTCCATGTTTTCGGCTCCACTTCTTCGGCGGACTCCGTGTGTGTTCAAGGGGTCTACCCATGCAGAGAGAGATGCAAGATTAAGGCCCTAATTATCTTAGGTAAAGTGCTTTGATTCATTTACCCAAATTGCCTTCCAGAAATGTTAGAGCATTTAGAGTATTATTTAATAAGGTATTAATTGACTTTTGCACATTTATTTTAAATGTCAAAGCCAACAATGTAGGTCAGAGGGAAAAAATGGGGCGGGGGCGGAGGACTCATATGCCATGCATGTGTTTCCATTCTGTTGGTTTATGGCTGTTTTCTGCTTTGCAAGTGCACTCACATTTACTTCCATCTTGGAGTTAGGAAAAGGTAGGGAAAGACATCATGTGCCTTAGCCGCTAGGAAAAGATGGAGGGGGATCATCATGGAAGGGTAGGTTCTAGATTTCTGCAGTGAAAGTCATTGGAATTTTGTGTGCCCCCCTTAACAAATTATGCATTAACGAATTATTCAAATCCAGCCATTTTAAAAATTACACATTTACTCCAGTTGGACACACAGGGTGCTTGACAAATGTTGACATTGGTTGGGACTGAAGTGGTGAGAAAGATATATTGCAGAGGCAATGTTTGTGGAACAGGGAAAGAAGGCAAGAGATGAGGTCATAAGGCAGGGACTTTGAGACGTGCAGAGGTCCTACACAGAGCCATGCATAACTTCTCGCTGGTCTCTGAGCCTTTAAAAAAAAAATCCATAAGAACTGTGAACATTACCTCTTTTTAATAAAATGAAGGCTAGAATGTTGAAGAGTCTACATATGTGACTAGATTGTGACCTGGATGTAAACAGAAACAGAAGCTGTGGAATTAAGAGTCTAATTACCTCTCCCTTCTCCACCACTATGGGATGCAGGTGGTGCTGTGGTTTAAACTACAGATACTAGGGGTTGCTGATCAGAAGGTCGGCGGTTCGAATCCCTGTGATGGGGTGAGATCCTGTTGTTCGGTCCCTGCTCCTGCCAACCTAGCAGTTCGAAAGCACGTCAAAGTGCAAGTAAATAAATAGGTACCACTCCGGTGGGAAGGTAAACGGTGTTTCTGTGCACTGCTCTGGTTCGCCAGAAGTGGCTTAGTCATGCTGGCCACATGACCCGGAAGCTGTACGCTGGCTCCCTCAGCCAGTAAAGCGAGATGAGCTCCGCAACCCCAGAGTTGTCCATGACTGGACCTAATGGTCAGGGGTCCCTTTACCTTTACCTCCACAATTGCAATGTATTTAGTGTCTGGGGTAACTGTGTAGGTATCGCCCTACCAAAAAAGAGATGATGGCAGAGGACACAGATTTGTATGTGTTAATGTATATGTATTGATGCCAATCTATAAATAATGTTCATAATTTAAATGCACAATGCATCTCACCATAGTGGGGAGGCTGTGACCAGGTGACCTGCTTCCTGTCAATGGGCAGCTTCTAAGCTCCTCATGCTATTCGGTTTTCCATTTCTTTAGCCTTAAAATGTACTTGTACCTGACAACCCTTCATGTAGAAGACACTTCCAAATAGAGGACTGTAATGTACATCTGTAAAGCAGGACACATTGCCACCCCATTGGTATTATGGCCCAGAGATGGCTGGCATCACATTCTCGAGTCAGATTGGCCTGGGAAGCATTGTGGCTGATGGATGTGTGCAAAATGGGTGGCAATAAAAACCAGCCTCACATTTGTATCCTATATGCGAAAGAAATAACAGCAACTAACCTGACATCCTGCTTTGGCTTCTGTGGAGTATGTCTTTAACATGAGTACTACTTCTTAACATTTAAAGGAACTTTGACAGCTGAGTAATCCCTTCATCATTTAAGTATAACAAGATTTTACTATTAAGTACGTGGGCTGGAAATGGAGTGCTTTTTTCATTCACACTATAAACAGTTATGCTGGGTTTGTAATCCTGCTGTCAGATTGTTCACTGTTTGATATTAATCAGTAGGTTTATGAAAGGTGCAATAGACCACAGAAACGAACAGTGAAGAAGTTATAAATGTGGCCTCCATAAAACAAGAGGCTGCTGTTATAATCTTCAGATGCTCGTTCTGGAGCGCTTCCACTGATTTCAGTGGGGTTTTTCCTCTTTCTCTCTTCTGGATGTGGTCTCCAGGACATTCTCTCCAGAATTGCATTTTCTTTCTAATATCTAAAATAAATGATCTTGAAACTTTACTCTTAAGGGGAGCTTCAGAGGCAACCACTCAGGCTTGGCCTGCATGAAACTGGGTCACAAGCTATGACTCATCTGCCTACATTCTTAAGCCACATTCTTGGCCTACCCGTTTTTCCCTCTGTTGGCTGCTGAACTCCCTGATTTTCAAACCAACCATAAAGGAAGAGGACAGATGGAAAAAGAACCTCAATATCTATCCAAATAGCTCTCCTGATCCCATGGTGCAGAGCTGTTGTTGTTAGCCTGCCCCCCCCTTTACTATTCAGGTACCATGGGCAGCACTAAAATATAATGTTAGAACTGGCCATAACAGAAGTGAAAAGGCCACCTCAGGTGGTAGATTTCTGAGGCCATGAGCAGGTATCAAGTTTGTTTAAAACTGCAGTTTTGGGAAGTCTTTGCATTTTCTCCCTCAGGTGCCAAACTGTCTAGGGCTGCATATATTTGAAGCATATTTAAAGAACATGACTTTTCTCAAAGAATCATGGGAATTGTAATTTACCCACTCACAGAGCTGCAATTCTCAGCCCCCTTAACAAACTACAGTTCCCAGTGCTTACACAGCCTGGGACTGGCCTGGGCTTTCATGTTGCAAAACACATCCCAATGCTATCTGTGTTCTCACTCTACTTCTGGGCATCTCAAAAAGCTGCTGCAGATGGACCTTTGGTCTACCAGTGTTGTGCAAAAATCCTGTTTTGAAGCACATACATGTAAAATGTGTGTTCAAAAAGCATAAAGAACATTAATTGTAGAATGCAACTTTTCTTAAAAAATAAATAAATCACAGATTGCCATCACATTTGGACTCCAGTATTTGAAAATACTGGACTCCAGTATTTGAAAAAAATAGGGACGCGGGTGGCGCTGTGGGTAAAACCTCAGCGCCTAGGACTTGCCGATCGCATGGTCGGCGGTTCAAATCCCCGTGGCGGGGTGCGCTCCTGTCATTCGGTCCCAGCGCCTGCCAACCTAGCAGTTCGAAAGCACCTTCGGGTGCAAGTAGATAAATAGGGACCGCTTACTAGCGGGAAGGTAAACGGTGTTCCGTGTGCTGCGCTGGCTCGCCAGATGCAGCTTGTCACGCTGGCCACGTGACCTGGAAGTGTCTGTGGACAGCGCTGGCTCCCGGCCTCTAGAGTGAGATGAGCGCACAACCCTAGAGTCTGGCAAGACTGGCCCGTATGGGCAGGGGTACCTTTACCTTTACCTATTTGAAAATAGGGGTGTTCCTGGGTAGTTGTAACTTTCTTTTGCTGGTGTCAAGGATCACCGCCTGAACTCCTAACTCTAAACATTCTTAGGGGTTCTTCTCCACCTCCTGTATGCATTTGTTCTGCAATTAATCTGTCCTTCATGGAATTAAAAGCAAATAATACAGCTGCTTTTTGTAAAAAAAAAAAAAAAAAAAAAAAAAAAGTTAAAAGAAATATTAAGAAAAACACAATTGCATTATAATAACCACTTTTCCTGATGAACATTTACAGCCATGGCATGTGAAACAGTTCAAGTATAACTCCAGCTACACAGTTCAGGGAAATCTCCAAGGAGAAGCTAACTCAAAATAATTCCTGTTCCTCTATTTGCTTCCCCAACATTGTATATTACAGTGCTGCGCCCTCCAAATAATGGCCTTTGCTGCATCCTTTCTTCCCCAAGTAGTTGTTTTTTTTTGGGGGGGGGGGAGTTGCCCAACTACAGAGTGCCTTAGCATTCATGTATTTACATGTATGTGCTCTAAGACACAATGCATATTTCCTTAAAAGGTGGAGGAGAGTTCAGGACCTAGATAACACCTACTCAAACCACCCCAAGCCTCCTTAGCTTGTGGCGAGCCAAAACACCAAAGAGGTGGTCTGATATACTAGGGACAGCACATCCCAGAAAACAGGGACTACATTTGATAGAGTGAGACAGATACATGCAATCATATATTAGCGCAGCTTTGCATATTATTGCACAAAGTGCAATTTAATAATGCATATGGTTTTCATTAAGTTTTTGAAGAGACTTCAATTAATTCTTATCACAAATAACTTTCTACAAATGAGTATAGCAACTAATATTTTGTTGCTTACGAAAGATCAAAAGTACCCATCTTTTCAGGAAACATGTGTGATCCACTTTGGAGAGGAGTTTTATCCCTGGGATCACTAAAAATCCAAACAAAATTGACTGAAAAGAATTCCCCATCACATTGTTCTTAGATGTAGAGCTGGCACCTCTCTCTCTCTCTCTCTCTCTCTCTCTCTCTCTCTCTCTCTCTCTCTCTCTCTCTCTGTGTGTGTGTGTGTGTTTAAGCAGAACTTCAAAGATTACATTTTCTGACATGCAACACACTAGAAACCAGTGCTTTTTTTTGAGGGTACACAGCACCAGCGCCTCCTTCCTCCAATGTTAAAAGTGTGGCACTTATTGTAACAATTTCAGGGTGAGTACACTGACTAGCAGCAGGCTTCCAGGATTTCAGCCAGGAATCCCAACAGCACATCCCAGGCAACAGCACATCCCAGAAAATTTTACTTGGGCCCTCTGCATGCTAGGCAGATTGTCAATCACTGAGCGATACCCTTTGTCCTGCTGGGGTGGCCTTGGGCCAGTCACTCAGCCTAACATACCCCACAGCATCCCTGGGAGGATAAAATTTCTTCACCGCCTCTATTGCATCTGCAGAAAACAGCAGCAGGAGACTTTTTCAGGTGGTTCACAATTTAGCGGAACCACCTGCAACATCGGGGCCCAGTACGGGCCACATGTTCTCCTGCAATGATTTTGCAAAGTTTTTTGCAGATAAAATCGCTCAGATTCGGGAAGAAGTAGACTCCACCGTGGGAGCAGGGCCGGGGCGGGAGAGTGCTAGAGTTCTGTCTAGTCAAGTTGAGTGGGATCAATTCCAATCTGTTACCTCCGAGGATGTGGACAGGCTGCTTGGACGAGTGAAACCAACCACCTGTCTCCTGGATCCTTGCCCATCCTGGCTTATAAAAGCTAGCCGGGAAGGACTGGGCAATGGGCTTCGTGGGGTGGTGAATGCTTCCCTCCGTGAGGGAGCCTTCCCAGACCCGCTGAAAGAGGCGGTTATTAAACCGCTTCTTAAAAAACCATCTTTAGATGCGGCCACGATGGCCAACTATCGCCCAGTCTCAAATCTTCCATTCCTGGGCAAGGTGATTGAGCGAGCGGTTGCCGAACAACTCCAGGCACGCCTGGAAGAAGCGGACCATTTGGATCCCTTCCAGTCGGGATTCAGGCCTCATCATGGGACTGAAACTGCCTTGGTCGCACTGGTTGATGATCTCCGGCGGGCTAGGGACAAAGGTGAGAGCTGTTTCCTAGTTCTGCTGGATCTCTCAGCGGCGTTTGATACCATCGACCATAGCATCCTTCTGGACCGTCTTGAGGGGCTGGGAGCTGGGGGCACTGTTATACAGTGGTTCCGCTCCTTCCTCCTGGGCCGTGTTCAGAAAGTGGTGGGGGGGGATGAGTGTTCAGACCCCTGGGCTCTCACTTGTGGGGTGCCTCAGGGTTCTGTCCTCTCCCCCATGCTTTTCAACATTTACATGCAGCCGCTGGGAGAGATCATCAGGAGGTTTGGGCTGGGTGTTCATCAGTATGCGGATGATACCCAGCTCTACCTCTCTTTTAAATCAGAACCAGTGAAGGCGGTGAAGGTCCTGTGTGAGTGTCTGGAGGCGGTTGGAGGATGGATGGCGGCTAACAGATTGAGGTTGAATCCTGACAAGACAGAAGTACTGTTTTTGGGGGACAGGAGGCGGGCAGGTGTGGAGGATTCCCTGGTCCTGAATGGGGTAACTGTGCCCCTGAAGGACCAGGTGCGCAGCCTGGGAGTCATTTTGGACTCACAGCTGTCCATGGAGGCACAGGTCAAATCCGTGTCCAGGGCAGCTGTTTACCAGCTCCATCTGGTACGTAGGCTGAGACCCTATCTGCCTGCGGACTGTCTCGCCAGAGTGGTGCATGCTCTGGTTATCTCCCGCTTGGACTACTGCAATGCACTCTACGTGGGGCTACCTTTGAAGGTGACTCGGAAACTACAACTAATCCAGAATGCGGCAGCTAGACTGGTGACTGGGAGCGGCCGCCGAGACCATATAACACCGGTCTTGAAAGACTTGCATTGGCTCCCAGTACGTTTCCGAGCACAATTCAAAGTGTTGGTGCTGACCTTTAAAGCCCTAAACGGCCTCGGTCCAATATACCTGAAGGAGCGTCTCCACCCCCATCATTCTGCCCGGATGCTGAGGTCCAGCGCCGAGGGCCTTCTGGCGGTTCCCTCATTGCGAGAAGCAAAGCTACAGGGAACCAGGCAGAGGGCCTTCTCGGTAGTGGCGCCCACCCTGTGGAACGCCCTTCCAGCAGATGTCAAAGTGATAAATAACTACCTGACATTCAAGAGACATCTTAAGGCAGCCCTGTTCAGGGAAGTTTTTAACATGTGATATTTTATTGTATTTTTGGTTTTTATGGAAGCCGCCCAGAGTGGCTGGGGAGGCCCAGCCAGATGGGCGGGGTATAAATAATAAATTATTATTATTATTATTAAAATAG